>NC_134688.1:293388860-293701860 GCF_050947455.1 Rhinoderma darwinii | reverse complement strand
ACACAGGCAAAGGATACCTGTTGGCTAAACCGGTATGGACAATCCCCCTTTTCTGATTTCCCTATTAGGCCTCATGCAAGATCCGTATCGCACGGATCCTGAACACTGCACCTATAGCCATACGGCAGCACACGAAGAGTCTATGGGTCCGTGTGCATGAGCCCTCTGCAGGACTTACGGCTTTGGTGAATGCATCGGTTATTGATCACAGACCTGACGGCAAGATACATCTTTGTATACATGATGCATTGAAGCTGTATCTCAAAGATTTAAAACATTTTCTAACACAGACCAATTCAAAATCAAATAAAACATGGATTTATAGAAAGAAAATTGCCTTCAAAAGTGTACATAGCCTTTAAATGCAATTGACAGTCTAACGTGTCATACAAGTCACATATCTCTTACCTATAACCTCTCCAATCATGAACAGTAGACAGACTACAGATGCCACATAAAGTTTCTTTCGAGCACGCTCTTTTTCTGCGCTGTGCCAATCATCCTGTGCTCTATTGGAGTGGCAGTGCTTGTTCCCCTGGTGACCCAATTCAATGCCATTTAAATCTGACACATAGGCAAACATTTGGTCATGGAAGTCTTTGCCCGAGACTCCAGAGTACGTACTGGCAAATACAAAAAGTTGTTAAAAAAAATGTATTATTACATGCGAGTGGATGGAAATAGATTTTCTGCACATCCATTCAGATACATTCTAACACAGATCAGCGAACAAAGTTGTAAGCAGTCCTAAAGGGACCACAACATTACTATTAATAGCAACAGCGAGAGTGCCCCATCTATATCTCCAGTAATGTGAACAGTGATTGGGCCAGATGGATTGCAACCTATAAGATCATATTTTTCCCATGAGACACGCAGAGCAAGGTAACTTGCAGCCACTTATCTCGCCCTCCACATATGAATGCTCAGTCAAGCCACACAGGCATTAGGGAGTCGGGGAGAACTTATAGGGTCTATTCAGACGAGCGATGTTCACATCCGGGTACATAACGGACTGGACACTGACACATTAAAGTCAATGCACTCATTCACATATCCGCTGCATGCACTAGTTTGGGCCAATTCCTGCACTAGATTTGTCAATTAAAGTCAATGGGTCAGCGAAAAAATAAATAAAATCGGACAGCACACGGACACTATTCGAGTGCATTACGTTTTTCCCTGATGGGTTGCTGGGATATGCAGGGAAAAAAAAAAGCAGTCTATCATCTCTGATGCTACACTAACGTTAAAAACGGACACACGGAACGCAATCCGATGCAAAATCTTCCCTGAAGTAACACTGGTTTTCCAATGCTCATCTGAAGACAGCCGGCAAATGACAACTCCTTCAGGATTTTTGAGGCAAATTTTGAAATGGCTTTTTTTTTTTTTTTTTTAACGCATTATATGCAAAAACCACGCACAAGTTCTTTGTGTTTTTTATTATTTACAATTGATTTCAACGGATGTTCAAAGGTGGAAACCGCACCAAGTATGGATGTGGTTTTTGCATCAAAATCAGCTCCAAAAATCTGGGCCCAAGATAGGGCATGTCGCTTTTTCCCCAACAAGCAGTCAAATACCACCCAGATAAAAAAAAAAAAAAAACTACGATGATTCTAATGCGGTTTCCCAGTCAAACTCAGTCTGAGCTAGGCCTAAAAGCCCCAACACATAGTGTTAATAATACTTGAAATTATTAATTATTATTAGCAAGTCCACGCAGGACAGAAAATTCCACCGGAAATCCACGTGCGGATTTTGTCGTAAATCCACTGTGTTTCTGCAGCAAAATTCACATTTTAGACAGTTTTGCTGTGGATTTTGTTGCGGTTTTCACTCCTCTCATTGAAAGGAGTGAAATCCGCAAGATATATTGACATTCTGCAGATTTAAAAATCTGAACCAAAATCTGAGTAATTTTTGGTGCAGAAATTTCCCACGGACGGAAAATCTGCAGCACATGTGAACATAGCCTAATGATAGTAACTTAGAGAAAGAGTTGAAGCTATCTATTTTCACCACTTTATTAGCAATTTTAGATTTCTGCTAACCGGTCACCAGCATTTCACGTGTTGAACTTTGCTTATCCCTCACTGGCCACTGCTAGTAAAAGTTAATTGGCTTTATCCCCGCTCCTAAATTCCTCCCCCGACTGTAAATAACGGTCTGCAAACATTTTGCGCTTTTTACCGTAATAATGCGTTGCCCTTTGTGCACACACACCAGAAGAGAACATCAATACACAAGCGTGGGATTTTGTGTGTTGGGAGAAGACGAGGAGCTGTCAATCAAAAGTACAGAGGCGGGGTAAACTCGGACAGACTTGAGGATTGAAGATTTGACTCTTTTCAAACGAAGATTTGACTCTTTTCTGCTCATTAGCATACGATGTGGGAACCCAAAAATCTGAATACTAAAGCTACAGGGCCGACTAAGAAGACAAATATAGGTTATATAGAAATGATTTTTCACCCACCACCACCTGGTATTGCTGGTTTAATAGGTAAAATGCTGGTGACAGGTTCTCTTTAATGCCCAAGTGGGTGTATTTTTACTTTAGACCAAGTGGGCGTTGTACAGAGGAGTGTATGATGCTGACCAATCAGTGAACAATCAGCATCATACACTTCTCTCCATTCATTTAGGCAGCGCATAGGAATCCTGTTAGATCAGTATGTGCTGTCTTATACTAACACATTAACAATACTGAAGTGTTTAGACAGTGAATAGACATTCCACGGGATGTCTATTCACAATCCCTGCACTTCGTTACTCTTTCTATGGTAGTTACAGCAGAGGAAGCGTGATCTCGTTGTAACCTGTCATTTACTGCGTAATCTCGTTGTAACCTGTCATTTACTGCGTAATGTCGCGAGATCACGCTTCCTCTGCTGTAACTACCACAGACAGAGTAACGAAGTGCAGAGATTGTAAATAGACATCCCGTGGAATGTCTATTCACTGTCTAAACACTTCAGTATTGTTAATGTGTTAGTATAAGACAGCACATAAGGATCTAACAGGATCCCTATGCGCTGAGTAAATGAATGGAGAGGAGTGCATGACGCCGATTGGTCAGCGTCATACACTCCCCTGTACAACGCCCACTTGGTCTAAAGTAAAAACACGCCCACTTGGGCATTAAGGAACTCATTAGCATAAATCTAAAATCGCTAATAAAGTGGTGAAAACAGATCGTTTTTTTTAATACAAAGCATCACTGTCACCTACATTATAGCGCCCATCTCCTTATATAAGAGATAGGGCACTTATAATGTGGTGACAGAGTCTCTTTAAGTAGTTAAAATGATAGGTTAAATAAGTAACCAACAAGATGCAAAATCCCATTGTTTACTTGCACTGAAGCCAAATGTTAACCGGTTGCTATGGGTTACTTGAATTCTGGCAGTTGCAATCCCCCACAACTTCACTAGGTTTCATTATTAGCCTATGTAATATTTATTTTCCATAGAAATACACAAAGGGCTCTTCCATAACACTAGACTTTGGTGTTTTTTTTAACCATTTTTCTAAATCTTTGACCCGTTGTAAAACATTGATAGATTACTGATTATATCTGTGACTCTAACCAAGTGTGAGGCACAAGGAGGATTCTAAGGCTATGTTCACATGGAGTATTTTGGGGGAGGAATATCTGCCTCAAAATTCCGTTTGGAACTTTGAGGCAGATTTTCCTCTCCCTGCACGCCAATTTTCGCGCCGTTTTTCGCCCGTGGCCATTGAGAGCCGCGGGCATAAAACAGCGCGAAATACGCTTTCTCTGCCTCCCATTGAAGTCAATGGGAGGTCAGAGGCGGAAGCGCCCGAAGATAGGGCATGTCGCTTTTTCCCGCGAGGCAGTTTTACTGCTCGCGGGAAAAAGACGCCGACGCCTCCCATTGAAATCAATGGGAGGCGTTCTCTGGCCGTTTTTGCGACGCGGTTTCCGCGTCAAAAAACTCGGCAAAATACCCCGTGTGAACATAGCCTTATAGTCGTGGTTTGCAGCAGATAAACAAGCTAAGGCCCCATGCCCACAACCGTAAAAACGCCCGTAATTACGGGCCCATAGACATATATTGGCCATGGGTGCATTCCCGTTTGCGTACGTGAAGGTGCCCGGGCCGTTGAAAAATATCGAACACGTCCTATTTCAGGCCGTAATTGCAGCACGGGCAGGCCCATAGAAGTCTATGGGGATCCCGTAATTACGGGTGGCTACGTGTGTGCACCCGTAATTACGGGAGCGTTGCTAGGCGACTTCAGGGGATTTCAATTTTTGAACAAAGAGAAGCAGAGAAAATGGCGTCTGAACGAACATGTGACCCTTTTAAGGGGTTTGGACATGATTGTGGAATCATTTCTAACCTCCCTTTATTTACAGGTCCGTAAATACGGGTCAAAACGTGTGACAAAGGACCCGTATTTACGGGAGGGAAAAAATACGGTCGTGTGCATTATAGAAGACCGTTCACATCTATGCAATTGATCACTACATTTATGAGACACTAGGGCAAATTTATTTATGTATTAATGCCAGTTTTCCGCCATAAAAAGAAATGAAGCCCCCTGCGGCTGTTTTCCTGAGAAGTCCAAATATGTTAGAATAAGGCCTTATTCACACGAACGTGTCCGTTTTGCGTGAGTAAAAAACGCAGGGTTTTTCCTGCGTTGCAGTTCCGTGTGACATCAGTGTATGGTGCGTGTCAGCGGTTTTTATGCGCGTATGTCATGCGCTTCACGTCAGCAAAATCATTCCTTTAGCAACCGTTGCGTGAATCACGCACAGCACACGGATGTGCGTCCGTGTGCTGTCCGTGATTTTCACACACCCATTGACTTCAATGGGTGCGTGATGCACAAAAAAAAACGCACAAGTATAGGACATGCAGTAAGTTTCACGCTGCGTGAAAAACACGGAATGTCTGAATGGCCCCATTGGCGATCGTTATATTCACGCGCGTAACACGGACGTGAAATACGCACGTGTGAATTAAGCCTAAGGGCGGTAGGGTTCAGAGTCGCAACCGTCACGTCGGGATTTGAAGCCCTAATATGGGTGCGTTTCTGAACACATACCGTATTACGCTTGTGTGAAACTGGTCTCAGCATAGAAGGTCTGGTTCACACAGTGCAGATTTGATGCAGATTTTGCATGAATTTTTTTTTAAGCCAAAACCAGAATTGGATCCAATAGAGGGGACACTTTAAGACCTTGCTTTATATAGGTCTTCTGTTTCAGTTCCATTCCTGACTTTGGCTTAAAAAAATCATCACTAGCGATGGTCTGAGCTGGCCACTGGCACACTACAACACAACACAACACTACACTACACTACTATTCCCAGGCTCCAGTGAGGAGAAACATACACTATAGAATCACATCGCAAATTCATGAAAACTCTATAGTAATTGTCTACACAGACATGGTTAGTCAGCGAGGATCCTTACGCGTGCACCTCAGCCCTAGTTAACCCACATAGACATGCAGGTGTGTGGTTGATCCGAGGGGATAAAGCGAGCTCCTCACCGTTTCTCTCCATTGAGTAGTTGCAGCTTCTCTTCGCCGTCCATGGTTTATGGAGCCGTGTGTCCCGCACCACAGCTATAACTGGTTCCACCAACGTCGGCTTGTCTGTCCTTTATCTACTCAGTCCGTGTGAATGAAGCGCCGGGTGCAAAGAGCCGGCTGCAAAAGTTTCCAAAATCCCAAACAGCGCCTCCCGTGTGTAGCAGCCGGAGCCCCCTGTGCTGCGCTCATGTCTGCTGAAAGAGCCGTCCCCTCCATTCATCCCCAGCATCAGTGCACACGGGCCGCGCATTCCAGGACGTGCGGCGGGATCCATAGGTGACCTGCATCAGTCAGCTGTGGGGAGTACATGTGGTTATATGTATGGAGGACGCGCCTTCACCTCAGTTTATTGTATTTTTTTTTTCTGTTTTGTTGGAGCTGGGTTCACATGGTCGAAAATTATGCAAAAATAAAATTAAAAAAAGCCTCATTTTAGGTTAGGGTTCGATGGCGATATATTGCTTGCGATGGTGTGTGATGTGGTCTCATATGAGATTCAAACGCCTATGATATGTTCATTGCAATTGTAAAAATGATAGGGACTATTTGCGAGACTCATAATATTTAACTAGGTGGTATCACTCTGCGTTCTAATATGAATGCGCCTGTGCGATATATTGCCTTGAAGCGATGTAAAAGGGCAGTTATTTCTTAGGTGCTCCGTTTTTGGCATCTGCCGGGAAATGCAATCTACGTATACCGCTAATGGGAACTGCAAAAAAGCAGCCCTAAAGAGGACCTCTCCGTTCTTCTAACTTGTTTGTTTCAGTAAATACTTGTATTCCCCATAAAATCACAATTCTGGTGCATCTTTTCTTAGAACTCTGCATTGTGCCATTCCTCTGTTATTCCTCCTAGAAATTTATGAATAAACTAACTGGTTGTTACCATTTACCCCCTCCCGGTCAAAGACTGCAACAGATTTGATAATCCTCTGTATGACTAGAATCCGCTGCAGATTTTTTTACACTATATGTGAAGGGGATTTGTAAGAACTGGTTACCCTGATGGGACAATCAATGGAAAAGTCTGTGAGCCTTCTGGGAAAAGGGCAGACCTGCGAGAGCTGTAAAGTCTCCCGGACACTACTTCCTAAATAATTATTCACCACATTCCCGCAGTGCTCTTCACTCCCGGGTGCCACCACAGACAACATCCTGATAACGGGTGCCAGAATGTTGTCTGCGGCAGCACCCGGAAGTGAACAGGTCTACAAGCTGCAGGAAAGAGGACAGGTGAGTATCTGCAGGGTCTGGTCTGGGCTATGTGGGCCTGTTCCTCACAGAACATTGGATAAAGCGGGGCTCGAGCATGCCTGCTGCCGCTCCATTTAAAGTCTATGGGGAATGACCGAAACCGCGCTCGGCAGTTTCTGTCAGTCTCAGACATTGAATGGATCAGCCGCCGCTCCTTATGGGTGTCACTATCGGCTACCAAGGGTAAGGAGAGGCAGCAGGTGTGCGGTATTTGCAGACCTATGCTTACACTGTATATAGAGGGAAGGCATTGGGCAGCAGTATAAGGGTATGTTCACACGGCTTATTTTCGGCCGTTTTTCGGGCCGAGAAATCGGAAGCAGAATGCCTCCAAACATCTGGCCATTGATTTCAATGGGAAAAACAGCTTTCTGTTCCGACGGGGCGTTTTTTTACGCAGCCGTTTTGAAAAACGTCCGCGGAAAAAAACGACAAAGAAGCGCATGTCACTTCTTGAGCCGTTTTTGGAGGCGTTTTTCATTGAATCTATAGAAAAACAGCTCCAAAAACGGGCGTAAAAAACGCTGTGAAAATCACGAGTGGCTTAAAAAATTGCTGAAAATCAGGAGCTGTTTTCCATTGAAAACAGTTCGGTATTTTCAGACATTTTTAATTTTGTGTGTGCACATACCCTAAGGCTTTATTGACATCTACACTGGAGGCTCCGTTAGGAGTATCTGTTGCAGATCCGGTCAAAAACGCTGGACAAAATAGCACAGCATTCTGCAATATTTTGTCCAGTAAAACGACGGACATCATGATGGAAACACAACAGAACAGAGCAACAGGAACACCTAATGAAAATGTGAACGAAGCCTTATACGTCACAGCTAATGAGGCGCTGTGTATAAGCTACTGCCTAGCAGTCGCAGCTTCCCTGCGCTCTGTATATTGTATAAATATACAGCAGGTTTTTCCAGGATCGATCACCGTTCAGGGAGACTGGTTCCTAGCATCAAAGTTATCTATGATGCTGGGAGTACCTGCCTCCCTTCGGGAATAATGTCCCGTACAGTAATCATATTTTCAGTACAGGACAGTATTCCCGCGGGGAAAGCAGCCGTTTGAATAAGGCCTAACAAAAACAAACTATATTGTGTAAATGTAAAGCCAGGGGCGGATTGGGAACTTAAAGAGGCCCTGCAAATTTTTTTTAAGTGGTCTCATGTTGTGGGGGGGGTCCAAATTGGCAGCAGGCGGGGCTAACTCAAGTAGTCGGGGTCAGAAAATTTTTAGCCATATCCACATTGGTTGGGCCAATGCAAAAATACATTGGTAGGCGGAGCCTGTTGGCGATGTTAATTCACAAGTAAGCGAGGCATTGCACTGGTAGACAGGGCTAATGCAACAGAGCAGTAGGCAGAGCAGACTAAGGGTATGTTCACACGAGGTCATTACGTCCGTATTGACTGAAAACATGACTACAGTACGGGACAGTTGTCCGGCAGCGAGGCAGGGACTCCTAGCGTCGTACATAACTATGATGCTAGGAGCCCGGCTCCCTGCACTGTGTTCGGTCCGGTACTTGTGGCCGAAATACGTCTGTCAATTACGGACGTAATGACCTCGTGTGAACATACCCTTACAAGTAGCTGATACCATGGGAAAGAAGAAAACCTGGACCGCCCATCCACTATGCTATACTTGATCTATTGCGAACCGGCAAAATTAAAAAATGTATAAACATGAGGCTCTTAGTTTACATTTTGATTGAACTGTATAAGCCACTTGTCACTTTACGGTGACCACTTTAAAGTCGGTCCCTACTCTATCAAGTGCGGTATCGCATAGCAACCAGTGCCACTGCAACACAGCACCTGCAGAGGGAGCAAACCAGGAGACCAACGGCACCCATGTGGCCAGTCTAAGCCACCTTGGCTCTGGGCCACGTCCCCCCACAGACACAACACTACTGCAACACTGACCACCACACAACACCACAAAAAAGCGAACAGATGGCAGAAGCTCACCTTTCCTTGTATTCCCTGTGGCCAAACTGAGAACAAAATAGGTAGAAACCCTTATGCAGTCTCCTGGTGGTCAGTGGTGCTGTGTCTGTGGGGGGACGTGGTCCAGAGCCAAGATAGATTAGACTGTAAACTAAGAACCTCATGTTCATACATTTTTTAATTTTGCCGATCCGCAATAGATCAAGTATAGCATAGTGGATGTGCGGACCAGGTTTTCTTCTCTTCCATGGTATTAACAAGTAACTGACACAGCACCCCAGTGGGTGGAGCACACACATCAGTTTTGTGAGTAAGGGCCTGTTCACATCACCGTTCATTTCCATTCCGGGGGTTCCGTCGGAGGTTTCCGTCGGGTGAACCGCGCAACGGAAAGTGAAACTGAAAGCACAGCTTCCGATTCAGTCACCATTGATCTCAATGGTGATGGAAACATCGCTAATGCTTTCCGTTTGTCACCATTCCGGCTGGTTTCCGGTTTTCCGACGGAATCAATAACGGAGTCGACTACGCTATTGATTCCGTCGGAAAACCGGAAACCAGCCGGAATGGTGACGAACGGAAAGAATTAGCGAGGTCAATGGTGACTGAAACGGAAGCTGTGCCGTCACTTTCAATTTCCATTGCGGGGTTCACCCGACGGAAACCTACGACGGAACCCCGGAACGGTGATGTGATGTGAACAGGCCCTAACAGATTAATCCAGTAACAGAAAGTTCCCCGCGCTAACATGGTAGGGGTAATTGGGTCAGGGAATTCCTTGCTGTTGCATGAAACAAAATAGATCCCATTGCTTTGTCTACTTTTAACAAAGACTAGGATAGTCTACGGTGAGGTCATCATAGTTATTTTAAAACATATATGTTTCTGCACATTTGTATTCTGTCCCTGAGAAGAGGTTCCGCCCTCTTATTGCCCTCTGTACCTCTACTTGGGGGCTACAAAAAGTAAGAAAAGAACATGCTTTGTTAGTTATTGAGTAAAAGACTTTAACCCCTTAATCACACCTCCCAAATGTCCCGGAGTCAGCGGTACAGTCCCGGATTCCAGGCGCTGTCCCGGACATCTGGGGTTATGTCCTCAGGACCCAGATACAGTTGAAGCAAGTGCTGAAGCCGGGAACCATCAGCTCCCTGCTTCAGCATTAGTTCAGAGCGGAGGAGCAAAGGAGCAGAGCGTCGGCAACGCTCTGGCAGGGGATTCCGCTCCAGGAGTAGCCCCTGATGTCACTGTCCATATATGGACAGTGACGTCAGGGGATCGCTCTAGGAGCAGAATCCCCGACCTATGCTCTGGCTGGAGATTCTGCTCCTAGAGGGAGTCCCAATGGACCTATCTACATGGAGGGGAGGGTAGCTCTATCTACACGGGGGTGGTGCGATCTACATGGGCACTGTGGCACTATTTATGTGGGCACTTGCACTAGGGGTAGCTAAGGCATAATACTGTATGGGGGCAGCTAAGGTGGCTTTATACTGTATGGGGACAGTTAAGGGCATTATATTGTATTGGGCAGCTGTGGGGGCATTATACTGTATGGGGGGCAGCTATGGGGCATTATACTGTATAAGGGCAGCTATGTGTAAAGGATCTGCCAGGCACAGCTTCAGGGTTAACTTCCTTAGGTAATCAGTCTTCACCTGAGTCTATCTCTCTGAGACTGACTCCAGCTTCCACCATTTAGGCTGGCAGGCTTAGGAGTGGGAGAGCCTATCGCAGCCTGGCCAGACTCAGCTAGCTCCCGCCCTCTGTCTATTTATACCTGCCTTTCCTTTTCCTCCTTGCTTGTGATTCTTTCCGTGTGGTTTCCTGGCCCAGCTACAGCTCCTAACAATTTGATCCTGCTCCATTCTGACCCTGGCTTTCTGACTACTCTTCTGCTCTGCGTTTGGTACCTCGTGCTCTCCTGGTTTGACTTGGCTCGTTCACCACTCTGTTGCTCACAGTGTTGCCGTGGGCAACTGCCCCTTTCCCTTTGCTTTATATTCCCTTGTATGTTTTGTCTCGTGCACTTACTGAGCGTAGGGACCGCCGCCCAGTTGTACCCCGTCGCCTAGGGCGGGTCGTTGCAAGTAGGCAGGGACAGAGTGGCGGGTAGATTAGGGCTCACTTGTCCGTTTCCCTACCCCTATCATTACATAATCACAAGCCCATATACCTAGTCTACCCTGGTCCCTGACACTACTATGGACCCCCTTGAGACCCTGGCTCAGCAAATGCAGGGTCTCTCCCTACAGGTCCAGGCCCTGGCTCAGAAGGTCAACCAGCCTGAGGCTACCTTGGTGGTTCCCCTCACCTCAACTCCTGAACCCCACCTCAAGTTGCCCGACCGGTTCTCAGGGGACCGGAGGGCTTTTCTCTCCTTTCGGGAGAGTTGCAGGCTTTACTTTCGCTTAAAGCCCCACTCCTCAGGTTCTGAGAGCCAGCGAGTGGGTATAATTATGTCCCGGCTCCAGGACGGGCCCCAAGAATGGGCCTTCTCCTTGGCTCCTGACGCCCCTGAACTTTCCTCCGTTGATCTTTTCTTTTCTGCTCTCGGACTCATTTATGACGAGACTGACAAGACTGCCTTTGCCTTGAGTCAGCTGGTGACCTTACGTCAGGGTAAGAGACCTGTTGAGGAGTATTGTTCTGACTTTAGGAAGTGGTGCGTAGCTTCTCGGTGGAATGACCCTGCCTTAAGGTGCCAGTTTAGGTTGGGTCTGTCGAATGCCCTGAAAGACCTGCTAGTTAGCTATCCCTCTTCTGACTCCCTAGACCAGGTTATGGCTTTAGCGGTACGACTTGACCGACGTCTCAGGGAACGACAACGCGAACGTTTATGTGTTTTCTCCTCCGACTCCCCCATGATGCCTCCCGAGGTTCCGTTGCTTCGTTCTTCCCCGGAAGACTCAGAGGTACCTATGCAACACGGGGCCTTCGTGTCCCCCCAACAACGTATAGATTTCCGCAGGAAGAATGGTCTCTGCTTCTACTGTGGGGATGACAAGCATCAAGTGAACAACTGTCCTAAGCGTAAGAATGCAGCCGGAGAACTTCCGCGCCTAAGTGATCATCGGGGAGGTCACTTGGGCGCACAGGTATTTCCCGTAAATATGAAACGTAATAAGATCTTGCTTCCCTTTCAGGTCTCTTTTGGTGGTAGGTCTGCTACCGGCAGCGCCTTCGTGGATTCAGGGTCCTCTGCTAATATCATGTCTGTGGAATTTGCTGTGTCTCTTGCTATGCCTTTGATTGATTTGCCTAAACCTGTCCCGGTAGTGGGTATCGACTCCACTCCTCTTGCTAATGGTTATTTTACACAGCATACCCCTGTTTTTGAACTCCTTGTTGGCTCCATGCATTTGGAGCAGTGCTCTGTACTGTTGATGCAGGGATTATCGTCCGATTTGGTTTTAGGCCTTCCCTGGTTGCAGTTGCATAATCCCACGTTTGACTGGAATACTGGGGAGCTTACCAAATGGGGTAATGAATGTTTGACGTCATGTTTTTCTGTTAATTCTATTTCTCCCCCTGAGGAGGTGAACACGCTACCTGAGTTTGTGCAGGACTTCGCTGATGTTTTCTCTAAGGAGGCCTCCGAAGTGTTACCTCCTCATAGAGAATATGATTGCGCTATCGAATTGGTACCAGGAGCTAAGCTTCCTAAGGGTAGGATATTTAATCTTTCTTGTCCCGAACGTGAAGCCATGAGAGAGTATATCCAGGAATGCCTGGCCAAGGGTTACATTCGCCCCTCTACTTCTCCGGTAGGTGCTGGCTTCTTCTTCGTAGGGAAGAAGGATGGTGGTCTTAGGCCATGCATTGACTACCGTAACCTGAATAAGGTCACTGTAAGGAACCAGTATCCCCTTCCTTTGATTCCTGATCTCTTTAATCAGGTTCAGGGGTCCCAATGGTTCTCTAAGTTTGATCTACGGGGGGCGTATAACCTTATCCGCATCAAAGAGGGGGATGAGTGGAAGACTGCGTTTAACACGCCCGAAGGTCATTTCGAATACCTCGTCATGCCCTTTGGGTTGTGTAATGCGCCGGCGGTCTTCCAGAATTTCATAAATGAGATTTTGAGAGATTACCTGGGGATATTTCTTGTAGTGTACCTTGATGACATACTGGTGTTTTCCAAGGACTGGCCCTCCCACATTGAGCATGTCAGGAAGGTGCTCCAAGTCCTTCGGGAAAACAAACTGTTTGCAAAAACCGAAAAATGTGTGTTTGGGGTACAGGAGATACAATTTTTGGGTCAAATCCTCACTCCTCATGAATTCCGCATGGACCCTGCCAAGGTTCAGGCTGTGGCAGAATGGGTCCAACCTGCCTCCCTGAAGGCATTACAGTGTTTTTTGGGGTTCGCTAATTATTACAGGAGATTCATTGCTAACTTCTCGGTCATCGCTAAGCCTCTTACGGACCTCACTCGCAAAGGTGCTGATCTCCTCCACTGGTCTCCAGAGGCTGTCCAGGCTTTTGAGGTCCTTAAGAAGTGCTTTATCTCGGCCCCGGTGCTGGTTCAGCCCAACCAAATGGAGCCATTTATCGTGGAAGTTGACGCATCCGAGGTGGGAGTGGGGGCTGTCTTGTCCCAGGGTACCAGGTCCCTCACCCATCTCCGCCCCTGTGCCTACTTCTCCAGGAAGTTTGCGCCCACTGAGAGTAACTATGATATTGGCAACCGCGAACTCTTAGCCATTAAATGGGCATTTGAAGAGTGGCGCCACTTCCTGGAGGGGGCTAGGCACCAGGTAACGGTCCTTACCGACAACAAGAATCTGGTTTTCCTAGAATCTGCCCGGAGGCTAAACCCGAGACAAGTTCGATGGGCGCCATTTTTTACCAGATTCAACTTTTTGGTTACCTATAGGGCTGGGTCTAAAAATATTAAGGCCTATGCACTGTCGCGTAGCTTCATGGCCAGCCCTCCTTCGGAGGAAGATCCTGCTTGTATTTTGCCTCCCGGTATAATCATTTCTTCTATTGATTCTGATTTAGTCTCTGAAATTGCAGCTGATCAAGGTTCAGCCCCCGGGAACCTTCCTGAGGACAAGCTGTTTGTTCCCCTGCAATACCGGCTAAGGGTACTTAGGGAAAATCATGACTCCGCACTATCTGGTCATCCAGGCATCCTGGGTACCAAACACCTCATTGCCAGAAACTATTGGTGGCCTGGCTTGCCTAAAGACGTTAAGGCCTACGTCGCCGCTTGTGAGGTTTGTGCTAGGTCCAAGACTCCCAGGTCCCGACCAGCGGGCTTACTACGTTCGTTGCCCATTCCCCACAGACCTTGGACACATATCTCCATGGATTTTATCACCGATTTGCCTCCATCCCAAGGCAAGTCGGTGGTGTGGGTGGTAGTAGACCGCTTCAGTAAGATGTGCCACTTTGTGCCCCTCAAGAAACTACCCAACGCCAAGACGTTAGCTACCTTGTTTGTCAAACACATCCTGCGTCTCCATGGGGTCCTTGTCAATATAGTTTCGGACAGAGGGGTACAATTTGTTTCTTTATTTTGGAGAGCCTTCTGTAAGAATTTGGAGATTGATCTGTCCTTCTCCTCTGCTTTCCATCCTGAAACCAATGGCCAAACTGAGAGGACTAATCAATCTCTAGAACAATATTTAAGGTGTTTTATCTCTGACTGTCAATATGATTGGGTCTCATTCATTCCCCTCGCTGAATTTTCCCTTAATAACTGGGTCAGTAACTCGTCAGGGGTCTCCCCCTTTTTCTGTAATTTTGGGTTTAATCCACGGTTCTCCTCCGTTTCACCTGGTAGTTCCAACAATCCCGAGGTAGAGGTCGTTCATCGGGAACTGTGCACAGTCTGGGCCCAGGTTCAGAAGAACCTAGAGGCGTCCCAGAGCGTACAAAAAACTCAGGCTGATAGAAAACGTTCTGCTAACCCCTTGTTTATGGTCGGGGATCTGGTGTGGTTATCATCTAGGAACTTGCGTCTTAAGGTCCCGTCCAAGAAGTTTGCTCCCCGGTTTATTGGGCCGTATAAGGTCATTGAAGTCCTCAATCCTGTCTCCTTCCGGCTGGAGTTACCCCCATCTTTTCGTATACACGACGTGTTTCATGCCTCCCTCCTTAAACGCTGCTCCCCGTCCTTGGCTCCCTTGAGGAAACCTCCTGTTCCCGTTCTCACCCCTGAGGGGGTGGAATTCGAGGTGGCCAAGATTGTGGACAGCAAGATGGTCCAAGGCTCCCTCCAGTACCTGGTCCATTGGAGAGGATACGGGCCTGAGGAGAGGACTTGGGTACCCGCCCGGGATGTTCACGCTGGGGTATTGGTCAGGAAGTTCCACCTTCGTTTCCCCAGTAAAGCAGTCCCGCTTAGAAAGGGTCCGGTGGCCCCTCATAAAAGGGGGGGTACTGTAAAGGATCTGCCAGGCACAGCTTCAGGGTTAACTTCCTTAGGTAATCAGTCTTCACCTGAGTCTATCTCTCTGAGACTGACTCCAGCTTCCACCACTCAGGCTGGCAGGCTTAGGAGTGGGAGAGCCTATCGCAGCCTGGCCGGACTCAGCTAGCTCCCGCCCTCTGTCTATTTATACCTGCCTTTCCTTTTCCTCCTTGCTTGTGATTCTTTCCGTGTGGTTTACTGGCCCAGCTACAGCTCCTAACAATTTGATCCTGCTCCATTCTGACCCTGGCTTTCTGACTACTCTTCTGCTCTGCGTTTGGTACCTCGTGCTCTCCTGGTTTGACTTGGCTCGTTCACCACTCTGTTGCTCACGGTGTTGTCGTGGGCAACTGCCCCTTTCCCTTTGCTTTATATTCCCTTGTATGTTTTGTCTCGTGCACTTACTGAGCGTAGGGACCGCCGCCCAGTTGTAGCCCGTCGCTTAGGGCGGGTCGTTGTAAGTAGGCAGGGACAGAGTGGCGGGTAGATTAGGGCTCACTTGTCCGTTTCCCTACCCCTATCATTACACTATGGGGGAATTATGCTGTGTGGGACAGCTATGGGGGCATTATGCTGTATGAGGGCAACTATGGGGCATTATGCTGTATGGGGGCAGCTATGGTGCATTATACCGTATGGGGCATCTGTGGGTATTATACTGTTTGGGGGCAGTATGCTGCATGGGGGAATTTGTTAGGGCATTTTAATGCATGGGGGCATCTGTGTGGGCTTTATACTGCATGGGAGCATCTGTGTGGACATTACACTGTATGGAGGCATCTGCGCTGGCTTTATACTGTATGGGTGCATCCATTGGGGCATTATACGGTATGGTGGCAGCTATGGGGGCATTATACTGTATGGTGGCAGCTAGAGGGCATTATTCTGTGTGGGAGCATCTGTGTGGGTATTATACTATATGGGGGCATTATACTGTTTGGGGTATTATGCTGTTTGGGGCATTATACTGTATGGGGCATTATACTGTATGGGGGAATTTGTTTGGGCATTCCGGCTATTGCTATTGCTTCCGGCAAAACTACGGGTCCGGTGCACAACAGAGACAAACTGAAACCATGGGCACCGAATCCGTCACCATTGAAATCAATGGTGATGGAAACATGTCAGTTTGTGTCTGTTTAGGGTCCCGTTCTCACGGAAAGCTCCGACGGAACGTTAGAACGGGAACCCAACGCAGATGTGAACAGAGCCTTAATAGAAAATAATTTGTTTTTGCATCGTTGTGCTCCAAGAGCCATAACGTTTTAATTTTTCTGTCGATGTAACCATATGCAGGCTTGATATGTTTGGGGGATGGGATGTAGTTATGATTGGTATCATTTTGGGGTACATGAGACTTATTAATTAACTTTTATCAAATTTTTTACGGAAGTGGGAGGGAAAAAAAAAGCAATTTTGCAGGTTTTCTTTGCATTTTTACTGATGCCATTTACCATGTGGTTTAAATAACGTGTTAACTTTATTGTTCGGGTCGTTAAGATTAGGGCGATACTATGTATGTGTATTTTTTTTACACATTGACAAAATAATGCCATTTTTTATGGAAAAATGAAGCCCCAAAACACGGATGCTGCCTAGTTCCTAGATGCTTCCGTTGCTTTTTTTTTTGCAGGTCCATACACCAGAATAGGTGAGACCGACCGGAAATCCAGACAAGAATAGGACATGTGCTATAATTCGCGTAACGGACACACAGGTCGCTAAAAATAATAATTTATGTGTGCATCGCCCCATACAGGGGCGTAACTAGGAAACATTGGGTCCCATAGCAAACCTTTGACTGGGCCCACCTCCCCTCGGTGCCACACACAGCTCGCCCTTGTAGATATTGCCCCCCCCCTGTAGACAGCGCTATACAGCCCGCCCGTACACAGTGCTATACAGCCCCCCCCTGTAGACAGTGCTATACTTTCAAGTATCACATAGAGGGACAATTGATGCGGCGCACAGCAGCAATTTTTTTTCATTTAAGCCACGCACCTAATCACACCCAATCCCTGCCCATACACACCCGGTTCAGCCCACACAGTATCATGCTCCCATAGTGCCCCCCACACAGTATAATGCCCCCATAGCTTCCCCCATACAGTATACTGACCCATAGATGCCCCCATACAGTATAATGCCCACACAGATGCCCCCATGCTGTACAATGCCCAAACAAATTCCCCTATACAGCATAATGCCCCATAGCTGCCCCCATGCAGCATATTTCCCCATAGCTGCCCCATACAGTATAATGCCCCCATAGCTGCCCCCACAGTATAATGCCACCCATTGCTGACCACCACAGTGTAATGCTCCCCATAGCTGCCCCACAGTATAATGCTCTACATAGTTGCCCCCACACAGTATAATGCTTCCCATAGCTGCCCCAACAGTATATTGCCCCCCATAGCAGCCCCCACAGTATAATGCCCCATGCAGTATAATGCCCCCATAGTTGCCCCTTACAGTATAATGCTCCCCATAGCTGCACCCCACACAGTATAATGCCCCCTCATAGCTGCCCCATACCTTATAATGCCCCCCATAGCTGCCCCCACAGTATATTGCCCCCCATAGCAGACCTCATAGTATAATGCCCCACGCAGTATAATGCCCCCCATAGCTGCCCCAACAGTATAATGCCACCCATAGCTATCCCCACAGTATAATACCCCACATAGTATAATGCCCCCCATAGCTGCCCCCACAATATAATGCCCCCCATAGCTGCCCCCACAGTATAATGCCCCCCATAGCTGTCCCCACAGTATAATGCCCTTATACAGTGTAATGCTCCTATAGCAGCCACCATATCAGCCCCCCTTCCCTACCCAGTATAATGCCCCATAGTGCCTAATAGAAAAATTCTAACATAATTACTTACCTCCCGTTCCCATGACGGGTGACGGATCCTTCTCCTCCTGTCTGTGCTGTGAGTGACTCGGCGCAGACAGGCAATGACGTCACAACATCGCGCCTGCATGCGCCAAGCCACTCACGGCAGAGTGAATGCAGAGGAAGCGGGACCAGTGCTGTCAGCGCTTTGTGGCTACGGGGGCCCTATGGGCCCCCCAGTCTTAGTGGCCCGGTTGCAATTGCGACTGTTGCGACCCCTAGAGCTACGCCTCTGTGTACAGTAGCCTCTGGCAGAGCAGGGAGATACCTCCCTGCTCTGTAATTGTAATGACGGAGTAGGGAGACAGACAGGTGAGCCCTAATATACCCTAATCTACCCGCCACTCAGTCCCTGCCTACTTGCAACGACCCGTCCTAGGCGACGGGGTACAACTGGGCGACGGTCCCTACGCTCAGTGCACGACAGACAAGGGTACACAGAAGCTAGGGAAACAGAGCAGCTGCCCACGGAGACACCGTGAGCAACGAGAGTAGTGAACGAGCCAAGTCAAACCAGGAGTGCACGAGGTACAAAACGCTGAGCAGGAGAGTGGTCAGTAAGCCAAGGTCAATAACAAGCAGAGGATAAGTAGTTCAAGCAGCAGAGCCAGTAAACAAGCAGAGCAGCATCACAGGCAAAGGAGGAACAGGGAAGGCAGGTATAAATAGACAGTGGGCGGGAGCTAGCTCCGTCTGGCCAGGCTGTGATAGGCTCTCCCACTCCTAAGCCTGCCATCCTGAGTGGTGGAAGATGGAGTCAGTCTCACAGACATAGGAGCAGGTGCAGACTGATTACCCACGGGCGTCGACACAGAAACTGTGTCTGGCAGATCCTTTACAGTACCCCCCGCTTTGAGGGGCCACCGGACCCTTTCTAGGTGGACCTGGTTTATTGGGGAAACGAAGGTGGAACCTCCTGAGCAATACCCCAGCGTGAACATCCCGGGCGGGTACCCAAGTCCTCTCCTCAGGCCCGTATCCTCTCCAATGGACCAGGTACTGGAGGGAGCCTTGGACCATCCTGCTGTCCACAATCTTGGCCACCTCGAATTCTACCCCCTCAGGGGTGAGAACAGGGACCGGAGGTTTCCTCGAGGGAGCCAAGGACGGGGAGCAGCGTTTAAGGAGGGAGGCATGAAACACGTTGTGTACTCCAAAAGACGGGGGCAACTCCAGTCGGAAGGAGACAGGGTTAAGGACTTCAATTACCTTGTACGGCCCTATAAACCGGGGAGCAAACTTCTTGGACGGGACTTTAAGGCGCAAATTTTTTGAAGATAGCCACACCAGATCCCCGACCACAAACAAGGGGTTAGCAGAACGTCTTCTATCTGCCTGAGTCTTTTGTATGCTCTGGGACGCCTCTAGGTTCTTCTGAACCTGGGCCCAGACTGTGCACAGTTCCTGATGAACGACATCTACCTCGGGATTGTTGGAACTACCAGGTGAAACGGAGGAAAACCGTGGATTAAACCCAAAATTACAGAAAAAGGGGGAGACCCCTGACGAGTTGCTGACCCGGTTATTAAGGGAAAATTCGGCGAGGGGAATGAATGAGACCCAATCATGTTGACAGTCAGAGATAAAACACCTTAAATATTGTTCTAGAGAACCGTTTGGCCATTAGTTTCAGGATGGAAAGCCGAGGAGAAGGACAGATCAATCTCCAACTTTTTACAGAAGGCTCTCCAAAACAATGAAACAAATTGTACCCCTCTGTCAGAAACCATATTGACAGGAACCCCATGGCCCTAATCTACCCGCCACTCAGTCCCTGCCTACTTGCAACGACCCGTCCTAGGCGACGGGGTACAACTGGGCGACGGTCCCTACGCTCAGTAAGTGCACGACAGACAAACAGACAAGGGTACACAGAAGCTAGGGAAACGGGGCAGCTGCCCACGGAGACACCGTGAGCAACGAGAGTAGTGAACGAGCCGAGTCAAACCAGGAGTGCACGAGGTACAAAACGCTGAGCAGGAGAGTGGTCAGTAAGCCAAGGTCAATAACAAGCAGAGGATAAGTAGTTCAAGCAGCAGAGCCAGGAAACAAGCAGAGCAGAATCACAGGCAAAGGAGGAACAGGAAAGGCAGGTATAAATAGACAGTGGGCGGGAGCTAGCTTTGTCTTGCCAGGCTGTGATAGTCTCTCCCACTCCTAAGCCTGCCATCCTGAGTGGTGGAAGATGGAGTCAGTCTCACAGACATAGGAGCAGGTGCAGACTGATTACCCACGGGCGTCGACACAGAAACTGTGTCTGACAGATCCTTTAGGCTGGGTTCACACGACCTATTTTCAGATGTAAACGAGGCGTATTATGCCTCGTTTTACGTGTGAAAATAGGGTTCCAATACGTCGGCAAACATCTGCCCATTCATTTGAATGGGTTTGCCGACGTATTGTGCAGACGACCTGTAATTTACGCGTCGTCGTTTGACAGCTGTCAAACGACGACGCGTAAATGGACTGCCTCGGCAAAGAAGTGCAGGACACTTCTTTGCCACGTAATTTGAGCTGTTCTTCATTGAACTCAATGAAGCACAGCTCAAGATTTACGAGCGTCTCAGATGGCTCGCAAAATGCGAGGAGGAGCATTTACGTGTGAAACGAGGAAGCTGTTTTCTCCTGAAAACAGTCTGCCTTTTCACACGTAAATGACAGCTAGCGTGTGCACATACCCTTACAGTGAGGCTGGGTTCACACGACCTATTTTCAGACATAAACGAGGCGTATTATGCCTCGTTTTACGTCTGAAAATAAGGCTACAATACGTCGGCAAACATCTGCCCATTCATTTGAATGGGTTTGCCGACGTACTGTGCAGACGACCTGTAATTTACGCGTCGTCGTTTGACAGCTGTCAAACGACGACGCGTAAATTGACTGCCTCGGCAAAGAAGTGCAGGGCACTTCTTTGCAATGTAATTTGAGCCGTTCTTCATTGAACTCTATGAAGAGCAGCTCAAGATATACGAGCGTCACAGACGCCTCGTATATTACGAGGAGGAGCATTTACGGCTGAAACGACGCAGCTGTTTTCTTCTGAAAACAGGCTGTCATTTCAGCCGTAAATGACAGCTAGCGTGTGAACATATCCTAATAGTGTTCAATAGCATCTGCGTCCACTATTGAATGTGGCTTCGCTACCGCTGTAGCAGCCATAGCGGCTGCTAGCGGAGCCTCCGGGAATGGGGGGGGGCCTGGCGGCATTGGCCCCCTCATGCCGTGGGCTCCGTAGCAGCCGCTATGGCTGCTACAGTGGTAGTTACGTCACTGTCCCCATACTAATAAATGGTTTAGTATGCTATCCGCAAAAAAAATGGATAGGACACTGCAGAAAGCAATGGTTGTGTGCATGGGCCCTTCCTCTGTGTTGTAGGGTATGTTTACATGGCATAGGTTTGAGGCAGAAAAATACAAGGCTGATTTTAAGGGAAAACAGCCTCTGAATTCAGGCGTTCTTTGAGCTGATTTGCAAAGCATTTTGGTGTTTGCAAGCGTATTTTGAAGCATAATTTCAGGCGTATTTTGTGGCGTTTTTTGTAATTGAAAATCAGCTCCAGAAACACCTCAAGATATGACATGCTACTTCTTTTTACGAGGCGTCATTTTATGAGGCGTATTTTGAATTCAGCGTAAATATACGCCTCGTGTATTGAAATAAATGGAAAACTGTTTGTTGGTGTATTTCAAGTGTATTTTAGAGCACAATACAATCCTTTTAGGGTATGTTCACACGGGCTATTTTCAGCTAAAAATGCGGGTCTGAACGTGTCCAAACATTTGTCCATTGATTTCAATGGAAAAAACGGCGTTCCATTCCCACGGGGCGTTTTTTAAGTGGCTGTTTTTAGAAACGGGCGCGTAAAAAATCGCCTCGTAAAAAAAAAGTGCATGTCACTTCTTGAGCCGTTTTTGGAGCCGTTTTTCATTGACTCAATAGAAAAACAGCTCCAAAAATGCTAGTTTGATTAAAAAACGGCTGAAAATCAGGAACTGTTTTCCCTTGAAAACAGCTCCGTATTTTCAGCCTTATTTTGTTAACCGTGTGAACATACCCTTACTCTCCAAAATAAGTCTGAAAATAAGCCGTGTGAACATATCCTCAGTGTGCATTCCTGTATGTAGAGAACATGTGTATGATGTGTAATTCATGTATGTAGTAAGTGGTCACGCCTGTGTGCATATTTGTGCGTGCGTTTATGTACGGCAGCATGAACTGTTACGCCTCATGCACACGACCGCCGAGTCCCGTCAGTGATCCGAGGAAAGACAGAACATGTCCTATCTTTCGTCGGATCCTGGACTCGGATCATTTTTCACGGACCCGATTCATCTGCTAAAGTGAATAGGTCTGTGAAGACTATCGGGTGCCACTCGGATGCCATCCAAAATGGCCCGAGTGGCACAACGGTCGTGTGCATGAGGCATTAGGCTGGGTTTGCACTAGTCAGATACGCTGCACAGGGCCGCCATCAGGAATTTCAGGGCCCCATACAGCAAAATTTACTGGGCCCCCCTTTTACTGCTCGCGGGAAAAAGACACCGACGCCTCCCATTGAAATCAATGGGAGGCATTTTCGGGCCGATTTTGACGAGTTTTGCGACGCGGTTTCCGCGTAAAAAAAACGTAGCAAAATACTCCGTGTGAACATAGCCTTACACGTATAAATTCCCTGCGAGTGGTGCAGCACCCCAGCCTACTGTATAATGACATTCTGCAGCTCTCTGTCTTCCTGCTTCAGTTCCTCATGATTTTCAAGATCTCTGCCTGCTGTCTGTGAATGAGAGCATTAAAACCAGTCCTGGCTTATTACTTTCACAGCTGATGGTCTTGTTACAATGTATCAGTGTAGATAAGAGCCATCTGCCTGGAGTCCAGCACAGGAGAGGGGTTTGTGCTGTTGCTGCGTTTAGCTCACAGATGATTGACTGATACCTTGTAACAAACTTTCTTATATACAACTTTAACGCCATACAGCCCCCACTGTAGAGAACTCCATACAGCCCCCTCTGTAGAGAACTCCATACAGCCCCCACTGTAGAGAACGCCATACAGCCCTCCTTGTAGAGAACGCCATACAGACCCCTTGTAGAGAACGCCATACAGCCCCCTTTGTAGATATCTACAGAGGGGGCTGTATGGCGTTATCTACAGGGGGTCTGTATGGCGTTCTCTACAAGGAGGGCTGTATGGCGTTCTCTACAGTGGGGCTGTATGGCGTTCTCTACAAGGGGGGCTGTATGGCGTTCTCTACAAGGAGGGCTGTATGGCGTTCTCTACAGTGGGGGCTGTATGGCGTTCTCTACAAGGGGGGCTGTATGGAGTTCTCTACAGAGGGGGCTGTATGGAGTTCTCTACAGAGGGGGCTGTATGGAGTTCTCTACAGAGGGGGCTGTATGGCGTTCTCTACAGAGGGGGCTGTATGGCGTTCTCTACAAGGGGGGCTGTATGGCGTTCCCTACAAGGGGGGCTGTATGGAGTTCTCTACAGAGGGGGCTGTATGGAGTTCTCTACAGAGGGGGCTGTATGGCATTCTCTACGGGGGGGTGTATGGCGTTATCTACAGGGGGGCTGTATAGCATTACCCACAGGGGGGGGGGCTGTATAGCGTTACCCACAGGGGGGGCTGTATAGTGTTACCTACAGGGGGTGCTGTATAGCGTTACCTACAGGGGAGCTGTATAGCGTTACCTACAGGGGGGCTGTATGGCGTCATGTCATCTACAGGGGGGACTCTGTATGGCGTTATCTACAGAGGGGGCTGTATTAAACAATTCGGCCAGAGGCTCCATGACCATAGCAAAAATTATCGGGGATAAAGGACACCCCTTACGAGTCCCGTTGGTGATGTTAAAGGTATCAGAAAGAAAGCCTGAGGACAGAACCCTAGCCGATGGTGAGGAGTAAAGAGCCAATATAGCCGATTTAATACCACCACTAAAACCAAATTTATCTAATATTTGTGACAAATAGCCCCAGTGGACCCTGTCAAACGCCTTCTCCGCATCCAAAGCAAGAAGCAGAGAAGGCGTCCGAGAGGCCTCCAGCTTCACTTTGCTGCTATTGTAAACGTTGTCGACGTTGTGCATTGAACATAAGGACTGAAAAATCTGTAGTGGTTTACGCTGTGTGTGGACGTACCCTAAGGCTGTATTCAGACGTTGCAGTTAAGGTGCGGTTAAAACCGTGTAAAAAAAAAAACCACATTTTTAAAATAAATGCGGTTTTTGGATGCCTTTTTTTTAATGCAGTTTTAACCACACCACAACACCAACGTCTGCATATACCTAAACATTTACTCATTCAGAATTCACTTATAGGCCTTGCTCACACAGTGAAGATCTGCTCCAGATTTTGCATCTATTGTGTAAGCCAAAACCAGAATTGGAACCAGGAGAGCAGATCAATAAGACCTTATTTTATATATTCCTTCTGTTTGTTCTGTTTCTGGTTTTGGCCTAAAAAATACATGTAAAATCTGTAGCAAATATGTACTGTGTAAACAGGGCCATAGAATCTGTGAAGTAGAGAGGAGACAGATTCACTGCTTTACTGAGAGATCAGGTTACAGCTGCCCATAGAAGTCTGTGGAGAGGGGAGGGGGGAGAAGCAGGAGACTAGCTGCTAAGTCTCCTATACCCATGGCCCCACGCACTTTGTTTGTCAATAGTTATTGTTGCACCAATAGGTGAAACTACATGAGCCCCTGTTACTACAGTAACAACTACATATACTTAGCCTTGGTACTGATGCCGTTTATTGTCAGGATGCTGCATGCACGGCGCACCTAACATGGTGGTGTCAGGACAAAGTTTTGTGCCTGGAGCTGAAGAGGACCCAACTCAGGAGCGAAGAGGGTAATTATATGGATATACTCTATGATGTATTGCTGGAATGAACACTTAGCGTTGGGCGCCATGATGCCAGGAATATGACACTTCACCGCTGAGCCCTCTGATTGGCTCAGGTGGACCACCAGAGCGTCAGACCTGGATCGCTTGGATAATTCCATAAATGTCTGATAGATACGGGTCTCGCTGGCACCAGATTACAGGTGGGGACTAGTGTAGAGAGGGCTGCGCATTCGTGCAGCTCTCTCCATTCCGTTCAAAAGGAGTTACGAAAATAGTCGAGAATGCCCCCTCTCCACTAGTCCCTGTCTGGAATTGGCAGCTTGCGGCCACCGCTCCAAGTGAAAAGGGGGTCAGGTTCCCTAAATGACTAAGATGGGAATAGTCCTTTAAAAAAAAAAAATTCACATACCTTTGTGTCTCTAATACAGGGGTCTCAAGCACGCGGCCCGCGGGGCTGTCATCTGCGGCCCGCGGGACACAGAGCCGCTCTAGAACAGGCTCTGCTCTGGGACACATATGGACATCTATGTCTGGGGCTTCCCCAGAGCTGGAGTCCCGGGCAGAGCGCTAGTATAGGCTCTGCTCATGGACTCTGGGGAAGCCTCTGACATCGCTGTCTATACATCGACAGTGATGTCTGGGGCTTCCCCAGAGCAGGAGTCCCAGTGATGTCAGGAGCACAGCTGGAATCCCAGGAAGAGCCTACTAGCGCTCTGCCCGGGACTCCAGCTCTGGGCAAGCCCCTGACATCACTGTCCATATATGGACATTGATGTCAGTGGCTGCCCCAGAGTTCCGGCACAGAGCCTATACTAGTGCTCTGCTCCGGGACACCGGGGGTTGCCCCTGATATCACATTCCGGTCAAGGAGGATCCCCTGACATCACTGTGTATGGACAGTGACGTCAGGGGCTCCAACAGCAGAGGAATCCCCAGCCCAAGCGTCGGCAATGCTCTGGCTGGGGATTCCACTCCTAGAGGGAGCCCCAATGGAGCTATCTACTTGGGGTGTGTGTGGCATTATCTGCAAAGGGCACTGTGGCAGCATCTGCAGAGGGCATTGCGGCAGCATCTGCGGAGGGCAATGCGGCAGGATCTGCGGAGGGCAATGCGGCAGCATCTGCGGAGGGCAATGCGGCAGCATCTGCGGAGGGCAATGCGGCAGCATCTGCGGAGGGCAATGCGGCAGCATCTGCGGAGGGCAATGCGGCAGCATCTGCGGAGGGCAATGCGGCAGCATCTGCGGAGGGCAATGCGGCAGCATCTGCGGAGGGCACTGCGGCAGCATCTGCGGAGGGCACTGCGGCAGCATCTGCGGAGTGCACTGCGGCAGCATCTGCGGAGGGAACTGCGGCAGCATCTGCGGAGGGCACTGCGGCAGCATCTGCGGAGGGCACTGCGGCAGCATCTGCGGAGGGCACTGCGGCAGCATCTGCCGAGGGCACTGCGGCAGCATCTACCGAGGGCACTGCGGCAGAATCTACCGAGGGCACTGCGGCAGAATCTACCGAGGGCACTGCGGCAGCATCTACAGAGGGCACTGCGGCAGCATCTACAGAGGGCACTGCGGCAGCATCTACAGAGGGCACGGTGGCAGCATCTACAGAGGGCACGGTGGCATTATATACAAGTGGGTGTGTGGCATTCTGTACAGAGGGCACTGTGGCATTATCTACAGAGGGCACTGTGGCATTATCTACAGAGGACTCTGGCCCTATTTACAGAGGACTCTGTGGCACTATCTAAAAAGGGGCTGCCCAATCTTGACATGTGTGTCTGCCAAACGCTGCCAACTGAGCTGCCGGACTGCATTTAGCGACGCAAACTGGAAAACTGGGTTGTTGAAATAAGCACGTGGAGAATTCCCTCAAATTTTAAACCTAGCGGTATTATTATAGTAATGTATTATTATTATTATTATTATTATAGTAATATAGTTTTATAGTAGTTCAAATAACTAATTGATTAACAATAATTTTGTATTGTATCAAATTTGAAAGTAATGCGGCCCGTCAACTTCCCATTTTTTCTATATGTGGCCCACTTACCCGGCTGAGTTTGAGACCCCTGCTCTAATACCTGGTGTTATTCCCTTTGGCAGCAACAGGCGTTTTATTATAACTTTCTACCAGTTTCTTACATCAATTGGGAGAGTTTTTTCCCTACTCCTTCAAAGGTAATCTTTAAAGCTGTACAATATTTGATGGTTTCTTGCATGCGCAGTCCATTTTAAATTACCCTATAGCATCTCAATGGCGTTTAAATCCAGGCTTTGACCCTCCATTTCTTTCTTTTTTTAGTAATTTTTTGGTGGATTGCTGACATGTTTACGGTCATTATCATGTTGCAAGCTCTACTTTGAGCTGAGCTTTAAGCGTCTGTAGTCCCACATTATCCTCAATTATCATTTGGTACAGGGATGAATTTCTAGTGGTCTTTACGATGGTAAGCGTCCAGAACCTGAAGCAGCAAAGAAGCCCAAAACCATAAAATGTCCACCACCATGCTTTACGTATCAAGTTCTTCTAGTGAAATGTCGCCTATTGGTACTGTGGCCAAATAAGTCCATCTTTGCCTTGTCTGTAGAACATTGTTCCAGATGCCCTGGTGTTTCACTAGTTGTTCCTGGGCAGACTTTAGTCCTGCCCTGATGTACTTTTTAGACTTCAAAACAGCATAACCCTCATATAGATGATAGATCTAATTTGTGCAGGGGAAACAGTCAAGCATGCTCAACCAGCTGTTTCCTTGTCTCCCACAAAATGGGATGGAGAGTTACCTCGCATGTTTCAGAACTGTGACTGGGCACCTCCTTTATTGGAATTGGTGGGCTTCCTAGCACTTGAACCCCACACTAATCAGACTATTATAAAATATCAATATGCCTGCAGATATTCAAATCCACAGCAGGCTTATTCTGTTCTGTATTTTCACTGCGGATGCCACTCTTTTCAATGTAGAAAGGGCAAAATCCACACGTAACAACTGCGGGTTTTGCTGCGGAAATTCTACAACAAATCCACTATTTGTGTGGGTACACTGAGTTATAAAAGCACATGTTGCAGTAAATTTTTCAGGTGTATACCCTACCCTAGTTATCTAAATGGGGTTGTTTCTGTAGTAAGCACAAAATCACATTGGTCTTTTCTTAGTGAATAATCTGAAGCATGCTATAAAATTCTTTTTTTTTTTTTAGAAATCTTTACTATTTTTGTAGAGAATAAATGATTGTAAAAACATTGAATTTTATTTAATCTAGTTGTCAAAAACAACAAAAACAGCAACACGCCTCTCCTCAAATAGTTCAATATAGATGGTCAAGTGCCAAGCAGCAAAATGTCCTGGTTCAGCAGACCACAGATACACAATATGGAATAAGTTGCAGCACTTCTGTTCAAGAAAACGTAATCCTTTATTCACGTTTCGTCCCTATCCTGAGTATTGAAGCTTGAAAAAGACCCAGGACAGTGTCGAAACATTGCTGTTTGTATTCATGTGAATAAAGGGATATGTTTTCTTCAACTGAAGTGCTGCGACTCATTCCATATTGTTTAATCCATTCATGTTATTATAAAGGCTGGTGACCGACATATAGCATGGCATTACACTCCACATCTCAGGAATGTATCACAACAAGAGAAATTTTTTATTCAAGTTTAACAGTCACTACATTTAAAACGCACTTGTAAGAATTTATTGTGTGACCCAAATCCCATAGCAGGATTCCTGACCGTGTGCAGATCAACCCACATGCAGAGTCACAGCACCCAACATCCTTAAAAATGACAGCAGAACAATTATATACACCCTGATCAGCTGACCAACAAGAAGGTCCTCTGATGACTAGCAGCAGTCCTGAGATATGTAGCCCGCAGGATCACCATCCTCCTCACTCGTGATTTCCTATTTTCATCATGAAGATTGTGCCATGCTCTTTACGTCGTCCTCTTGATGATTTTTATTACATGCTTTGGAATTATTGCTGCCCTGTAACTAGACGGTAGAATAGAAAGAATTTTACAAATGTTTGAATCACAAAATCTACTCCCAGCATAAAGTTTGTAGGATCAGTAAAAACAAACTACTGTTAATTCTACTATTATTTTGAAGCATTAATAATAAATTTAGTCCATGAAGTTTTTTTTATAGGTTTACTAGAAATATACATACAATATGTTTAGAACCAAATAGGACACCGCTCAATTGTTGCATTCTATTCTGCATTATACTAATGTCTATTACTCGTTCAATTTGTTACCTTCAGGTTTCCCTTCTTCTGGCTCCTCATATTCCTCTATATCCTCCTCTTCCTCCTCATATTCACAGCCTGCATGAGATATATGAATGAACCAGTAAGAACCACGCAACAGTATACGCACCACCCTACCTCTTGTGCTATACTTACATGTACTAAAATCGAGGCTTCTCAAACATTCGATAACATGCTCAATGTCCAAAGTAAATTGGTCCATAGTCTCAAAACCAGGTTCTGTCTTCTCAAGCTGGGAACCTTTAGAGGCTTCCATGATTCTACAAGAGGAAAGATGAATGATCAGTATTATGTTTGTCTAGCTGCAACATACGTTACTTATAGAATTTAGATTCAACTAGTTCAATAATAAATGTTATTATGCAATCTCAAGGTGCAAGATAATACAATGTACACCAAAATTAACTTAAAGTGACTGTCCAGTAGTGAGCATAAACATGATATATAAGTCAGTACCTACAGGTGATGCTTACCCACTATTTTTACCTCAGGTCTTGCTGCTTTTTAACGCCAGTCCATTAGGACAGAGCTGTGATCTATAACTATGGCTTAGCTACAGTGCCTACAGGGAGTCTGAGGTAGTCTGAAATCCACCTCCTGTCTTATCATTGATTGGTTAATTCTGGTGCTCTTTCCCTCCCCATTGCAGCTCTGCCTCTTCAGATTGGCTGCTGTGTATAAACAACAAGTTTATGAGGTCCCATTCACACGTTTCAGATTTCACATGGAATATGTGTTGAATTTGCCTCCCATTTATTTAAATCAAACTGCAAATTTGCAGCAGAAATCCGACATGTCTGAACACAGCCTGACAGTCTTACAAAGAAGTCAGTGTTTGGAGAGCTGCATTCTTGTACTCCAAGAGCAGCGTGATTCTAAAATACTTATGATTTTCATGCGTTTTTCGAGGTTGCACTAAAAAATGAAACGTCTAAATACACCCTAAACCCCCAGTGAGAAAAAAGATGACCAGCAGGTAATTGTCTCGTAAAATGAACCCTAGTAAGGGGGAGCTTGGAGGGTCGCTTTAAAGAGACTCTGTCACCACATTATAAGTGCCCTATCTCCTACATAAGGAGATGGGCGCTGTAATGTAGGTGACAGTAATGCTTTTTATTTAGAAAAACAATCTATTTTAAACCACTTTATTTGTGATTTTTAGCTTTATGCTAATTAATTTCTTAATGCCCAAGTGGGCGTGTTTTACTTTAGACCAAGTGGGCGTTGTACAGAGGAGTGCATGACGCTGACCAATCAGCGTCATACACTTCTCTCCATTCATTTACACTGCACTAGCGATATAGTTATATCGCTATGTGCAGCCACATACACAAAGACTAACATTACTGCAGTGTCCTGATAATGAATATACATTACCTCCAGCCAGGATGTGATGTTTATTCAGAATCCTGACACGTCTGAATCTTTTCTGTGAGATTCCAGCAAGGCAAACGTAATCTCGTTTAAAATGACAGGTTACACCGTAATCTCGCGAGATTTCACCGTGCAGTACAAATAACATGTTAACGTGTTTAACACTTTTGCACAATAAAATATTAATCCTACATTCTGTTTTCCATGATGCCTACGTTTATTTTCAACATAGATTTTTATCCAATCTTTTGCATAGTCTATCCCAGTTCTGCACCACTTATTGTCCAGTTATCCATTCCAGCCTTGGCTTGTCTAATAATGCTCACTGATAAGGTAAGTTCAGATTTTGTTGCAGAAATTTCTGCAACTGAATTGTACTGAATTTCAACTGACTGGAACTTGCAAAAATCCATGTGCTTGCTGCAGAAATAAACCCACTCAGATGAATTTTCAGTCACAGAAACAATATCTGCCGCATGTGAATTCACTCATAGGATGAACCTGCGGACTGCAATCTATCGGTGGCCCACAGCCAAGCCAGTTCAAGGTGAAGACTTGCCACCTGTGAAGACTCCACGCCTTCTGACAGCCGGTGTCCTGCCAGTAACACCCTTTACATGACAGAGCAATAGAAGTTCAACCTCAGCTGTTGGGTAGTTATTTGCTAATAGTGTCATACGTATTTACTATTAAAGACTATTGTAAAAATGAAATCACTAGAAGATACACAAATAAGACAAGAAGTGTCAGCACTCATCTATAAGTTCACACTTCCACTCATAACATAAACCACAACTTAATGTTGTTCAAGCATAGTGTCTGTTATTTTAACTTAAAATATAGCGCTGCATGCAGAGCTGTTCTTTCCATTAAATTTGACGTGAATCTGCAGCTGATGCAGATGTGAACAGAGAGTAAGAAGTCTCCCTGAATCCTACAGCGTCTGCTGTAGGGACCGGAGGTCAGTATCTCAATGCAAGTCTATGAGAGCCTCGATGTGAGTCTAATAGACTTCAATTGAGAGGCTAAATATCAGTCACTACAGCAGACACTGTACAATTCAGGGAGTCAGAGTGGGGATCATGTGATCAAACAGCGGCCCAGAATGAAGCGGCTAACAGTAAAATAAAGTGTCCATTAAGCAATACACTTCACTACCTTCCACTTTATCACGTTTTCAAACTGGGGGAGGGGAAATAATATCTCGCCGGAGTGCTTCTTTAAGCCGGTAAATAAAAAAACTGCAATGTATAATTGGTATCTCAATCATGTTTAAAGGGGTTGTCCACCTTCTGACAACTGATGACCTATCCATCAGATAGGTCATCAGTATAGCATCGGTGTATATATGATCACCTGGCCTGCAGGCACCAGATGTTATGTCATATAATGCTATGTACGGAGCCGGAAGCAGTTGGCTCCATAAACAGCATAGCGGCCGTGCTGCAGTACTGCGGGTCCGCTCCTATTCACTTGAATAGGAGCAGAGCTGCAGCTCGGCAGCTATTCCGTGACCGGTGGATAGGTCATCAGTTGTCAGAAGGTGGAAAACCCTTTTAAGGTTTTCATGAATACATATATATTAATATATTCAGAAATATTAGTAAGATCATGGGATTGTTGTGTATGAAATTTAGAAATGACACTCACCTTTTTATAAGCTGCTTGGATTTCTGTAAAAAAACCAAAACATTAGGATAAGTTTAGAATTCGAGCTAAAGGAACTGACTTGCTGTACATTAACTACTTGCTGACACAGGACGAGAATGCTCGTCCTGTGCGGATTAGGACGAGTATTCTCGTCCTGTGTGACAGCTGTGTCCGCGCGAGATCAGGATTGGGGCAACGGCTGTAATACACAGCCGCGGCCTCGCTTTAATTTCGGAGAGAAGAAAAACCTCTTCTCTCCGCCTTTAACCCCTTGAATGCCGCAATCAAAGCAGATTGTGGCATTCAAAGTAAATAAGAGGAGGGGGACTGCCCTTTGATCGCATCACAGAAATCCCTGTGACGCGATCAAAGCCCATAACTTGTATGGCCAGACAGCCTAGGGTCCATTGAAGGACCCCAGGGCTGTCTGACCATATTTCCTGTTAGGCCATACTGAGGTATGCCCTAACAACTGCCTGTGTAGAATCAGTACACAAGCTAATCTACTGGGATATTGATTTATGCCAGTACATTACAGTTAAAAAATCAAAATGAAAAATCATACTATGGGATTAAAGAAAAAAAGTTAAATAAATGTAAAAAAATAAAATAATGTTAAATAAAAAAAATACACAAAAATACAAATAGTTTACAATAAATATTTTAAAAAATAAGTCCCAAAAGCATGAAATAATATAGACATATTTGGTATCGCCACGAACGTAACAACCTGTGTACAACTCGTCCCGCAAAAAACAAAGTCTCCTACAACTACGACGTGAAATAAAAACTTATGAGCGTCGGGATGCAAAGAGGGAAATATAAAAAAAATTGTTCTGTCCTCAAGGCCAAAATTGGCCGTGTCCTTAAGGGGTTAATATAACAGTGACCTTTTGTTTTAGTGATTTTGATGGTACCTTGGTCCAAACCTTTCTAGTCTGTTAGGTTCTAGTACTTTTATCACCATCATATCAGATGACCACATGGTCTGTAATGACTTACCAGAAGAAAAGTAGCATGACCGGTCTGTTCCACTGATTGAAAAGCACTTTGCAATAGGTCAGAAGAGGATTGAAGTTGTTCCTGGTATTTAACAATGAGGGAACGTGCAAAATTTAGCTTTTCTATCTCTGCTTGAGATATCCTCTCCACAAGATCTCCCCTTTTCTCCTCAATCACACTGTTCAGTTCCACAAATAATTCATTGATGGCCTCCCTCTTCCTTTGACTGCTCTCCTGTATATTAGTTGAAGAAAAATGTTTTAGATCCGGAAAGTTCAAACTAGTTCTACGCTGAGCAGATCTTCTGTCCAGCCTAGGAAAACTCCTTTACCCCCATTGCCATGTGGAAAATTACAAATGCTACAACCATCAAGTTCTTAGTTTTGCTTTTAATGCCCATCACAAGGGACTATACGATATATATATATATATATATATATATATATATATATATATATTTTTTTTTTTTTTTTTTGAAGCTTAGGGTAGGTTGGCACTGCCCTTTGGATGGAATATACGTTGGGAAAATCTCCCGACACATACATGTAACATGCCTATAGACAATCATTACTGATTCGTATGCCCAAAGAGTGTCTTTTTAGCATATGTTTGGCTGGCATACTTTGGCATACTATTGCTTCAACTATATTAAAAACATAGCCGACTGTTTACAGCTGTATGCAGTAAGGAACATATATATATATATATATATATATATATACACATATATATATATATATATATATATTTATTTATATTTTTTTTTTTCAATGGCAGAAGGGAATCTAGCCCTATTTACAAATCTATCATGTACGCCTGTCTGTAACTGCAGTGTAATATAGCAGGCACTACTGTATATTCCCTAGCATGGCGCACACCTTGTTCACACTGGAAACCCACACCCCTTGCTACTGACACATACGACAACTGACATTTGTGGTTGTGAAATTGTCAGGCAGGCCATCATAAATGGGGAAATTCTTCTTAATGTAAGTATGCTAGAAAACTGGCGTAATTCCCTCATAAATCTGCTGTATAGATGGAATATCTTGGAAGCTTATAAAAGAGGATTATCATTGGGTTTTGTTTTTTTCTCTAGTATATGCTTGTGTGTCCATTTTTTCTATTAATAATCCATGCAAATATTTTGTTGTTTCTACCTTTATTGTTTTAGAGGACTCCTCCAGTTGGCTAATTATAGTCTGAATTCTGTCGTTACCAGCGACCAGCATGGATATACAGCCATTGAGCTCTGTCTGTAAACCAAAAAAAGTAAGACCGAAGTTAATTTACATGCGAGAGAGTCATCATATATGTGTGCTAAAAAGAAAAGGGCAATGGTGAGAAAACTAATAGCCACAATTCTTGCACTGCTGCCCAGTTGAAATGGGGTAAGGGCCCATCCTGGCCTCAGGGGGTTTTAAACAAGTATCCTGCTTGTCTTACCCCTTCCTGCTCACAATCTACAGGTCTTTCATAGATTACATAAACACTGTATTGTCCCAGTCAGCCAAACACAAAGACTCTATGATTGACTGTGCTCCTCTGCGATTGGCTGATGATGTAGTATTTGTGTGTCTGAGTTGTCACAGATGGAGGAGCAACAAGAAGGAGTCTTGCAGCCATTAGTACAGGGAGTAAACCTTTCACTTTACTTCCCTAGGCCACCAGGGTTGTTACTTATCAGTGCAGGGAAAATTAAGACTATCGGACAAAAATATTTATTTACAGACATTTATTTTACATTTGAGATGATGTAACTGATTGTGTTCTTAGTTGTCTGTTTCGGCCCCTGCAGTCAAAGACTTTCCAAAGATTTTTTTTAATGTTCCACAGAGCACCATAGCCATTTGAATTTTGGAATCAGCAAAGGGTCTGATCATGGACCCTTATGACATGGCAGAATATTTCCCTTTCATTTTTGTCCAGTAAACCAAGCCTCAATGGCTTTTTTGCTATTTTTTTTCTTGTTTTATGTGTTCATTCGGGATGTTTTCATGTGCCTGAATATTTATGCAAACAATTCTTTCAAAAGCATGGCAGACTGAACTGACCAATCAGTAGCTACCTTTTTTTTACACAAATATAGGGGGGAAAAATATCATGCACATAGGCTCCATGCACACGACCGTATTTATTATCAGTAATTATGGACCCACTCATTTCTATTGGTCACAGACACCTTTCAGTATTTTTACTGATGGGTGTCCATGCTGAAAAAATTATAGAACCTGCCCTATTCTTGTCAGTAATTACAGCAAGGACTCCTATGTGCATCCGTATACGTCCGTATTTACTGAAGCGTGGCTATGCAACATGCTGATGACATCATTTGCATCCTCCCTCTTTTTTTTGGGATCCGTATATACGGACAGTATTTCGGGATAGAGGAAAATAATACAGTCATGTGCATGGGGTCATAAGCAATGTAGAGAATGATCTATCATGATTGTCTGATAATGGTATACTGTGCACTTGTCATTTTTATCAAAATCAAAGATCCAAAATGATCAATTACCTTTTCAGCAGACATTAGTCAGGTGTCAACCACTGTGAATGATCGTTTGTGTAATCATTTCAGGTGACTTTAAGATAATGTGTAGGCCCCATGCACACGAATGTAAAAACGCCCGTAATCACGGGCCGTAATTACGGCCCGTAATTACGGGCCCATAGGCTTCTATTGGCCACGAGTACCTCCCCGTATGCTTACGGGAAGGTGCCTTGGCCGTTGAAAAATATAGAACATGTCCTATTTTAGGCCGTAATTACGGCACGGGCAGGCCCATAGAAGTCTATGGGGCTCCCGTAATTACGGGTGACTACGTGTGTGCACCCGTAATTACGGGAGCGTTGCTAGGCGACGTCAGTGGATAGTCACTGTCCAGGGTGCTGAAAGAGTTAAACGATCGGCAGTAACTGTTTCAGCACCCTGGACAGTGAATACCGATCACAATATAAATAAACGTGTAAAAAAAATATAGAAGTTCATACTTACCCAGAATTCCCTGCTTCTTCCTCCAGTCTAGCCTCCTGGGATGACGTTTCAGCCCATGTGACCGCTGCAGCCAATCACAGGCCAATCACAGGCTGCAGCGGTCACATGGACTGCCGCGTCATCCAGGGAGATCAGGCTGGATGTCGAAAGAGGGACGCGTCACCAAGACAACGGCCGGGTAAGTATGAATTTCTTTTACTTTTACCTCGGAAAGGGCTGCCCCTTCTCTCTATCCTGCACTGATAGAGAAAAGGGGCTGCCGATTAGTGCAGTGCAATTTTGCAGAGAAAACGTGCCCATAAATACGGGTGGAATACTGGTGACACAGGACCCGTATTTACGGGCACGGGTCCATAAATACTGGTGCAATACGGGTCGCATACGTGTGACCAAGGACCCGTATTTACGCCAGTATTTATGGGTGGGAAAAAATATGTTCATGTGCATGAGGCCTAAGGGCAACTTTGGAGTGTGTTGCAATCTTTTTCCCATGTTGCCCCATGTTTGTTTACAACAAAGTTAAACGGAACAACACTAGTGGAGGGTAGGAAGAGATAGTTTAATGAGTGTTTCAAAAGTTCATGTGTTTAAGAAGAAGACAAAAAACAGCTCAGTACTGATGTATAAAACAAATCTAAAGGCACATTTACACAAGCCAACGATCAGGTGAACGAGCGTACCCACGAATGCTCATTCCTGATCTATGCCCTGTGAAAACAGTACAATGAACAACTGACCAACGAACAAATGTTCAATCGTCAGCTGATCGCCTCTTTTAAGGGGCTAAAAAAATTGTTGCTCGTCAGCCGGAGGTAAACAGGGAATGTGCTGCCGACAAGATGCAAAATGTATGGAAATTAACGAGCTGAATTCATCGATCATCACATACTATTTGCCATCAAAAACTGCTATCCACCCTATTTAAAATCTAACTTTTATTAATTGTAGATAAATCCTAATATTAAAAATGCGACCATCTATCCTTTGCCATTCATTTATCCACATATGCTATAACAATATTGATCGGCATCTCAGCCAAGACTCAGCAGTTCAAGTCAGCTATACAATGGTGGCAGGGACGTAACTAGGAAAGACTGGGCCCCATAGCAAACCTTTGACTGGGGCCCCCCTCCGCTGGGTATCACACAACCCCACCCCCTTGTAGATAGTGCCTCCCTATAGATTCCACCACACAGCGCCCCCCTATAGATAGCACCATACACAGCCCCCTGTAGATATTGCCATACACAGCTCCCTGTAGATATCGCCATACACAGCCCCCTGTAGATAACGCCTTACAGCCCCCCTGTAGATAACGTCTTACAGCCCCAAATCCCCCCTGTAGATAACGCCATACAGCCCCCCTGTAGATAACGCCATACAGCCTCCCCTGTAAATAACGCCATACACCCCCCCCCCCGTGGATAACGCCATACAGCCCCCCTGTAGATAACGTCTTACAGCCCCAAATCCCCCTGTAGATAACGCCATACAGCCCCCCTGTAGATAACGCCATACAGACCCCCCTGTAGATAACGCCATACAGACCCTCCTGTAGATAACGCCATACAGACCCTCCTGTAGATAACGCCATACAGACCCCCCTGTAGATAACGCCATACAGACCCCCCTGTAGATAACGCCATACAGAGTCCCCCCGTAGATAATGCCACACAGACGCCCCCTGTAGATAATGCCATACAGACGCCCCTGTAGAAAACGGCATACAGACCCCCCCCTGTAGATAACGCCATACAGATCCCCCTGTAGATAACGCCATATAGCCCCCCCCAAAAAAAAAAAACGGCCTATAGTTTGTCCTACAAAAGAGATATATCCACAAGATAGGGGATACATGTGTGATCACTGGCAGCGATAAGGAGAACAGGGGACCGAAAGTCCCCCGAAGTTCTCCATGACAAACCTCGGACTTCCGGCGTCTGCGTAGTTCAATAAAAATGAAAAGAGCGCTGGTCACGCATGCGCACAAGCGCGACTGGTGCGCAAGTCATTTCTATGGAGCTGCAGACAGACCCCGGAATTCCGAGGTCTGTCATGGAGAACTTCAAGGGACTTTTGGTCCCCCGTTCTCCTTATCGCTGTGCGTCCCAGCGATCCCACATGTATCCCCTATCCTGTGGATAGGGGATGCATGTCTTTTGTAGGAACAACCCCTTCAGTGGCGTCGCGCTGTAGCAGCCACAGCAACTACTAGCGGAGCCTCCGGCCATGGGGGGCCCGTGCTGGTGGGTAGCATGGGCCCCCTCATGCTGCGGGCCCCGTAGCAGCCGCTATGGCTGCTGTAGCGGTAGTTACGCCACTGAATGGTGGGGATGTTAGTGTGACTGCATTTCAAACTATTCAGTAGTGCATACAAGATTTATTCACCATTTTAAAAATGATCCCTTACAACCCCCCCCCCCCTCCCCCGATATGTTTCACCGCTGTATCGGCATCTTCACGGGTAACGGGGCTAATGACCATGATCGTCGCTCATGACTAGCCAGGAAATCCGGCAGTGTAAGTGTATGTTCACACGGCTTAGCAAAATACGTCTGAAAATACGGAGCTGTTTTCAGGCGAAAACAGTTCCTGATTTTCAGACGTTTTTTAACAACTCGCGTTTTTCGCTGCGTATTTTACGGACGTTATTGGAGCTGTTTTTCAATGGAGTCAATGAAAAACGGCTCCAAAAACGTCCCAAGAAGTGACATACACTTCTTTGACGCGGGCGTCTTTTTACGCATTGTCTTTTGACAGTGAAGCGTAAAATTACACCTCGTGGGAACAGAACATCGTAAAACCCATTGAAAGCAATGGGCAGATGTTTTTAGGCGTAAAGGAGCCATTTTTTCAGGCGTAATTCGAGGCATAAAACGCCCGAATTACGTCTGAAAACAGTGCATGTGAACATACCCTAAAAGGAGCTTAAAGAGGCTCTGTCACCAGATTTTGCAACCCCTATCTCCTATTGCAGCAGATCGGCGCTGCAATGTAGATAAGAGCAAAGTTTTTATTTTTTAAAAACGAGCATTTTTGGCCAAGTTATGACCATTTTTATAGTTATGTAAATGAGGCTTGCTAAAGTCCAACTGGGCGTGTTTAAAGTAAAAGTACAACTGGGCGTGTATTGTGTGTGTTACATCTGGGCGTGTTTACTTCTTTTACTAGCTGGGCGTTCTGACGAGAAGTATCATCCACTTCTCTTCAGAACGCCCAGCTTCTGGCAGTGCAGACACAGCGTGTTCTCGAGAGATCACGCTGTGACGTCACTTCCTGCCCCAGGTCCTGCATCGTGTCAGACGAGCGAGGACACATCGGCACCAGAGGCTACAGTTGATTCTGCAGCAGCATCGGCGTTTGCAGGTAAGTCGATGTAGCTACTTACCTGCAAACGCTGATGCTGCTGCAGAATCAACTGTAGCCTCTGGTGCCGATGTGTCCTCGCTTGTCTGACACGATGCAGGACCTGGGGCAGGAAGTGAGTGACGTCACAGCGTGATCTCTCGAGAACACCGCTGTGTGTCTGCACTGCCAGAAGCTGGGTGTTAACGAACAGAAGTGGATGATGCTGATTCATCAGCATCATACACTCCCATTCCTAACGCCCAGCTAGTAAAAGAGGTAAAAACGCCCCGATGTACATACACAATACACGCCCAGTTGTACTTTTACTGTAAACATGACCAGTTGTACTTTTGCAAGCCTCATTTGCATAAATACAAAAATGGTCATAACTTGGCCAAAAATGCTTGTTTTTTAAAAATAAAAACGTTACTGTAATCTACATTGCAGCGCCTATCTGCTGCAATAGCAGATAGGGGTTGCAAAATCTGGTGACAGAGCCCAGCTTGCCACTAACGTTGGTTCAATGCTTGCCACCAGCTGTCTTCTCTGACTCCCCCATAAACTTACATGCTCAAATCATATTGCGGGACAGCCCCATACATGTGCCCAATTCACATAAAATTCTCAGTGAATGCCATTGGTATTTATCTGATATTTATCATTTGTCACATTGTGTATTTTGTTTAACTGCATCTGTTTGTTTTTTATTTTAATAAAGCAAGTTTGTCACGTAGAACATTGTGTTCTATCTGCTGGCAGGGTGATACAGAAAAGGTGGAGCAAAGCAGATTGATATACAGTTTTGTGGGAAAAGAATCAGTGTAACACGTAATTTATTGTTCTAGATGTCGGCTCATTCTAAGCTTAGGAGTCCCCGGAGCGGTCTTACTCAATGATTAACAACCTTCCCTGTATGAGTGTGAAATCATAGATGACTGTCAATCACTGAGTAGACCGCCCACTGGACTCCTAAGCTTAGAATGAAAAGATATTTAGATCTGTAAATTAAATTAATCTTTTCCCACAAAACGATATATTAATCTGCTCAGCTCCTCCTACTCTATGACATGCTGCTCTGCAAATAGGACTACATGTTCTAAGTTTTTTAAAATAGACAAACCAATACAAAGGTCATCAGTTTCAATGCGTCTGTAAATGACTCCTAGTCATAGAGTATATATTTGTATTTGTTTTAAAATCATCCATGACTAAAAAAAGATCTTTAAATTAATGTTATTTCTGTACAACCATTAATAGATTTAATCTGAAATGTCCATCTCCAACCTGTTCAGCCCCCCCCCCACCCCCACACAGCTGTGCCCCCTGTGAGACCTGCCTGCAGTCTCAACTCTTTCTAAATATAACAGGTGACTTGGGTGGATTCTACTTGTAAGAGGCCACTATTGATACACTGAGAGAGCTATATTTACAGCATATTTATTTGTATTTGCATGTCACATTATTCTGCGTTGGATATTACTAGGCCATTGTATGTCACTCACCTTCTGAGTCTGGTATACGTTCTGGAGGGGAGAAACTTCACAGTCTTTATGAGCTCCAAACACTTTACACATGGAGCAAGTTGGTACTTGGCAGCTTATGCAATAAATGTTTATCCTCTCATCTTCATGCTTTTCACACATTGGATGATTTTCAGGTTTTTTCTCAGGTCGGCTAGCCATATGTAAAAAAAAAAATGCCATTGAAAGCAGGTACTGTTTATAGCATAATGAAAACTTTGAAAACGTTTTAAGGGCTTACAGAAGGCACTCTTTAGCCTTTTTCGTTTACTGCAGTTCTTTCCTTCAATGGAGAAACTGAAATCATATTCTTGTGCTGCTCACCTGTTGAAGTCCTGTTTGTAAATGTCTATTATGTTCTCTACAAGTAGGTTCCTTTGAAGCCCATAAACTCCATGACGGTCTAAAATGACCTCATGACGACATGTTGGGCATCGAAATTTCCCACCAGACACAGAAGTTCGTGTGGGCCAATATGGGTTTCCAGCCTACAATGATGGAACAAAATCAGTATTAAAAATTAAAGTCTGTATATGTCATGACGTAAGTTATGTAATTGTAGAGGAATATGTATACCAAGGAATATGTATACTAACTGGAACTTCAGTATAAAATCCTCTTGGTATGTTTTAGATACCATTCTGAAGGAAGGTGACAATATGTGCCTCTGATGTACAGAGTGTGTCTTGAAGCCACACACAACTTCCAAAGGGAAAAAATAAATAAAAACATGGTCGACATGATTTATAGAATATATATTTTTCCATACAACCAAGCCCATAATTCAAATAGTATGTAATGCAAACTAATAAAACTAGAAAAATGTAAAGCATCTTGTAAAGATTCTGTAGCAGGTCAATGTGTATTTTAATGTTATCAGACCATAAATATCCTTACCTGAAATACATCATTAGCACATTTCCGACACAGGTTGTGTTGGCATGGCAGGATCACCACAGGTTTGTTGAACATTTCAAGGCAAATAGGACAAATTAGCTGCTTCTCCAAGCTATCCATAGGACTATTGTCCCGGATAATATCTGCATTGTAATCCATAGTCCTTTACAGTCCCTTTTGCTAAGGCCTATGAGCTTAAGACTTTTCTCCCACTTTTGCCCACTCTGATTTAAGTCTTTCCACACCAGTGAAGACGTTCTTTGCCTTTCTTCGTATGTGACTTTTGTCCCAGAAGTCCAACCTACGAATGTCTCTTTTGTCCGAGTCTCTTACTCCAAGATTAGCTTGAGTTTTCTCTGTTCCCCCTCTGACCATCCTATATATAACTTGTGTGCTGGTCACATGCATATGGCGGGGACGGACATGTCACACATTCCTTTGTCTGTCCTGTAGGTTCAGGTTTCTTGTGGTCCCTGACAGTTCTCAGAGCTGTCACATGAAGCAATGACTGATCTGTGGGAGCACTCTCTGTAAACAGGGTAGCTCCGCATTATATAAACTTGTGTTTTTCCTCGCCAGACATGCAAACAAACACAGTTTGGGAAAGGTCCAGATTCATGGCAACTGTATCCACCATTATTATCTTTCCAGTTCTTGCTGTAACTGTGTAATGCCATCCTGGTTCAGTGAGAATGTCGGTGTTCCGTGCCCGCCGGCATGCTTCCTCCCCCGGCGAGCTCAGACGCCTTTGTGCCTCTGCTCACTGCCACTCTACTCCTCCATGTTCTATACAAGGACCCATAGGGCCGGTTTTTGTCGGTTCTTAAAGGGTCAGCGCGAACGCCTTCACAATCTTCCCCAACCGATCCCAGATGTCTAGTGCCTACTTAAAGCAACCTCACTGGCCACCTGATGCCTGAGCAACTTTGGTGCAACTTAGTTTGTTCCTGCAAAGGTTCCTATCCGTATCCTGGTATCAGTCTGTAACCTGTTACCTGCTACCAGTCCACATCCAGCTACCTGCCTCCAGTCCGTATCCAGCTACCTTCTACCAGTCCGTATTCAGCTACTTGCTATCAGTCTGTGGTCTACTACCTGTTGCCAACCCGTGTCTTGGCTGCGAGCCTGTGACCCGCTACCTGCTACAAACTAGTGACCTCTGACCTGTACCAGCCTCTTACAGTATTTTCTGCGTGTTCCTGAACCCTACGGTGTACTTCACTGGTGTCTCCTGGTCCGTTGGGCCAGTTGCTACTCACACCTGGACCACCTCAGGATGTAGCGACCTGGTAGTTTCCCTGCAGAGAATTCCAGATACCCGTATGGGGATAAAGGGTAAATACCGGGGAGGCTTCTTAGATAACGCCCTTAGAGGTGGGCCCAAGTCAAACCGATTGAGTAGCCCAGTGGGTCCACCATCCGCTGGTTATTACAAGCTGCTAATATAGTTACATAGTTACATAGTTAGTACGGCTGAAAAAAGACACATGTCCATCAAGTTCAAACAAGGGAAGGGAAAAGGGAAGGAAAAATTTCTACACATAGGAGCTAATATTTTTTTGTTCTAGGAAATTATCTAACCCTTTTTTAAAGCCATCTACTGTCCCTGCTGTGACCAGCTCCTGCGGTAGGCTATTCCATAGATTCACAGTTCTCACTGTAAAGAAGCCTTGTCGCCTCTGCAGTTTGAACCTTTTTTTCTCCAGACGGAGGGAGTGCCCCCTTGTTTTTTGAGGGGGTTTTACAAGGAACAGGATTTCACCATATTTTTTGTATGTGCCATTAATATATTTATATAAGTTAATCATGTCCCCCCTTAGTCGTCTTTTTTCAAGGCTAAATAGGTTTAATTCTTTCAATCTTTCCTCATAACTTAAATTCTCCATGCCTCTAATTAGCTTCGTTGCTCTTCTTTGTATTTTTTCCAACTCCAGGGCATCCTTTCTATGAACTGGAGCCCAGAACTGAACTGCATATTCTAATACTTTGTAAAGTGGTAATATTACATCCCTGTCCCGCGAGTCCATGCCTCTTTTAATACACGACAATATCCTGCTGGCCTTTGAAGCAGCTGATTGACACTGCATGCTGTTATTGAGTTTATGATTTACAAGTACACCAAGATCCTTCTCAACAAGTGAATCCGCCAGTGTAGCTCCCCCTAGGACATATGATGCATGCAGGTTGTTGGTACCCAGATGCATAACTTTACATTTATCTACATTAAACTTCATCTGCCAAGTGGACGCCCAAACACTTAGTTTGTTTAAATCTGCCTGCAATTCATGAACATCTTCCATAGACTGAACTATATTACATAGCTTGGTGTCATCTGCAAAAATAGAAATAGTGCTATTAATCCCATCCTCTATATCATTAATAAATAAGTTGAATAATAGTGGTCCCAGCACTGAACCCTGGGGTACACCACTTATAACCGGTGACCATTCAGAGAAGGAATCATTGACCACAACTCTCTGGATACGGTCCTTGAGCCAATTCTCAATCCAATTACAAACTATATTTTCTAAACCTATAGTCCTTAATTTACCCATTAGGCGTCTATGGGGGACAGTATCAAATGCCTTTGCAAAGTCCAAAAACACTAAATCCACAGCGGCCCCTCTGTCTAGACTTCTGCTCACCTCTTCATAAAAACAGATTAGGTTAGTTTGACAACTTCTGTCCTTAGTAAAACCGTGCTGGCTGTCACTTATAATGCTATTTATTGTCACATAATCCTGTATATAGTCCCTCAATAGCCCCTCAAACATTTTCCCCACGATGGATGTTAAGCTTACTGGTCTATAATTACCCGGGGAAGACCTAGAGCCCTTTTTGAAAATAGGCACCACATTTGCGCTGCGCCAGTCCCTTGGCACTATACCAGTCACTAGAGATTCTCTGAATATTATGAAAAGGGGGACAGAAATAACTGAACTAAGCTCTTTAAGAATTCTAGGGTGTAACCCATCTGGTCCCGGGGCCTTGTGCACATTTATTTTATTTAATTTAGCTTGGACCATCTCTACATTCATCCAATTCAGAATATCAACTGATATATTAACAGCACTGGCAGCGGCTACATCAGCTGCTCTTTCTTCAGTTGTATATACAGAGCTAAAGAACCCATTTAGTAACTCTGCCTTCTCTTGATCCCCTGTGATCAACTCCCCATTACCATTATCTAGGGGTCCTACATGTTCAGACCTTGGCTTTTTAGCATTTATATACTTGAAGAATTTTTTGGGATTTGTTTTACTATCCTTGGCCACCTGCCTTTCATTTTGTATTTTTGCTAATTTTATTACATTTTTACAGATTTTATTAAGCTCTTTATATTTTACAAAGGCTACAGCTGTACCCTCAGATTTGCATTTTTTAAATGCCCTTTTTTTGTCATGTATTGCCCCCTTCACAGAAGGTGTAAGCCATGTGGGGTTTAATTTGAGTCGTTTATACTTGTTACCTATAGGAATAAATTTTGCACTATAATAACTCAAAGTAGATTTGAAAATCTCCCATTTATCATTTGTTCCATTATTTGACATTAGTTCTTCCCAGTCCATATCCTGAATTGCAGCCCTCATCCTGGGGAAATTGGCTTTCTTAAAATTAAATGTTTTTGCCCTCCCAGCCTGCGTTTGTTTTTTACAGTATAGGTAAAATGTAACTATATTGTGATCACTGTTACCGAGGTTTTCACGAACATTGACATTCCCAACAAGATCTGCATTATTAGAAATGACCAGATCCAACAGAGCTTCACCTCTAGTCGGGTCTTCCACAAACTGGCCCATAAAATTTTCCTGCAACAGGTTGAGGAAATGTCTCCCCTTTGCAGTTGAAGCCGAACCATGACACCAATTAATATCCCGGAAATTAAAATCTCCCATTATCACTACAGTACCCGCCTGTGCAGCCCGCTCCATCTGTTTATATAGCTGAACATCCATCTCCTCAGTTATATTGGGGGGTCTATAGATTACACCAAAAGTAATTTTTTCAGTGTTTACCTCCCTTTCTAGTTCCACCCACAAGGTTTCAACCTCCTCACAGTCTTCACCCACTATTGTCTCTTTCACACTCGCCTTCATATCATTTCTCACATACAGACATACACCACCACCTTTCCTATTTGTCCTGTCTTTCCGAAAAAGTGTAAAACCCTGTAGATTTACAGCCCAGTCATGTGAAAAGTCCAGCCATGTTTCAGCAACACCAACTATATCTATATTTTCTTCCAGTATCAAGGCCTCCAGCTCCCCCATTTTGCTTGCTAGACTTCTGGCATTTGTGAACATACACTTTAACTTGCCTGTCAGTTTTTCACTTTTATTATCAGAAATGTGATTTGACATTAATCGGGCCTTTTTATTTACACTGATGTTTTGTAACGAAAGGATCTCCTTATCTTGTTGTCTAGTCCTCTCCCCACATTCTGTTTCTCCCCCCACCAATATAGTCTGACCCCTCTCTAACCTGGCTACCTCTTTTTTTTCTACTGCCTGTATAAACGTTTAAAATGATTCTTTATTATCAAATTGATTAAAATTGGTAGGGCACAAAGTGCCAAAAGATCCAGGTACAGGCGTTGGCAACCAGATCAAAAGCGCAGACTGAATTGTATGTGAAACAAAGGAGACAGTCAGCACGCACCCATTCATGGATGCCTGATTGTATCAAGGTGAATTATCACAAAAACCAATTCAGAGTGCTTAGCAAATATTGATGAAATCTGATTGCCACAGATTAGTTAGCAGGCACACTCCCAACGCGTTTCTGCACCATGTAGGGGAGCGTCCTCAGGGGTACGAGTTGCCTGATTTATTAACGTAGAGTTAAGAAAGAGCCTGACAGCTGATATTCAGCTGTTCGTTAGGTGTAACGGCGCATATGAGACATCTGATGGTGGTCTAATGCGCGCCGAGGAAACTAGGAAGTTTTATCAACACAAGCCCCACCCATAGAGGCGTAGCGTAGTGTCGGGCTGTCCAATGAGGGAGTACGGCGTGTAGAAACCCACGCCCCCACACACAGGGCAGCCCATGGTAACCACGCAGCCAATGAGAGAGATGCATTAAGCATCGCTGGTAACAAGGGGGAGCTCAAGGTGGCCAAAACATACAGCGCCGATATCACGGCTGGAGTAGGCGCCATGTATGCGACACAGGAAATCTAGTGAGCACATCACTGCACACAAATCAGCACAAAAGCGTATCAACGGCAGAAGCCAAACAAGAAAAGGATCATCAGATCCATTATTAGAAAAACCGTACAAGGATGAAATCAGGAAACAGATCTCATGGCACACAGATGTCAAAGAGAAGTCAGCGCCAGTATATTACTAGATGGGCAGAGCATATTATAGGAAAGGAAGATAGGATATAGACTCGTTGAGGCCCAGTGGCTTGATGGTTTGCATCCTGAAGATCCACTGTGCCTCCTTCTGTAAGATACGTCTATCCCAATTGCCTCCTCTAGCAGGAGCATTGACATGTTCCATACCTTGGAACCTAATAGAGGATGGATCTCCCTTGTGATTGTCCCATATATGTCGAGAAACAGGAGTATCAGCTTTCTTCTGAATGTCACAGATATGGTCCCGAATTCTGCGTCTGAACTCCCTTATTGTTTTGCCAACATATTGCATACCACATTGGCACGTAATCAAGTACACCACCCCCCTAGTAAGGCAGTTAATAAATGACCTGTTGGAAAACATGACTCCTGTTACAGTGCTCTTGAATGTTTTGCTTTTCCAAACAGAGCTACATGCTTTGCATCTACCACACTGGAAGGACCCAGTAGCTGTGGTAGAAAGCCAAGTGGTGGCAGCAGGCATCTTCAGATGACTGTGCACCAATCTATCCTTAAGATTGCGGCCCCTCCGAAAAGTGATCAGAGGACGGTCCCCAACTAAGCCACCAACATCCGGGTCTGCTTTAAGGATATCCCAATATGAGGTAAGTATCTTTCTAACCTCAAAGTGTGCAACGTCGTAGGTACCAATTATCCTCATGGCATTATCCTTTTCTGGAGATATTTTAGGGTTCAATAGGGATTCCCTATTCGATGTAATGGCGTGTTGATATGCCGTTTTTAAAACGCCACTGGGATACCCTTTATGCTCAAATCTCTTTCTAAGACTATTGGCCGACCTTTGAAAGTCTGACAATGTGGTACAATTACGCCTAGCTCTAATGTACTGACCCTTTGGGATGCCCATTTTCAGGGGTCTAGGGTGACAACTATCCCATCTAAGAAGGCTATTGGTGGCAGTACTTTTCCTAAAGATTTGTGTCTGGATATGTCCCTGGTCAGTCTTCTCTATTTGGATGTCAAGGAATGTAATATGATTATCCTTAATTTCAGAGGTAAAGTAAAGACCCAGGTCATTGATGTTAAGAATTGAGACAAATTCACCAAATTCTGCTGTAGTACCCGACCACAGAATGAAAATGTCATCAATGAATCTTAACCATAGTAAAATGGAAGAGACATATTTCTCCATTTTATCGCAAAACACAAATTCTCTCTCCCACCAGCCCAGATAGAGATTGGCATAGGTGGGAGCACAAGGGCTACCCATGGCCACTCCCCTGAGCTGGTGAAAGAACTTTTGTTCAAAGATGAAGAAGTTGTGCTCCAGTACAAAACGCAACAAGATAAGCACAAATTGATTATGCGCACCAAACTGAGCCCCTCTTTCATTGAGGAAGTATTCAACAGCACCACAACCCAAAGAATGGGGGATGGAGCTGTAAAGGGCCTCTACATCCAAACTGGCCAAACGAACATTGGATTCAACTTTAATCCCCTCAAGCTTCCTAAGGACCTCCATTGTGTCACGCACATAGGACGGGAGTGCCGTCACAAAGGGCCTCAAAATCCTATCCACATAAATACTGGCGTTCTGAGATACACTATCGATCCCAGAGACAATAGGTCTTCCTTTTATTGGATTGAGACCCTTGTGAATCTTGGGAAGACTATAGAAGGTGGCTATCTGTGGACATTGCCCCACAATGAATGACAACTCTCGCGCATCAATGATCTTAGCCTGTTTGGCCTCCCCCACAATCTCTTTGAGTTCCGCCATATATTTAACTGTAGGATTAGCAGTCAGGATACTGTAGCACAATCTGTCCTTCAAGATGTTATGACACATGGTAACATACTGCACACGGTCCATCACAACAACATTACCCCCCTTGTCAGAGGGTTTAATTATGATCTCCGTGTCATTCTCCAGTGCCTTGAGTGCCAATGTTTCATCCCGTGATAGATTGTAATGTAAATGTTTATCTGCCTCTAGTTTCTGTAGTTGATTTGTGACAACCGTGAGAAAAACATCCAGCAGAGTATTGTCATTGATTGGAGGATTAGTGGTTGAGGGAGCCCTCAGATCAGTGAAGGGGCCCTCACCCACTCCTCGCTGCCCCTCATCCAAGAGTTCCTGCAGTACCCTGACATTTGCAAGATCTTCCTCCTGAATGCCCAGTTCAGCACATTGTCTCCTATCATGGGTACAGAAGAACTTCCTCCACTTCAATTTTCTAATAAATAAATTGAGATCCTTAACCCAAGAGAAGAGATCAAATCGATTGGTGGGAATAAACGATAGACCCTTTTTGAGAACAACAGTCTCCCAGTGCGATAGGGTTCTCCCAGATACATTAATAATTTGCATTTCGTCATCCAAACCTGGGAAACCCATCATTAGATGTCCCTGGGGTCCCTGTGGAGGTAGTCGAGAATGGGATGGCTCTTGCCTAAAAAACCGTCCCTAGTGGGGGCTCTTCCCCTAGTTCTCGCTCTTGGGGTACCACGTGAGAAGGTTTTACCCTGGGTTCTGTTGTTACGGGCTGTCCTAAGAGGATACCTCTGAGTATCCGTATCTGATAGATCTAGTTCAGAAGAAGATAACTCAGTCTCTAACTCCTGATGCCCCGGTTGTTTCAGGCCAAACTCAAAAATTCTACCCTCCTTAAAGTCATTCGTATCACGAACGTATTGGAAATGCTTGCGTTCCTTGATATGTGCAGTAAATTTTTCTATAGTTTGCTGAAGAGTGGTTTCTCTTCTTTCAAATTCTGCAGTACCAGAGAACTTCTGGGCCAGCTCAATACCGTCCCTAAGATCCTTAGAGCTACGTAGCAGCAAGCTCTTTTCCTCATCCAGTAGTATACCCATGAATCTGAGAGATGAATCAATCGATTCTTTCTCCCATCTCTTGAGTAGATCCACTGAACGTAACCTAACCGCAGGAGTAAGTGAAATTCTAAGCCCTCTAGGGACGATGTTATTCTTCAGATATGTCTCAATGGTCTGGACCTCCCACCATGACCTAATGTGATCCTTGTATGATTTCGTTAGATGTTTGAATGCACTATTGATACTTAAATTGTGTGACTGTGGCAATAATTCACTCTCAGAGAATACCTCCCTCGCATCACACATCCATCTCTCCACATTAATATCGGCTGTGAGAAAGCCTGCCATCCCCCAAACAGATAAGGATTAAAGAGATATTCCAAGGAGTAACAGTGAAAAGGTATACGTTTAAATTACTAAGGTGTGAAATTACTGCCTGTATAAACGTTTAAAATGATTCTTTATTATCAAATTGATTAAAATTGGTAGGGCACAAAGTGCCAAAAGATCCAGGTACAGGCGTTGGCAACCAGATCAAAAGCGCAGACTGAATTGTATGTGAAACAAAGGAGACAGTCAGCACGCACCCATTCATGGATGCCTGATTGTATCAAGGTGAATTATCACAAAAACCAATTCAGAGTGCTTAGCAAATATTGATGAAATCTGATTGCCACAGATTAGTTAGCAGGCACACTCCCAACGCGTTTCTGCACCATGTAGGGGAGCGTCCTCAGGGGTACGAGTTGCCTGATTTATTAACGTAGAGTTAAGAAAGAGCCTGTCAGCTGATATTCAGCTGTTCGTTAGGTGTAACGGCGCATATGAGACATCTGATGGTGGTCTAATGCGCGCCGAGGAAACTAGGAAGTTTTATCAACACAAGCCCCACCCATAGAGGCGTAGCGTAGTGTCGGGCTGTCCAATGAGGGAGTACGGCGTGTAGAAACCCACGCCCCCACACACAGGGCAGCCCATGGTAACCACGCAGCCAATGAGAGAGATGCATTAAGCATCGCTGGTAACAAGGGGGAGCTCAAGGTGGCCAAAACATACAGCGCCGATATCACGGCTGGAGTAGGCGCCATGTATGCGACACAGGAAATCTAGTGAGCACATCACTGCACACAAATCAGCACAAAAGCGTATCAACGGCAGAAGCCAAACAAGAAAAGGATCATCAGATCCATTATTAGAAAAACCGTACAAGGATGAAATCAGGAAACAGATCTCATGGATGTTGGTGGCTTAGTTGGGGACCGTCCTCTGATCACTTTTCGGAGGGGCCGCAATCTTAAGGATAGATTGGTGCACAGTCATCTGAAGATGCCTGCTGCCACCACTTGGCTTTCTACCACAGCTACTGGGTCCTTCCAGTGTGGTAGATGCAAAGCATGTAGCTCTGTTTGGAAAAGCAAAACATTCAAGAGCACTGTAACAGGAGTCATGTTTTCCAACAGGTCATTTATTAACTGCCTTACTAGGGGGGTGGTGTACTTGATTACGTGCCAATGTGGTATGCAATATGTTGGCAAAACAATAAGGGAGTTCAGACGCAGAATTCGGGACCATATCTGTGACATTCAGAAGAAAGCTGATACTCCTGTTTCTCGACATATATGGGACAATCACAAGGGAGATCCATCCTCTATTAGGTTCCAAGGTATGGAACATGTCAATGCTCCTGCTAGAGGAGGCAATTGGGATAGACGTATCTTACAGAAGGAGGCACAGTGGATCTTCAGGATGCAAACCATCAAGCCACTGGGCCTCAACGAGTCTATATCCTATCTTCCTTTCCTATAATATGCTCTGCCCATCTAGTAATATACTGGCGCTGACTTCTCTTTGACATCTGTGTGCCATGAGATCTGTTTCCTGATTTCATCCTTGTACGGTTTTTCTAATAATGGATCTGATGATCCTTTTCTTGTTTGGCTTCTGCCGTTGATACGCTTTTGTGCTGATTTGTGTGCAGTGATGTGCTCACTAGATTTCCTGTGTCGCATACATGGCGCCTACTCCAGCCGTGATATCGGCGCTGTATGTTTTGGCCACCTTGAGCTCCCCCTTGTTACCAGCGATGCTTAATGCATCTCTCTCATTGGCTGCGTGGTTACCATGGGCTGCCCTGTGTGTGGGGGCGTGGGTTTCTACACGCCGTACTCCCTCATTGGACAGCCCGACACTACGCTACGCCTCTATGGGTGGGGCTTGTGTTGATAAAACTTCCTAGTTTCCTCGGCGCGCATTAGACCACCATCAGATGTCTCATATGCGCCGTTACACCTAACGAACAGCTGAATATCAGCTGACAGGCTCTTTCTTAACTCTACGTTAATAAATCAGGCAACTCGTACCCCTGAGGACGCTCCCCTACATGGTGCAGAAACGCGTTGGGAGTGTGCCTGCTAACTAATCTGTGGCAATCAGATTTCATCAATATTTGCTAAGCACTCTGAATTGGTTTTTGTGATAATTCACCTTGATACAATCAGGCATCCATGAATGGGTGCGTGCTGACTGTCTCCTTTGTTTCACATACAATTCAGTCTGCGCTTTTGATCTGGTTGCCAACGCCTGTACCTGGATCTTTTGGCACTTTGTGCCCTACCAATTTTAATCAATTTGATAATAAAGAATCATTTTAAACGTTTATACAGGCAGTAATTTCACACCTTAGTAATTTAAACGTATACCTTTTCACTGTTACTCCTTGGAATATCTCTTTTTTTTCTACATTGACCTCCCTCCTCAGCCCTAGTTTAAATACTCCGCCACCCCAGCTAGAATTCTCTCCCCCAGCACAGCGGACCCCCTTCCATTTAGGTGCAAATCATCTGCAGAATACAGTTTGTACCCCAATGAAAAGTCAGCCCAGTGCTCTAGGAACCCAAATCCTTCTCCTCTACACCAAGACTTCAGCCATGCATTTAACTCCCTGAGCTCCCGCTGTCTTTCCTGTGATGCGCATGGCACAGGCAGTATTCCTGAGAATACTACTTTGGAGGTCCTTCCCTTCAGCTTGTAGCCTAGTTCTTTAAAATTATTCTTAAGGCTCCTCCACCTACCATTTATTCTGTCGTTGGTACCGACATGGACCACGACAGCTGGATCATCACCAGCCCCTCCCAGCAATTTGTCCACCCGTTCCACCACATGCCGAACCCTGGCACCAGGGAGACAGCAAACCATTCGGTTGAGGTGGTCTTGGCGACAAATTATTCTATCCGTCTTCCTGATTATAGAATCCCCTACGACTATCAATTGTCTTGGCTTACCTGCATTACCATCCCGCCGACTACTAGCTGGGCTGTTCTCCCGGCTGTTAGGGAGATCAGTATCCACTAGAGCTGCCATTTCTGAGACTGACACCCTCGCATCATCACCCAACTTGGCAATTTTGCCTGGAATGTCAGAAACCGGATCGGCCTTCCTTTTCTTTGACCCCTTTCTACTGCCCCTAACTACATTAACCCAGCTACTTACCTGATCCTGCTCACCCATGTCTTCACCCTCCAGTTGTAACCCACTAACTGCATGCTCCGTGAGCAGCAAGCTCAGCTCAAGATTGTCTATCCTCCTCAGTGTTGCATTCTGCTCCTCCAGATCTCTAATACGAGCTTCCAGGTGAACAACATGCTCACATCTGCCACAGAGATATTCACCCTGGAACTCCGGCTCCAGTCGTGCATACATATGGCAAACTGTGCACTGAAGAAAACCTCCAATCTTGCTATCCATTATCCAAGTTACAAAAAAAACAGCGAACAGGTGTTAATCAAAAAGAAAAAGAAGTAGAAGAGTACTTACTGGGACTTTAACTCCTCTTTTCAACTCCGGTTTTTGGAACTCCACTTGATCTACAAACCACTTGTTGTTTCAAGCCACAGAGCAGGCTCTACAGAGTACTGAGGCCTGATTTATAGCACCTATGAATTTCTTTCTCTTATGGAACAAGAAATACATTTTTCATTTAATGCATGTATATGTATATATATATATATATATATATATATATATATATATTAAAAATGCATTTTTATAAGGGTATAGTCATGCGGCAGATTTTGTTGCAGAACTTTTATCTGAATGAGGTTATTTCTGCATGTGTATGGATTTCTGAAAGTTATATTCAGATAAATAGAACTGATTTTCAGTCACGGAAAATGTCATATAATATCGGCAAATGGATAAATTTGGAGACCTGGAATTCTCCTCGTATTTTCTGCACTGCCTACACATACCGTATAAACAAAAGAAAAAATAAATAAATGTGTAAAGGATCTGCCAGGCACAGCTTCTGTGTCAACGCCCATAGGTAATCAGTCTGCACCTGCTTCCATGTCTGTGAGACTGACTACATCTTCCACCACTCAGGATGGCAGGCTTAGGAGTGGGAGAGCCTATCACAGCCTGGCCAGACGGAGCTAGCTCCCGCCCTCTGTCTATTTATACCTGCCTTTCCTGTTCCTCCTTGCTTGTGATTCTTCTCGTTTGGTTTCCTGGCCCTGCTGCAGCTTCTTGAACTATTTGACCCTGCTTCATATTGACCCAGGCTTACTGACTACTCTCCTGCTCTGCGTTTGGTACCTCGTACACTCCTGGTTTGACTCGGCTCGTTCACCACTCTTGTTTCTCATGGTGTTGCCGTGGGCAACTGCCCCTTTTCCCTTGCTTCTGTGTACCCTTGTCTGTTTGTCTGTCGTGCACTTATTGAGCGTAGGGACCGTCGCCCAGTTGTACCCCGTCGTCTAGGGCGGGTCGTTGCAAGTAGGCAGGGACTGAGTGGCGGGTAGATTAGGGCTCACTTGTCTGTTTCCCTACCCCCATCATTACAAAATGGCTGCTAAGTAAGGCCCTGTTCACATCTGGGTCTGGGCATTTTCGTTGTTCTGCTCCGTCAGAGGAGCAGAACAAGGGAATGATGGATGCAACGGTTCCATTGCAACACAGACACCACCGGCGGCTGACAGAATTCATTTACTTTAATGGGTTTCCGTCGGCTCTCCGTAGAGGTGTCCGTGGTTTTATTGAAACAATAGCGCAGCATGCTGTTCTATTTTTTCCGGTAGTATCTGCCGGATCTGCGACAGAGGCTCCTAACAGAGCCTCCAACACAGATGTGAACAGGCCCTAACAAATCTCAAATGTTTTTGACTATAAATCAGACCTATCACCCTGATTCCCTTTAAATTGATGGGCTAGCATGCTATTGTTATTAGTTTGATCCATAATATGGATGGCTTGTGATACTTCAATTCTTGCAATATATCTAGCCATTGTGCTTGGTGATGTAAGGTGCTCGGTCATGGAAACCCATAATATGAAGCCCCCGGCGCACAGTTTTTGTGTGGATGTTAATGCCAGAGGAGGTTTTGACTCAGCAGAGCATTGGTGACTTTTATGCACTATGCGCCGCAGCAATTAGCGAGCCCGCTCTGTAACTTTACATGGTCTGCCACTATATGGCTGATTTGCTGTGGTTCCTAAATGCTTCCACTTTGCAATGATACCACTCACAGTTGGTCATGGAATATCTAGGAGGGAAGACATTTCATAAACTGACTTGCTGCAACGGTGGCATATTATTACAGTTATTACAGTGAGTTTAGTGAGTTCTTTAGAAAGACCCATTCTTCCACAAATATTTGTAAAGGCAGACTGCATTGCTAGGTGCTTGATTTTATACACCTGTGGCAATGGGACTAAATTAAACACCTGAATTCAATGATTAAAGGTGTGGCCCAATACTTTTGTACGTATAGTGTATCTTCTTCAAGACTTCATATCCAATATTGAATCTTCAGACAAGTGATCGCAAATGATGTCCCTGTTTTTTTTTTGTTTTTTTTTAAAAAGCCCTCTGGGAAATTGTAGCCAATTTTGTTTTACAGGGGAAATGCCAACTGTCACCATCCTGGGGTTTATGCCCATGAGGCCGCTCCGCCATAGCGGAGTGGCAGCTTGCCAAACAACAGGCTATATAAAGTCTATGCAAAAGTCTTTAGCACAAGAGTACCTGTAAGAGTCCAGACAGACACGAGGTGTAGCAGAGGCTTTGGCACGGATGTAGCTTGACGTGGCAGATGACACCAGACGTGGCGGATGATACCAGACGTGGCGGGTGACACCAGACGTGGTAGATGAAAACAGACGTGGCAGATGACACACTCTACTCCAACTAAAGGCTTAGGCTCAGGAAACAAACACGGCAACAGGATACAGGAAGAAGGATACGGGAACACTGGGACCCGAGAACAACTAACGGACCGTTTGTAATACAAACATGGGTAGACAACAACAACAACAACGTAGGAAAGAAGGAAATTCCTCAGCACATCCATATAATATAAAAAGAGCTTTATTTGTTCATCTTAAAAATCCAAGGAGGGCACAGGTCAAGCGTGTTAACCTGTGCCCTCCTTGGATTTTTTAAATTAACAAATAAAGCTCTTTTTATATTATATGGATGTGCTGAGGAACTTCCTTCTTTCCTACGTTGTATGAATCTTTTGCCAGCCTGCAAGCCCCCTCCTCGCTGCACTCCATTGAGGAACTACAGATCCCAGAACGAACATATTGGGTAAACACACTGTGGCTTTTTTTGTTACTTTTTCTCCTTTTTCCAAACAACAACAATGCTCAGGCAAGGAGTGGAAGGGCGGAGCCCTTTTTATTGTCCAAGATGATCTGTGGATTGGATAGGAAACTTTTATTATGCACGCGCTGGCCCTTTAAGGCCAGGGTCGAGCGCGTGCGGACCTTAGGAAACAGTCCAGAGCAGGACAGCTGCGCGAGCTGGCGTCTCAGAGGAGGGAGATGCTGGCAAGAAGCCAGGGGTCTGCAGTCGCGGCTGTCCAAAGGTGAGGAACAGTGGCAGTCCGCGACTGCAGCCATTACAGTAACCCCCCTTACGCCTCCTTTTCTTGGGTCCAGAGCATAAGAGGAAATTTTTAATGAGGGTAGGGGCATTCAGGTTCTCTTCTGGCTCCCAACACCTCTCCTGAGGACCGAACCCTTTCCAGTCCACTAAATAAAAAGTCCTTCCTCCTACTCTCTTGTAGTCCAGAATCTCGTTCACCTCGAAGACATCAGAAGAACCGCTGGGAGCAACTGCAGAACTAGCAGATTTACTGTAGCGGTTCAGAACCACATTCTTAAGGAGGGACCCGTGGAACGAGTTTGGTATCCTGAGAGTAGGACGCAGCCGAAGTTTATAGGACACAGGATTTATTTGTTGCAAAACTTCGAAGGACCGAGGAATCTGGGAGCGAATTTGTGAGTGGGCACCTTGATACTGACGTCTCTGGAGGATAGCCAGACCTTGACTCCAAGAGAGAATTGAGGAGGAATCTTTCTTTTTCTATCGGCATGCTTTTTCATGCAGTCCACTGCCGGAAGGATCGTGGACTTGGTTTGTTGCCAGATGTGAATGAAAGTCGAAAATGAAGTATTAGCTGCCGGTACTTGAGTCATTGCTGGCAGGCACAGGAAGAGGAACTTGTGAATGTTGGCTTTACACAATGTAGAAAGGAGAAGAGGCAGTAGACTCACTTGTATGATTATTGTAAGAGAATCCCGCCCAAGGCAGAAGTTGTACCCAATTGTCATGTTGGGCGGAAACAAAATGATAAAGGTAATTCTCTAAAATTTGATTGGTCCTCTCCACTTAACCATTAGACTGTGGATGATATGCAGAAGAGAAATACAGCTTCACATCTAGCAGGTTGCACAGGGCTCTCCAGAATTTGCACGTAAACTGTACACCCCGATCCGAGAAAATATGCAGAGGCAGTCCATGCAGATGAAAGATGTGCAATATGAATAGATTTGCCTGGCGAGGAGCAGACGGAAGAGCAGTGAAAGGTATAAAATCTGCCATTTTAGAGAAATGGTCCACCACTACTCAGACCGTAGCATATCCAGCTGAAGGAGGAAGGTCTGTAATAATGTCCACAGAAATATGTTGCCAAGGGGCATCAGGGACAGGCAAGGGTAGGAGCAGACCAGCAGGTTTGGAATGGGAAGACTTGTTCAAGGCACTGTTTGTTCATGAGAAAACATAGTCCACCACATCTCTAGGCAGCGTGGGCCACCAGTAATGACGACATATCAAGACCTGTGTCTTACGGACACCAGAATGCCCAGCCAATTTGGAGTAGTATCCCCAGTGGAGAATTCTCCTCCTGTCTGCAAGACGAAAAAAGTATTTCCGGGAGGAATGTTTTTAATTTGAAGAGGCAAATTAGCTGCAATAATCCTAGAAGTATCTATGATATATTGAGGAATTTGCTCAGAGTCATTGGTTTCAAATGATCGAGACAGGGCATCAGCCCTCACAATCTTGTCTGCAGGATGGAAGTGAAGCTAGAATTGGAATCGGGCGGAAAACAGCGACCATCTGGTTTGGCGAGCATTTAGTCGTCGTGCAGACAGTATGTACGTGAGGTTCTTGTGATCCGTATAAATGATGATACGATGAATAGCGCCGTCCAGCAAGTTTGTCCACTCCTCCAAGGCCAACTTGACAGCCAGCAACACCCGATCTCCGATGGAATAGTTGCGCTCTGCAGGAGAGAATAATTTTGAAAAGAAGCCACAAGCCACCGTCTTGCCTTTTGGAGATTATTTGACACCGCAGTGCTCCAGCACCAACAGAAGACGCATCCACCTCCAGATAGAACTGCTAAGATGCATCAGGATGATGAAGAACTGAGGCTGAGGTAAAAGTGCTCTTGAGGTTGGTAAATGCTGACCAAACCTTGGTGTTCACCCAGGGATGAGCAGTTTGTGGTAAACTGGCAGTAGGAGCTGATCCTAGCATGCACGCAGATCATGCATGTCCGTTTTCATCACCTGAAATGCCGTCTTAGGTTGGCCAGCGGGTTCCAGGGCCTGAGCGGACTGTCACGATGCTAAGGTATGTGGACCCACTAGGCTGCTCCGCCGTAACATAGTGGCAGCTGGCCAAACAACAGTCTATATAAAGTCTATGCAAGGTCAAGGGAACCTGTGAGAGTCCAGACAGACATGAGGTGTAGCAGAGGCTTTGGCAGACGTGGCAGATGACACCAGACATGGTGGATGATACCAGACATGACAGATGACACACTCGACTACAACTAAAGGCATAGGCTCAGGAAAAAAAGCACGGCAACAGGATACAGGAAGCGGAATACGGGAACACTGGGAGCAGGAAACAACTAAGGGACAGTTTGCAATATAAACATGTGTAGACAACAACAATGCTCAGGACGGGAGTGGAAAGGTGGAGCCCTTTTTTATAGTCCAGGATGATCTAGGGATTGGATAGGGAACTTTTAGTATGCACGCACGCTGGACCTTCAAGGTCGGAGATGAGCACGCACCTTAAGAAACAGTCCAGAGCAGGACGGCCACACGGGCTGGCGTCTCTGAGGAGGGGAACGCTGGCAAGAGGCCAGGTTTATATGGTCGCGGCCGTCTAAGGTGAGGAATGACGGCGGTCCGTGTCTGCAGCCATTACAACATCTTTCCTTACCCCACAGGATAGTAAGATAAGGAAACGGTCTTATTGACAAGAACTCAATGCCATTAGTAGATAAATGTCTAGCCATGTTTAAAATGCTGTCACTGTATTTACCATGATGACCTCTTGTAGTGAAGCATTTCAAAGTTTGACTACTAACAGTAAAGAACCCTTTCTTATACTATTAATAATATTTATATAACGCCAAAATATTCTGCAGTGTTTACAACTGGGGAGGCAACAAACAAGTAAAATTGTAATAAAAACATATGAACAAATAATGAGCCAAAAATGAGAAAGGTCCCAAGGGGTGAAACAATAGGTACATTGTGCTATTTTTGTCCAGTGGGTCAGTCCCTTGTGTTGGTAACAGGAATATAAATAAAGCTGCGTGAGCCAATCACTCAGCCAAGCCAGTATCTGAGCCAGATATAAAGTGCAGAGTGATGCGACAAGGGTAGCTAGTTAAGGACATAGCAGAGTGAAGATATCTAAGACCAGGTTCAGTATAAGCCATTAACTGTGGTTGTGGACATAGGCCTCTTAAAAATGAGTTTTCAAGGCAATCTTAAGACTGGGAACGCTAGCAAGTCTAATGGTCCAGGGCAGTGAGTTTCTCAAAATGGGTGTAGCACAGGAAAAGTCCTGAAAACGGGAGTGGGAGGATGAGAGTTGTAGACTATTGGCTTAGCAAAGAGCAAGAGTGGGTTGGTATGTTGATGATTTAACCTCCTTTAGTCCGCATGTAAAAATAATATATCCCCAAATCCTATGTTCAGTTTTTTTAAATGAACAATAATTTTTCAAACAACTTATGCTAATCTAATAGTATACCTTATATAGATCAACTATGTTGTTTGCTTACTGTTATAATTTAGTTTTATCCATGCAAATTCTGTACAAAATTACTGCCACTAGGTGTCTCCCTTAAATAGTAGGCTGTATTACAGCGTGGTGCACTACATGTACCATGTGACTGGCACACTTGTAAAAGCTTTATTTGTGTGCGGTATTGATTCTAAGCAGCCACCCCCTCATGAATGAAGTGTGTTGGCGTCTGTTCATTAGTATATATTGCACCTGGGCTATCTCCCTCTATATAGCATTTTGGTCTGTCTGCGTCCTGCTGGAGGTTGTGTGTGTATCTGCCTTCATGAGTAAGTATCGGCCTGTTCAGTGATTTTAAATTATATATATATATATATATGGTTATTTTTCAGTTAATTGTAGGTGTCTCTTTTCCTGTGATCTGCTGTCCACCACCTGTTGTCCAGCAAAGTCTGTTCCTGGTTACAGAACAGAATTGACGGGCTGCAGAAAGTGGGGGTGTCTCACTTTACTGCCTGTCAATCCTAGTCTATGGAGAGGGAGCAGAGAGAGCGAGTCAGCAACAGACACACTGCATACAAAGTGTACGCAGAGGGTAGGGGGAGCAGGAGCTGAGTGAGAAAGACACAGGCTGCTGGTAAGATTTCTATGTCACCCCAGAGCTGGATTCTCAGCTACACTGCTTATTACTGCTTTCTAATGTCCTCCATGCTGCTGCAGATTATGTATATGTGATAGATAGAGATAGAAGAGCAGGATTCTCCTCTTCTATCTGTGCAGTGTATAGAAGACATGATAGCAGTTAGGCTACATCCACTAGCTCAGGGACAACAGAGAATCTGAGATAGATCATGCAGAGGGGGAAACTGCTAAAAAATGCAGAATACAAGTCATATAATGGCCAGAAATAGTGCTATTCCCCAAGTACTCACATATGACAGCTTATTCTGAAAAGTCACCTGAAAAGTTAGGTAGGCTTTAATGAATTATTCATGTGCCAATTCTTGATATTGACCTTGTATATATCTACACATGTTAATACTCTCACCTCAAAATCTTGGTCTTATTTTTTTCAATATTTTACCTACCCAATTTTTCCAGCCTGTCATTATACTTTGCATCCAGTGGCGTAACTACCGCCGTAGCAGCAGTAGCGGCTGCTATTGGGCCCGCGGCATGAGGGGGCCCGTGTCGCCCGCCGGCACGGGCCCCCACCATGGCCGGAGGCTCCGCTAGCAGCCGCTATGGCTGCTACAGCGCGACGCCACTGAACAGTACGGCAGAGCGGGGAGGTATCTCCCCGCTCTGCCATTAAGCAAAAGACATGTATCCCCTATCCACAGGACAGGGGATACATGTGTGATCGCTGGCAGCGATAGGGAGAACGGGGGACTGAAAGTCCCCTGAAGTTCTCCATCACAAACCTCGGACTTCCGGGGTCTGTGTCGGCAGCTCCGTAGAAATGAATGGAGCGCCGGTCCCGCTTGTGCGCATGCGTGACCAGCGCTCCATTCATTTCTACAGAGCTGCGCAGACGCCGGAAGTCAGAGGTTAGTCATGCAGAACTTGGGGGGACTTTCAGTCCCCCGTTCTCCCTATCGCTGCCAGCGATCACACATGTCTCCCCTATCCTGTGGATAGGGGATACATGTCTTTTATTAGGACACACTGTAGGTCACATTTTTTTGGGAGGGGGGACGCTGTATGGCATTCCCTACAGGGTGGGGAACGCTGTATGGCGTTCCCTAAGGGGGGGGACGCTGTATGGCGTTCCCTACAGGGGGACGACGCTGTATGGCATTCCCTACAGGGGGGGACATGCTGTATGGCGTTCCCTACAGGGGGGGACACGCTGTATGGCGTTCCCTACAGGGGGACGGATGCTGTATGGCGTTCCCTACAGGGGGGGACTCTGTATGGCGTTCCCTACAGGGGGGGGACGCTGTATGGCGTTCCCTACAGGGGGGGACGCTGTATGGCGTGCCCTACAGGGGGGGACGCTGTATGGCGTGCCCTACAGGGGGGGGACGCTGTATGGCGTTCCCTACAGGGGGGGACGCTGTATGGCGTTCCCTACAGGGGGGGACGCTGTATGGCGTTCCCTACAGGGGGGGCTGTATGATACCTGTAGGTAACGCCATACAGTCCCCCCTGTAGATAACGCCAGACCCCTCTGTAGGGAACGCCATACAGACTCCCCGTAGATAACGCCATACAGTCCCCCCTCTAGATAACGCCATACAGCCCCCCCTGTAGATAGCGCCATACAGTTCCCCCTGTAGATAGCGCCATACAGTCCTCCTGTAGATAGCGCCATACAGCCCCCTGTAGATAGTGCCATACAGCCCCCCTGTAGGGAACGCCATACAGTCCCCCTATGTAGGGAACAACATATACCCCCCCTGTAGGGAACGCCATATACCCCCCCTGTAGGGAACGCCATATACCCCCCCTGTAGGGAACGCCCTACAGTCCCCCCGTAGATAACGCCATACAGCCCCCCGTAGATAACGCCATACAGCCCCCCGTAGATAACGCCATACAGCCCCCCCGTAGATAACGCCATACAGCCCCCTCTGTAGATAGCGCCATAAAGCCCCCTCTGTAGATATCTACAAAGGTGGCTGTATGGCGTTATCTACAGGTGGGCTGTATTGCGTTATCAAAAGGGGGGGTTTGTAAAAAAGGCACTATCTACAAGGGGGGGGTTGTGTGACACCCAGGGGAGGGGGGGCCCCAGTCAAAAGTTTGCTATGGGGCCCAGTCTTTCCTAGTTACGCCCCTGTTTGCATCCCATTAATTAATTTAGTTGCATGCATTTGAACCCTCTCTTTATCCTTTTTACAGTGTGGAGCCCAAATCGGTACCCCATATTCAAGATGAGGCTCTTACAAGAGACTTTTACATTCACACGACAGTGAAAAAAAATGGCCATTAAAAACTGATCAACTCTCAGTTTTTCATGGCAATTTTGCATCATTGTGTCTCCAAATTTTCATCCATTTCCAGTCCGTCTGTCCGTTTTTAATGGCCGTTTGTCATCCATTTTGCATCAGTTTTTCATGGCCATTAAAAAAACTGATGAATTTCATTTGTCAGGCTTTTTTTGTCCCAAACCCTAAAAACACCCAAAGGAAGGTCACATGTTCACCTAGACACTATTTACAGCCCCCTGTAGATGATGCCACACAGCCTCCCTGTAGATGATGCCACACAGCCCCCCTGTATATGATGCCAAACAGCCTCCATGTAGATGATGCCACACACACCTCTCCAGAGTAAGCACCCCCCCTCCCTGTAGTACTTTTCTTGGACTGTCTCTGTAAATTCTGGACAGTCCCGGAAAATTGGCTACAGTTGATAACTATGTACAATGCCCCCTGTACTAGCGCCACACTACCCTTGTAGTGAGCGGAACAATACCCGACATTTATTAATAAACTTCTGGCTGAATGCCCTACACACTCAACGATGCAGCGCCGTCGTCGTGTTGTCTCTAGTCTTCACGTGTTCTGCGAAGGTGGCGTGATGACGTCATCGCGTCACCTTCGCAGAACCCGTAAAAACTAGAGGCTACATCTGAAGAAGACATCGCTGCATTGGTAAGTGTGTAGGACATTCAGCGTCATTGCGTTGCTGATAGCCAGCAATCTTCTTGAATCCCCATGTCACCGATCCATTTTTAACAGTTGTTACATGTATTGACGGCCGTTAAAATTGTATCCATTGACTTCTATCGGGGCCATCTGGCCGTGAAAACAGCCAAAAATTGGACATGTCCTATTTTTTGACGGCCAATGTTCATGGGCCTTTAAAAAAATGGCAGTGTGAATAAACCCATAGACCATCATTGTTCAAAAAACGATCGTCACACGGTCGTATGAATACAGCCTAAAATTTGAATTATTTTTGAAGCTGCTGCTTAGCTTACTGGTAAGCAGTATACCAATGTATCAAATATGGAAACTATATTTTGAGCCCTAGTAGGTCAGGGGCCGTTGTAAATGCATTCTCCATACAGCACTTAAGTATATGTTGATGGTATATAAATTATGGCAAATAAACAAATATTCTCAAACACCTTTGACAAAGATGTCAATACTTTTATTATACCACACATTGTCCAGCTTGCACAGCCATAGGTCTGCAGAAAATAACATTAACTGGACAATTTTGAACTTTGTTTTTATAGACATATAGAAACATATCTTTAGTTCTTTCCTAGGACTTTCATCCTTGCTCTGGCACCAGTCAAACTGTGCTAAATTTCTTGAATACCAGACTTATGATTGTTAATAATTGATCCCAGTAGCAAAACACTGTCTACTGCTTCTTTCTGCTAACTAACATTCACCTCCTTTCCTATTGTCTCAACCATTGTTTTATTTATATTTAACAGAAAGCTCATAGGCTATGTTCATACAGTACCACGTTTGAGCCCGCCATTTAATGTATACTGCGGGAAAAAACTGTATAGTTTGTCAAATGCATTCATTGAAAAAAAAAATGTATACAGTTGTTTACATTTTTCAAAATAGATGTAAAGGTTTTTTAGTGATTCACAATTTTTTTTACCATGGAAAGCCTCTACACTAATTTCTTATGTCATTAAGAACTATCTTCAGCGTAAAGAAGAACCAGGAGCCCTGGAAGTGATGATATGGCCCCCACGAAGCTCAACATAATCGAGTCTGTCTGGGATTACATGAAGGGACAGAAGGATTTGGGGAAGTCTACATCCACAGAAGGTCTGTGGTTTGTTCTGCAAGATGTTTGGAACAACCTCCCTGCCGAGTTTCTTCAAACACTTTTGGGAGGGAATATTGTGCTGCCTACTTCCTGTTCGTCCTACGGCAGCACATACATAGGGGACTTACAAAGCAATTTTCAGGGGTGGGAAGATGTAGTTGCCATTTTCAGAACTGACTCGCCAATGGCTGAACACTCTGCAGATAGTAAATCTAGACGGTAATGTTTCACAAAGGTTGAGGGTGAGTGTCACATTGCAGCTTTGCATATTTGATCCAGAGACATGTAGGATCTTTCTGCCCATGAGGCTGCTGTCGATGTTTTAGAATGGGCTTTCACATTTAATGGCGAATCTTGGCCTTCTAGGAAATAGCATTCTTTAATAATAGTTTTAAGCCACCTTGCTAGAGTGGACTTACTTTCCCTTTTCCCCTTATTTTGACCTTGAAATTGCAAAAATAAGCCTTCTGACTGTCCGAAGGTTTGAGGCATCTGAAGGTAAATCAGAATCAGGGTCAGCCTTAGGATAGATGGCGCCACTGTGCGAAATGATCTTTCGGAGCCCCACCCCCATCATTAAAAAAGTGCTATAAAAAATTATAATCCCCCTTTAGTGCCCCCATACGGTATAATAATAATATTTAATAATATAATATATTACAACCCCTTCAAGGACACAGTAGTTTGTCCTCTAATTGTGCCCACAGTATTATGCCCCCTGTAGTAACCCTACACAGTATAATGTCCGCTTAGTGGCCTCCACACAATATAGTGCCCCCCTGTAGATAGTTCCCCCTATAAATTTTGCCATAGAGCCTCCCTGTAGACAGTGCCATAATCTCCCACCTCCTCGTAAATCGTGAAATACAGCCCACCCACCTCCCCCTTGTAGACCGTGCCCACAAACAAAAACAAAAATTATACTCACCTAGTGTAATGACAGGGATAGGGAAACAGACAAGTGAGCCCTAATCTACCCGAAACTCAGTCCCTACTTGCAACGACCCGCCCTAGGCGACGGGGTACAACTGGGAGACGGTCCCTACACTCAATAAGTGCACGACAGACAACAGACAAGGAAACACAGAACAAAGGGAAACGGGGCAGTTGCCCACGGCAACACCGTGAGCAACAAGTGTAGTAAACGAGCCGAGTCAAACCAGGAGAGTACGAGGTGCCAAACGTAGAGCAGGAGAGTAGTGAACAAGCCGAGTCAAACCAGGAGTGTACGAGGTACCAAACGCAGAGCAGAAGAGTAGTCAGTAAGCCAGGGTCAATACGAAGCAGGGTCAAATGGTTCAAGAAGCTGCAGAAGGGCCAGGAAACCAAGAGAGAAGAATCACAAGCAAGGAGGAACAGGAAACGCAGGTATAAATAGACAGAGGGTGGGAGCTAGCTCCGTCTGGCCAGGCTGTGATAGGCTCTCCCACTCCTAAGCCTGCCATCCTGAGTGGTGGAAGATGGAGTCAGTCTCACAGACATAGAAGCAGGTGCAGACTGATTACCTATGGGCGTGGATACAGAAGCTGTGCCTGGCAGATCCTTAACAGTACCCCCCCCTTTTATGAGGGGCCACCGGACCCCTTCTAGATGGACCTGGTCTACTGGGGAAACGAAGGTGGAACCTCTGACCAATACCCCAGCGTGAACATCCCGGGCGGGTACCCAAGTCCTCTCCTCAGGCCCGTATACTCTCCAATGGACCAGGTACTGGAGGGAGCCTTGGACCATCTTGCTGTCCACAATCTTGGCCACCTCGAATTCTACCCCCTCAGGGGTGAGAACGGGGACAGGAGGTTTCCTCGAGGGAGCCAAGGACGGGGAGCAGCGTTTAAGGAGGGAGGCATGAAACACGTCGTGTACTCGAAAAGATGGGGGCAACTCCAGTCGGAAGGAGACAGGATTGAGGACTTCAATGACCTTATACGGCCCTATAAACCGGGGAGCAAACTTCTTGGACGGGACTTTAAGGCGCAAGTTCTTTGACGATAGCCACACCAGATCCCCGACCATAAACAAGGGGTTAGCAGAACGTCTTCTATCTGCCTGAGTTTTTTGTATGCTCTGGGACGACTCTAGGTTCTTCTGAACCTGGGCCCAGACTGTGCACAGTTCCCGATGAACGACCTCTACCTCGGGATTGTTGGAACTACCAGGTGAAACGGAGGAGAACCGTGGATTAAACCCAAAATTACAGAAAAAGGGGGAGACCCCTGATGAGTTACTGACCCGGTTATTAAGGGGAAATTCGGCGAGGGGAATGAATGAGACCCAATCATATTGACAGTCAGAGATAAAACACCTTAAATATTGTTCTAGAGACTGATTAGTCCTCTCAGTTTGGCCATTAGTTTCAGGATGGAAGGCAGAGGAGAAGGACAGATCAATCTCCAACTTTTTACAGAAGGCTCTCCAAAACAAAGAAACAAATTGTACCCCTCTGTCAGAAACAATATTGACAGGGACCCCATGGAGACGCAGGATGTGTTTGACAAACAAGGTAGCTAACGTCTTAGCATTGGGTAGTTTTTTGAGGGGCACAAAGTGGCACATCTTACTGAAGCGGTCTACTACAACCCACACCACCGACTTGCCTTGAGATGGAGGAAAATCGGTGATAAAATCCATGGAGATATGGGTCCAAGGTCTCTGGGGAATGGGCAAAGAACGTAGTAAGCCCGCTGGTCGGGACCTGGGAGTCTTGGACCTAGCACAAACCTCACAAGCAGCCACGTAGGCCTTAAAGAGGCTCTGTCACCAGATTTTGCAACCCCTATCTGCTATTGCAGCAGATAGGCGCTGCAATGTAGATTACAGTAACGTTTTTATTTTTAAAAAACGAGCATTTTTGGCCAAGTTATGACCATTTTTGTATTTATGCAAATGAGGCTTGCAAAAGTCCAAGTGGGCGTGTTTAAAGTAAAAGTCCAACTGGGCGTGTATTATGTGCGCAGATCGGGGCGTTTTTACTACTTTTACTAGCTGGGCGTTCTGACGAGAAGTATCATCCACTTCTCTTCAGAACGCCCAGCTTCTGGCAGTGCAGACACACAGCGTGTTCTCGAGAGATCACGCTGTGACGTCACTCACAGGTCCTGCATCGTGTCGGACGAGCGAGGACACATCGGCACCAGAGGCTACAGTTGATTCTGCAGCAGCATCAGCGTTTGCAGGTAAGTCGATGTAGCTACTTACCTGCAAGCGCTGATTCTGCTGCAGAATCAACTGTAGCCTCTGGTGCCGATGTGGCCGATGCGATGCAGGACCTGGGGCAGGAAGTGAGTGACGTCACAGATCTGCACTGCCAGAAGCTGGGCGTTCTGAAGAGAAGTGGATGATACTTCTCGTCAGAACGCCCAGCTAGTAAAAGTAGTAAAAACGCCCCGATGTACGCACATAATACACGCCCAGTTGGACTTTTACTTTAAACGCGCCCACTTGGACTTTTGTACGCCTCATTTGCATAAATACAAAAATGGTCATAACTTGGCCAAAAATGCTCGTTTTTTAAAAATAAAAACGTTACTGTAATCTACATTGCAGCGCCTATCTGCTGCAAAAGCAGATAGGGGTTGCAAAATCTGGTGACAGAGCCTCTTTAACGTCTTTAGGCAACCCAGGCCACCAATAGTTTCTGGCAATGAGGTGCTTGGTACCCAGGATGCCTGGATGACCAGATAGTGCGGAGTCATGATTTTCCCTAAGTACCCTTAGCCGGAATTGCAGGGGAACAAACAGCTTCTTCTCAGGAAGGTTCCCGGGAGCTGAACCTTGATCAGCAGCAATTTCAGAGACTAAATCAGACGCAATAGAGGAAATGATTATACCTGGAGGCAAAATACAAGCAGGATCTTCCTCCGAAGGAGGGCTGGCCATGAAGCTACGCGACAGTGCATCAGCCTTAATATTTTTAGACCCAGCCCTATAGGTAACCAAAAAATTCAATCTGGTAAAAAATAACGCCCATCGAGCTTGTCTCGGGTTTAGCTTCCGGGCCGATTCTAGGAAAAGTAGATTCTTGTGGTCGGTAAGGACCGTTACCTGGTGCCTAGCCCCCTCCAGGAAGTGGCGCCACTCTTCAAATGCCCATTTAATGGCTAAGAGTTTGCGGTTGCCAATATCATAGTTACTCTCAGTGGGCGAAAACTTCCTGGAGTAGTAGGCACAGGGACGGAGATGGGTGAGGGACCTGGTACCCTGGGACAAGACAGCCCCCACTCCCACCTCGGACGCGTCAACCTCCACGATAAATGGCTCCATTTGGTTGGGCTGAACCAACACCGGGGCCGAGATAAAGCACTTCTCAAGGACCTCAAAAGCCTGGACAGCCTCAGGAGACCAGCGGAGGAGATCAGTACCCTTGCGAGTGAGGTCCGTAAGAGGCTTAGCGATGACCGAGAAGTTAGCAATAAATCTCCTGTAATAATTAGCGAACCCCAAGAAACACTGTAACGCCTTCAGGGAGGCAGGTTGGACCCATTCCGCCACAGCCTGGACCTTGGCGGGGTCCATGTGGAATTCATGAGGAGTGAGGATTTGACCCAAAAATGGTATCTCCTGCACCCCAAACACACATTTTTCGGTCTTCGCAAACAGTTTGTTTTCCCGAAGGACCTGGAGCACCTTCCTGACATGCTCAATGTGGGAGGACCAGTCCTTGGAAAACACAAGTATGTCATCAAGGTACACTACAAGAAATACCCCGAGGTAACCACTTAAAATCTAATTCATGAAATTCTGGAAGACCGCGGGAGCATTACACAACCCAAAGGGCATGACGAGGTATTCGAAATGACCTTCGGGCGTGTTAAACGCAGTCTTCCACTCATCCCCCTCTTTGATGCGGATAATGTTATACGCCCCCCATAGATCAAACTTAGAGAACCATTGGGCCCCCTGAACCTGATTAAAGAGATCAGGAATCAAAGGAAGGGGAACCTGGTTCCTTACAGTGACCTTATTCAAGTTACGGTAGTCAATGCATGGCCTAAGACCACCATCCTTCTTCCCTACGAAGTAGAAGCCAGCACCTACCGGAGAAGTAGAGGGGCGAATGTAACCCTTGGCCAGGCATTCCTGGATATACTCTCTCATGGCTTCACGTTCGGGACAAGAGAGATTAAATATCCTACCCTTAGGGAGCTTAGCTCCTGGTACCAAATCAATAGCGCAATCGTATTCTCTATGAGGAGGTAACACTTCGGAGGCCTCCTTAGAGAAAACATCAGCGAAGTCCTCAACAAACTCAGGTAGCGTGTTCACCTCCTCCGGGGGAGAAATAGAATTAACAGAAAAACATGACGTCAAGCATTCATTACCCCATTTGGTAAGATCCCCAGTATTCCAGTCAAACGTGGGATTATGCAACTGCAACCAGGGAAGGCCTAAAACCAAATCGGACGATAATCCCTGCATCAACAGTACAGAGCACTGCTCCAAATGCATGGAGCCAAAAAGAAGTTCAAAAACAGGGGTATGCTGTGTAAAATAACCATTAGCAAGAGGAGTGGAGTCGATACCCACTACCGGGACAGGTTTAGGCAAATCAATCAAAGGCATAGCTAGAGACATAGCAAATTCCACAGACATGATATTAGCAGACGACCCTGAATCCACGAAGGCACTGCCGGTAGCAGACCTACCACCAAAAGAGACCTGAAAGGGAAGCAAGATTTTATTACGTTTCATATTTACGGGAAATACCTGTGCGCCCAAGTGACCTCCCCGATGATCACTTAGGCGCAGAAGTTTTCCGGCTGCTTATTCTTACGCCTAGGACAGGTGTTCACTTGATGCTTGTCATCCCCACAATAGAAGCAGAGACCATTCTTCCTGCGGAACTCTCTACGTTGTTGGGGGGACACGGAGGCCCCGAGTTGCATAGGTACCTCCGAGTCTTCCGTGGAAGAACGAAGCAACGGAACCTAGGGAGGCATCATGGGGGAGTCAGAGTAGAAAACACATAAACGATCACGTTGTCGTTCCCTGAGACGTCGGTCAAGTCGTACCGCTAAAGCCATAACTTGGTCTAGGGAGTCAGAAGAGGGATAGCTAACTAGCAGGTCTTTCAGGGCGTTCGACAGACCCAACCTAAACTGGCACCTTAAGGCAGGGTCATTCCACCGAGAAGCTACGCACCACTTCCTAAAGTCGGACCAATACTCCTCAACAGGTCTCTTACCCTGACGTAAGGTCACCAGCTGACTCTCGGCAAAGGCAGTCCTGTCAGTCTCGTCATAAATGAGTCCGAGAGCAGAAAAGAAAAGATCAACGGAGGAAAGTTCAGGGGCGTCAGGAGCCAAGGAGAAGGCCCATTCTTGGGGCCCTTCCTGGAGCCGGGACATAATTATACCCACCCGCTGGCTCTCAGAACCTGAGGAGTGGGGCTTTAAACGAAAATAGAGCCTAAAACTCTCCCGAAAGGAGAGAAAAGTCTTTCGGTCCCCTGAGAACCGGTCAGGCAACTTGAGGTGGGGTTCAAGAGGTGAGGTGAGGGGTACTACCATGGTAGCATCAGGCTGGTTGACCCTCTGAGCCAGGGACTGGACCTGTAGGGAGAGACCCTGCATTTGCTGAACCAGGATCTCAAGGGGGTCCATAGTGGTGTGAGGGACCAGGGTAGAGTAGGTATATGGGCTTGTGATTATGTAATGACAGGGATTGGGAAACAGACAAGTGAGCCCTAATCTACCCGCCACTCAGTCCCTGCCTACTTGCAACGACCCGCCCTAGGCGACGGGGTGCAACTGGGCGACGGTCCCTACACTCAAGAAGTGCACGACAGACAACAGACAAGGAAACACAGAACAAAGGGAAACGGGGCAGTTGCCCACGGCAACACCGTGAGCAACAAGAGTAGTAAACGAGCCGGGTCAAACCTGGAGAGTACGAGGTGCCAAACGTAGAGAAGGAGAGTAGTGAACAAGCCGAGTCAAACCAGGAGTGTACGAGGTACCAAACGCAGAGCAGAAGAGTAGTCAGTAAGCCAGGGTCAATACGAAGCAGGGTCAAATGGTTCAAGAAGCTGCAGAAGGGCCAGGAAACCAAGAGAGAAGAATCACAAGCAAGGAGGAACAGGAAAGGCAGGTATAAATAGACAGAGGGCGGGAGCTAGCTCCGTCTGGCCAGGCTGTGATAGGCTCTCCCACTCCTACCATCCTGAGTGGTGGAAGATGGAGTCAGTCCCACAGACATAGAAGCAGGTGCAGACTGATTACCTAAGGGCGTGGATACAGAAGCTGTGCCTGGCAGATCCTTAACACCTAGGCCCCGTTCCCACGAAGGGATCCTTGCTTAGGCCGGCATGATCCTTTATCCTAGTACAGAGTTTCCCAACCTTTTTGGACCCTAGGCAGCACTGGAAAAATTTTCACAGGGCACCCCTACCAAAATTGTTTCGAGAAATACAGAAAACGGCTAAAGACCAGCACTATGGTCACACAGCGTTTTTTGTAAGGCAAAAAAAATCTACCTCAAAATTCCTTCAGGAATTGACAGCGTTGTTTGACCTTTTTTATTTTGTGTCCTTTCTTAAGCCATTGAAGCTAATGCAAAAGACGCAGGGAAAAAAGCACCAAACGAGCGACGCCTGCATTTTCTGGCTCCTATTAATTTCAATTGGAGCTCAGAGGTGGAAACCACTTGAAGACTATCAGCCGCCCACTCAGTAATGACCATCAGCCCCCCCACTCACAGTAAAATAACGATCAGGCCCCACTCACAGTAAAATAACCATCAGCCCCCACTCACAGTAAAATAACCATCAGCCCCCACTCACAGTAAAATAACCTTCTGCCCCCCACTCACAGTAAAATAACCATCAGCCCCCCACTCACAGTAAAATAACCTTCTGCCCCCCACTCACAGTAAAATAACCTTCTGCCCCCCACTCACAGTAAAATAACCATTAGCCCCCCACTCACAGTAAAATAAACATCAGCCCCCCACTCAAAGTAAAATAACCATCAGCTCCCCACTCACAGTAAAATAACCATCAGCCCCCACTCACAGTAAAATAAACATAAGCCCCCCCACTCACAGTAAAATAACCATTAGCCCCCCCCACTCACAGTAAAATAACCATCAGCACCCCACTCACAGTAAAATGTCCATCAGCCCACCACTCACAGTAAAATGATCATCAGACCACCACTCACAGATTCCCACTGTAGATAGTGCCACACAGCCCCTTGTCGATAGTGCCACACAGTCTCCTTGTAGATAGTGCCACACAGCCCTCTTGTAGATAGTGCCACACAGCACCCTGGTAGGGAATGCCACAAAGCCCCCAGGTAGGGAGTGCCAAACAGCTACCTGGTAGGAGTGCCACACAGCCCCCTGGAAGGGAGTGCCACACAGCCCCCTGGTGTCACGAAGGGTCTGTGGACCCACTGGGCTGTACCGCCTTGGCGGTAAGGCAGCTGGCCAAGAGGGCGCAGGTGAATGTCTATAGTTCGTATAGGTACCTGTGGCAGCTCAGACAACAGCAGGACAGGCTCGGCTAGGACTAGGCAGCAGGTAGACGTCAGGCGAGGTGAAGCAGGTCAGACGTGGAATACAGCACGACACGACTTTGGCACAGCACAGTGGTCGACCAGGATGGTATGGAATGCAAGGAACAGGAACTGAAACAGGTACAAGAACAGGAAACACACTAGGAGGCCATCACATAGACAAAATAGGAAACATCAACAACGCTCAGACATAGAAGCAGGGGGCTGGACCCCTCTTATAGTCCAGGGTACTCACGGGTCAAAGTTTATCAAACTCCCGGACGGGATCCGGCTAAGGTGAGTGGAAGCAGGCGCTGGCTTCTCCTGAGGTAGAGGCTGGGGCCATCGCTTGCCGACTCATGTCAGGAGGGGATTGGAGCAGACAGCCTGCAGCTACGGATATTACAGTATCCCCCCTCTTACGCACCCTCTTCTTGGGACCAGAGCGAGAGAGAAACTTCTTCAGAAGAGTAGGAGCATTGAGGTTCTCCCCTGGCTCCCAAGACCTTTCTTCAGGATCAAAACCCCTCCAATCCACCAAATAAAAGGTCCTTCCTCTCACTCTTTTGGTGTCCAGGATCTCCTGAACCTCAAAGGTGTCTGAAGGGCCGCTGGAGGCAACCACAGGGCTAGGAGTCTTAGTGTAGCGGTTCAGAACCCCCGGCTTCAGGAGGGAGACTTAGAAGGAGTTGGGGATCTTGAGGGTAAGAGGTAGCCGAAGCTTATAGGCGACAGGGTTGATCTGCTGTAGGATCTCGAAGGGTCCGAGGAACCTGGGAGCAAATTTGCATGATGGCACCCTTAGTCGGATATTCCTGGAAGACAGCCAGACCCTTGTGCCAGGAAGAAACGGAGGTGGTTCTCTTCTCCTTGTGTCAGCCTTCCGTTTCATGCGGTCGACTGCCATTAGGATGGAGGATCGAGTCTGCTGCCAGATCTGTAGGAAGTCTCTAAAACCAGAGTCATCTACTGGAACCTTGGAAGTATCGGGCACAGAGAGAGGAATACGTGGGTGTTGGCCGTAAACAATGAAGAACGGTGTATTCCTTGTGGACTCGCTGGTGTGATTATTGTAGGAGAATTCAGCCCATTAGAGCAACTGCACCCAGTCATCATGCTGCTTGGAAGTAAAGTGGCGTAGGTAGTTCTCCAAGATCTGATTGATCCTCTCGACCTGACCATTGGACTGAGGATGGTAGCCTGATGAAAAGCCCAACTTCACACCGAGGAGTCCGCAGAGGGCTCTCCAGAACTTTGAGGTAAACTGAACCCCTCGATCAGTCACAATATGCTTCGGCAAGCCGTGCAGGCGAAAGGTGTATTGGATCAACAGCTTGGCCAGCTGAGGAGCGGAAGGAAGACCGGTCAGAGGAACAAAGTGGGCCATCTTCGAAAATCGATCCACAACCACACAGACAGCACTGCATCCAGCAGAGAGAGGCGGGTCCGTAATAAAGTCCATAGCTATATGCTGCCAGAGAGCATTGGGCACTGGCAATGGCTGGAGCAGACCAGCAGGTCTGGAGTGAGTGGCCTTGTTGGCTGCACATACAGAACAGGAAGAAACTAAGTCCATAATGTCCTTGGGCAGCGTGGGCCACCAGAAATGATGAGCAATCAGATCCCGGGTCTTACGGACCCCCGTGTGACCTGCCAGTCTAGAGGAGTGTCCCCAGAGGAGGATTCTTCCACGATCAGCCAGGCGCAGAAAAGTCCTCCCTGGAGGAATGTCGCCAACTTACAGGAGATTGACAGAGATAATGCAAGACGGATCAATAATATTCTGTGGACTCTCCAAGGTGTCTTCCGTCTCGAAAGACCTGGACAAGGCATCGGCCCTCACATTCTTGTCGGCCGGGCGATAATGGAGCTCAAACTGGAACCTTGTAAAGAACAGTGACCACCTGGCCTGACGAGGGTTCAGCCGTTGGGCCGTCTGGAGGTAGGTCAGATTCTTGTGTTCTGTAAGAATTAGGATCGGATGAGCTGCACCCTCTAGTAACTCCCGATCCCCAATCGAGTAGTTGCGTTCTGCGGAAGAGAAGAGCTTAGAGAAATATCCACATACCCTTGACTTGCCCTTGGGACCTCTCTGGAACAGGAGTGCACCAGCACCGACAGAGGATGTGTCCACCTCCAACGAGAACTGCAGAGAGACATCCGGATGATGGAGGATAAAGGCTGACGTGAAGGCACTCTTCAGGCTATTGAATGCGGACTCTGCCTCGGGAGTCCACACCTTGGCGTTCATACCCTTCTTAGTGAGGTTATAGATGGGAGAAGTCAGTAAGGAGAAGTTTGGAATAAACTGCCTGTAAAAATTAGTGAATCCCAAAAAGCGCTGTATTGCCCTCAAGCCTTGAGGATGTGGCAATTCCAGAACAGACTTTACCTTCTCAAGATCCATCTCGAGACCTCGATTCGAGACGATGTAGCCAAGGAAGGGTAGAGCATCTCTGTCAAACACGCACATCTCCAACTTGGCATACAGACGATTCTCCTTTAACTGTAGCAGAACTTGACGGATATGTCTGGTGCGTCATAGGATCTGGAGAAAAAAATCAAGATGTCATCAAGGTAGACTATTACACAAACATAGAGGAGGTCACGGAAAATGTCATTAACAAACTCCATTACACAGGCCGAAGGGCATTACTAGATACTCATAGTGTCCATCACGGGTGTTAAATGCAGTCTTCCATTCATCACCCTGGCGAATCCGGACTAGGTTGTAAGCCCCATGCAGGTCTACACCGCGTTCCAAATTATTATGCAAATGTTATTTTTCGCTGATTTTCCTAAATAGTCGATGCAAATGACAGTCAGTATAATCTTCAAGCCATCAACCGTTGGAGTATAATGCAAATTTTATTGAACAAATCTCCTAATGATAACAGATTTTTCTTAGAAGTAAAAAACTCAAAATGCACTGTTTCAAATTATTATGCACAACAGAGATCAAAATATTTTAAAGGTTGTAAAGAGAACTAAAATAGTAATTTGTTGAATTTGCAGCATCAGGAGGTCATATTTACAGAAATCAAAAGCTCTTTCAAGCAAAAAAAACTTAACAGGCCAAGTTACATGTTAACATAGGACCCCTTCTTTGATATCACCTTCACAATTCTTGCATCCATTGAATTTGTGAGTATTTGGACTGTTTCTGCTTGAATATCTTTGCAGGATGTCAGAATAGCCTCTCAGAGCTTCTGTTTTGATGTGAACTGCCTCCCACCCTCATAGATATTTTGCTTGAGGATGCTCCAAAGGTTCTCAATAGGGTTGAGGTCAGGGGAACATGGGGGCCACACCATGAGTTTCTCTCCTTTTATGCCCATAGCAGCCAGTGACACATAGGTATTCTTTGCAGCATGAGATGGTGCATTGTCATGCACGAAGATAATTTTGCTATGGAAGGCACGGTTCTTCTTTTTGTACCACGGAAGAAAGTGGTCAGTCAAACTCTATGTACTTTGTAGAGGTCATTTTCACACCGTCAGGGACCCTAAAGGGGCCTACCAGCTCTCGCCCCATGATTCCAGCCCAAAACATGACTCCGCCACCTCCTTGCTGACGTCGCAGCCTTGTTGGGACATGGTGGCCATTCACCAACCATCCACTACTCCATCCATCTAGACCATCCGGGGTTGCACAGCACTCATCAGTAAGCAACACTGTGAGCATTGTTTAGGGGTGGCCGAATAATAGCTTTATGCACACTTGCAAACCTCTGGAGGATCCCACACCTTGAGGTTCGTGGGACTCCAGAGGCACCAGCGGCTTCAAATACCTGTTTGCTGCTTTGCAATGGCATTTTAGCAGCTGCTCTCCTAATCCTATTAATTTGTCTGGCAGAAACCTTCCGCATTATGCCTTTATCTGAACGAACCCATCTGTGCACTGAATCAGCCACAAATCTTTTCACAGTACGATGATCACGCCTAAGTTTTCTTGAAATATCCAATGTTTTCATACCTTGTCCAAGGTATTGCACTATTTCACGCTTTTCGGCAGCAGAGAGATCCTTTTTCTTTCCCATATTGCTTGAAACCTGTGGACTGCTTAATAATGTGGAACGTCCTTCTTAAGTAGTTTTCCTTTGATTGGGCACACCTGGAAAACTAATTATCACAGGTGTCTGAGATTGATTACAATGATCCAAAGAGCCTTAAGACACAATACCTTCCATGAGTTTAATTGAAAAACGAATAATTAAATGTTTATGACACTTAAATCCAATGTGCATTCTAATTTGGAACACGGTGTAGTTTAGAAAAAATCTTGGCACCACGTATACGATTAAACAATTCAGAGATCAGTGGCAACGGATAGTTATTCTTCAACGTGATCTGGTTGAGACCTCGGTAGTCGATATAAGGACAAAGAGAGCCATCTTTCTTTTTGACAAAGAAGAACCCGGCTCCTGCCAGGGAGGAAGACTTTCGTATGAAGCCCCTCTCCAAGTTCTCTTTCACATAGGCAGACATGGACATAGTCTCTGGCAATGAGAGAGAATATACATTACCACGGGGAAGGGATGCACCAGGAATCAGCTCGATAGGGCAGTCATACGCACTGATGTGGAGGCAAGGTCTGCGCCTCCCTCTTGCTGAAGATGTCCGAAAATGCAGCATAATGAGTCGGCAATCCTGCCAATGACCGAGGCAGTGAAGGCTGAGCCGAACGAATCTGCACCAGGCAACGGCCTTGACACTCAAGTCCCCACTGGAGAACCTCTCCAGAATTCCAGTACAGGACTGGGGCATGCAGTCGGAGCAAAAGGCAGGCCCAGCAAAACAGGGTTAAGAGCTTTGGATAGCACATAGAAAGGCAGAAGTTCGGTGTGAAGGGCTCCCACTTGGAGCCTCAGCGGCTTGGTCACTGCTATAACTGGGTCTGGCAGAGGTAGTCCATTTACTGAAGGAACTGTCAACGGGTTTTCCAGAGGGGTGGTGAGTAATTGCAGAAAGTCCACCAGGTCCCTATGGATGAAATTAGCAGCGGATCTAGAGTCCAGATACGCAGAGAACTGATGCATTCTTTCACCGGACAATATGGTCACTGGTATGGACATCTAGGCGGAAGTGCATTCTTACCAGTGGCGTAGCTATAGGGGTCGCATCGGTCGCAGTTGCGACCGGGCCCCTAAGCCTGGGGGGCCCACGGGCACCCGTTGCCATACAGCAAGCATCTTAAATAAATCTTCTGTGCCGTAAAGCCCGCACTTCCTGGTTACTACGGTCACATGGTACACTTAGTGTACCATGTGACCGTGTTCTCACGTGACACGTGTTCCAGACAGTGGAGTGGAAGAGTCGGTTCGGAGGACTCCAGGTAAGCTGCAGTCTAATGTATTGTGTGGTGTTGTAATGTAATGTAATGTGTTGTAATGTAATGTGTTGTGATGCCTTGTAATGTATTGTGTTGTATTGTGCTGTTTGCGGTGGAGAGGGGGGCGTTAAATCACTGCCTGACCATAGTGCTTAAATCAGTGCTGTCTGACCATATTTCCTATTGTTAGGGCATACTGAGGTATGTCCTAACAACAGCCTATGTACTATCAGTACACAGGCTAATGTACTAGGATATAGATCTATGCCAGTACATTAAAGTTTAAAAAAGAAAGTAAAAACAAAGTAATGTTAAATTTAAAAAAAATACACATACGCCTTTTTTACAATAAACATTAAAATAAGTCTCAATACATAAAATATACATATAATCGGTATTGGTGCGGCCGTAATAACCTTCACAACAATTTTTTTGCATCATTTATGATGTGTACGCTGTAAAAAATAAAATAAAAACTGCTTTCTATCACTTATTGTGGGGTACGAGGTGTGATTATGAATTTAACCTCCATGTGCCTCACATTAAGGGCTCATTTACACAAAGCGTGTGCGTTTTGCGCACGCAAAAACCGCGGGGTTTTGCGTGCGCAAAAGGCACTTAACAGCTCCGTGTGTCAGCCCTGTATGATGCGTGGCTGCGTGATTTATGACACTCCGTTTGAATGTTTGTCAACAGAAAAGCACGTGGTGCTTTTCTGTTTGCAAACATAATTTTGATTGCTGTTGCGCGAATCACGCACGTCCCACAGAAGTGCTTCCGTGTGGTGCGCGTGATTTTCACGCAGCTATTGACTTCAATGGGTGCGTGATGCGTGAACAGCGCACAAAGATAGGACATGTCGTGAGTTTTTTTCAGCGGACTCACGCTGAGCAAAGCTCACGGACTGTCTGCACTGCCCCATAGACTAATATAGCTGCGTACGACACTCGTGAAAAGCACGCGTGTCGCACGCACGTATATCACGCTTGTGTAAACGAGCCCTAACAGTAATTAACCCCATGATGTACCATACACATTAACCCATTATGACTGAGAAACATGATGGGGTTAATTACTATTAATGTGAGGTACATTCAAAATTCATCATCACACCTCGCGCCTCACGTCAGAAAACGAAAGAACCTTTTTTTTATTATTACTGCTGGCAAAGTAAACGAAGTATCGGTATCGTAGTGCAAATTTTGTTATCGTGACATCCCTACACTGTGGGTCGCGTCGCCCTTGGGGGTTCGTGTGAAGACCTCCGGGGGGGGGGTCGCGAGTCACTCACCGAGGTCCCGGTTCCATTCAATGCTGGAGCATCTCCTTGATCCTGCATTTACTGTGCCCTGAGCGGCTCGACGCAGGCATGCGGGATGCAGCGACATCATCGCGCCTGTCTGAGCTGAGTCACTCATAACACACAATGGAGGAGGCGAAGGATCCTACACCCGACGTGGGAACGGCGATAGGTAAGTAATTATGTTATTTTTCTATTATGCATATATGGGGGCTGATATTGCGGGGGGGGGGGCATTATACTGCATGGGGGCTGATAAGATGGGGGGCATTATACTGCATGGGGGCTGATATGGGGGGGCATTATACATTATGGGGAATTATACTGTGTGGGGGCATTATACTATGGGGGCTGTTGGGCAAGGCGTCTGGGCATAGGCGCACACAGGGGTTTGATGATGGTGGTGTTGGGGAGTGGTAGGGGGGCCCAAGCTGAATTTTTGCACCCGGGCCCATGAGCCTTTAGCTATGCCCCTGATTCTTACCCAAGGTTGTCACTCCTAGCAACCCTAGGTTTTGGGATCTTTGGGGACATAGGCGCACGAGATGGCCACCGAGACCGCAATAAACACAGACGTCTGCGTTGTCTCTCCTGGGTGGATAACTTACACTGGTCCATTGTTACCGACTCCTTAGGAGGATCGACATCTGAGGACAGCAGGGGTTGCTGCAAACTAGGAGCCAGACTGGGACAGACTCCCTCCCGTCTAACTTCTTGGAGGCATGCTCGGATCCGTATATCAATCCGGGCAGACAGAAGGATGAGGTCATCCAGGGTAGATGGCAGACCCAGAGCAGCAAGTTCGTCCTTAATTTTAAGAGACAGTCCATGCCAGAATGCAGCCACCAGAGTCTCATTGTTCCATAACAGCTCTCCCGCCAGGGTGCGGAAGTGGATGGCATACTCACTCACGGAGGTATCTCCTTGGCGTACTTTAATCAAAGAGGCCGCTGCAGATGAGACCCGTCCAGTATCCTCAAACACCATGCGAAAAGTCCAGAGGAATGCTGGGAAGTCACGGGTCTCTGGTCCTTGTCTCTACCAGATAGGGTTCGCCCATGCAAGAGCCTTGCCGGTGAGGAGAGAGATGATAAAAGCGACCCTTGCGCCATTAGATGAAAATGTCCTAGCATACAGGCTGAAGTGGATCTGGCACTGATTCAGAAATCCACAACAGGTACTTGCTTTTCCATCATAGCGGTCAGGAAGTGGCAAAGAAACACGCGGCTCAACACTACCAAGAGGTGTAGTCTGGGGATCAACATTGCCAGGAGGTGTAGTAGGAGGAACAACAGCTTGTGCCTCCTGCCGCCGTGCAAGAATGTTCAAGGCCTGGAGGAGTTGGTCCTGTTGGGAGCATATCCGCTCTCATCTCTTGAGATGTTGTCATAGTCTTGAATCGACCAGCGGGGTCCATGGCCTGAGCGTACTGTCACGAAGAGTCTGTGGACCCACTGGGCCGTACCGCCTTGGCAGTAAGGCAGCTGGCCAACAGGGCGCAGGTGAATGTCTATAGTTCGTATAGTTACCTGTGGCAGCTCAGACAGCAGCAGGGCAGGCTCTGCTAGGACTAGGCAGCAGGTTGACGTCAGGCAAGGTGAAGCAGGTCAGATGTGGAATACAGCATGACACGACTTTGGCACAGCAAAGTGCTCAACCAGGATTGGTATGGAATGCAAGGAACAGATACAGGAAACAGGAAACACACTAGGAGGCCATCACATAGACAAAATAGGAAACATCAACAACGCTCAGGCATAGAAGCAGGGGGCTGGACCCCTCTTATAGTCCAGGGTACTCACGGGTCAAAGTTCATAAAAAAGTCTGGTACGCATGCTGCCCCTTTAAGAGCGGACATGAGCGTGCGCGCGCACCCTACTGTATCCGGCTGAGGTGAGTGGAAGCAGGCGCTGGCGTCTCCTGAGGAGGAGGCTGGGGCCAGCGCTTGCCGACTCGTGGCTGCGGCTGTAAGGAGGAGATTGGAGCTGACAGCCCGCAGCCACGGACATTACACCTGGTAGGGAGTGCCACACAGCCCCCTTGTAGGTAGTGCCACACAGTCTCCTGTTAGGTAGTGCAACACAGCCCACTTGTAGGTAGTGCCACACAGCCCCCTTGTAGGCAGTGCCCCACAGCCCCCGTGTTGGTAGTGCCACACAGCCCCCTTGTAGGTAGTGCCTCACAGCCCCCTTGTAGATAGCAACCTCCCCCCTTCCTGTAGATAGCGCCACTGTAGCTCTCTGAAGGAACGGAATCCCCGTGTGGCCAGGGATTCTGGTTCTGGAGCGTTCCGCTTGATGTCTCTGTCCATATATGGACATTGACATAAGGGGAAACTCCTGAAGTGGAATCCCCGTCCACAGCATTGCAGACGCTGTGACCGGGGATACTACTCCAGGAGAAGCTCCTGTGGTATGTGTTCATTTATGGAGAGTGACGTCATTGGCTTCTCCTGGCGTGGAATCCCTGGTCGCAGCGTCTGCAACGCTGTGGACGGGGATTCCGCTTCAGGAGTTTTCCCTGATGTCACTGTCCATATATGGACAAGCACATCAAGCGGAGCGTTCCAGAACCGTTATCCCCGGGCTCCTTCAGGGAGCTACTGTGGCGCTAGTAGATAGCAGAGCAGGGTGATACCTCCCTCTCTGCTATAGTGCCGTCGCTACTGCTGTAGCAGCCGCAGCGGCTGCTAGCGGTGCCGCCGCCCATGGGGGGGCCCGGCATGGGAGCCCTCATGCCCGGTGTCGCCACTAGAAACCGCTATGGCTGCTACAGCGGTAGAGACGCCACTGAGTGAAGAAGCAGCCCAGGTGGAAAGGCGACTGCTGAGTCGCCGGGCGCTTCTGAAACAAGCAGGGGAAGGGAGCCAGCGCAGCGCTCCCCTTCCACCTGCTGGAGAGATGCGCCCTGTATCAAAGGCACAGGTCGCACACCCCTAAGGCCGGCCCTGATCAGAATGGCCCTCTTTACATCTAGAATGTTTCTTGTTGAGAAAGGACTGGAAGGACGATCTCCTGATTTATATAGGAAGCTAAGGGTACATTGGGTAGGAACCCTGGCATGGTCCTAAGAACGATGGCCTCAGGTAAAAAATCTCAAGTATGGTTCTTTAGAGGAAAGAGCTTGTAGTTCACTTATTCTTCGGGCAGAAGTGATTGCTACCAGGAAGAAGGTTTTTTAAGACATATTTCTCAGAGAAGCTTCTTGTAGAGGCTCAAAAGGGGCTGAGCACAAATGTTTCAGAACTATACTATAGGCAAGTCCCAAGATGGCAAAGTATTGTTAAAATTTGGTCTTAACTTATTAATTGAACCTAGTTACTAAAGGTTGATGAGAGAAGATACCTTCTGAAAGGGCATCAATCGCGGTTATGTGTACTTTCAGAGTATTTGGCTTCAGTCCCCTTTCATGACCTTCTTGAAGGAACTGTAGAAGTGAAGACACCTCCTTTGGAGATTTTGAATTTGTGATACACCAGGAGGAGAATATAGAAAAAAATTCTGAAGTAGACTCTGGAGGTGCTGGGTTTCCTGGATGCCAGAACGGTATCTACAACCTCATCAGAGAGACCCTTAGCTTTTAGGGAAACCCGCTCATTCTGCATGTCGCCAGATGTATGTACGCTGGATCTGGGTGATAGAATCCCTTCTGAAGTAGCAAGTCCTCTCTCAGAGGAAGTTCCCACAATCTGCCTCTCGATAATTCTAATGTGAGTGGAAACCAGGCCCTCCTGGGCCAATGTGGAAGGATGGCAATGGCTTCTGCTCTCTCATCGTGGATTTTCCTCAGTACCCGGGAAATGAGAGGGATTGGAGGGAAGACATATATGAAGACCTTCTATCATGATATGGACAGACCGTCTATAGCTACAGGATGGTCCTTTCTGTAAAGGGAGCAAAATTCCTGCGTCTTAGAGTTGTACTTTGTAGCCATGACATCTAGCTGTGGCATGCCCATCTTGTTTGCAATCTGGAGAAATATTTCCTGTTTGAGACTCCAATCGCCCGGGTGTAGGAAATTCCGGCTGAACCAATCCGCTATTGGTATTGAGACTGCCTCTGATGTGGAAAGCTGAAATAGATGTTAGGTTGTTTTCTGCTCATGTCATGACCTGCTTGCACTCCTTGGCTAACTGAGAACTCTTGGTGCTGCCCTGTTTGGTGAGGTAAATGACAGATGGAAGATTGTCTGACTGTATTTGTACATCTTGAAGTTGTAGGAGATAATGAAAATGCAATAAAGCTAGTTTTATAGCTCTGATTTCTTTCATATTCGATGAGAGATTATCTACTCTTGATGACCACTTCTTCTGCATCCAATGTGTCCCTACATGAGCACCCCAACCCAAGGTGGATGCATCCGTAGTGAGGACTCTTGGGTGGGGTGCCATGAGGGACCAACCTTGTTGAAGGCGACAGGGCGTCAGCTGCCGTTTTAATCCTGTAAATTCTGGCATTTGCAAATCTAAGGCCCAGGGATTTTTGTTACATGATCTGGGAATACTCTCCTGGAGGACCTGAATATGGGCTTTCGCCCAAGGCACTGCTTCTATCCAGGAAGTGAGGAACCCCAAGATCTTCATTGAGAAGTGTATGGAGCAGTATTGAAGGTGTAGAATATTTCTGATAGCTTGAAGCATATTCAGAATTCTGTCTTCTGTAAAGGAATAGCTTCATCTGTTTGGTATCTATAATGGAACCCAGATATTTTATTCTGGTTGAGGGGAGGAGATTAGATCTCTCCGGCTTGCTTCACAATGAAGCCATGATCTCTCAGAACTCGAAGTGTAGTGCTGAGATGGTCTAGGAGAAGTTTCTTGGATGGAGCCCGAATTAGCTAGTCTTCCAGATAAGGTGTTACAAATATGCCCTTCAACCTCAGAGCCGCTGTTCGAATTACCGCTACCTTGGTAAAGACGCGGGGAGCAGATGTTATCCCGAAGGGTAGGCATGTAAATTGGAGGTGAAGCACTCCCCCCAGGACTGGACAGGCTAGACGAAGATACTTCCTGTGGGACTTGAGGATTGGTATGTCGAGATAGGCGTCCTTCAAATCTATGGTTGCAAGGAAGTCGCCTTGTTGAACCATATTTATCACAGATTGAATGTTCTCCATCTTGAACTTTCTTTCTACAAAAAAATGTGTTGAGGTAAGTGATGTTTATCACCAGTCGCCAGTTTCCCCCTGGTTTGGGCACTGCAAATATAGGGGAGTAGACCCCCTGAGCCTATTTCTTTCAAGGGCACTTCTTCCAGAGCTTTTTTCTGGATAAACTCTTCCAGTAGTTGTAGAATCACTGGATTCTTGCCTCTCTTGATTAAGAAGCAGTCTGGAGGAAAGGTTCTTAACTCCAGTGCATAGCCGTGTTGAATAGTTGTGCAGACCCAGGCGTCTGATGATGTTTTTAACCACTGAGAGGCAAAGGTCTTCAATCTGCCTCCAACAGGAGGAACTGGCGGAATGGCGTCACTGGTACATCACCTATGACCACAATTTTAGCCACAATAGTCTTATGGCTGTATTACATACGGCCATGGATCTAGACGAGTACTTTAGTACATCTAGAGGTTGGTCAAAGAGAAATTATGCTGCATTTTTTAACACAGGGATGCTCTGCAGGATTTGCTCCATGGTCACTCCATCTTCCAAGTCAAGTGAGAGGTCACTTAGCCATACCCTGAGAGCTCTGGCTACTGGGACTGAAGAGGTTGCCACTTTGCAGGCTGCCGCAGAAGAGGAGTGGGCTTTCTTCAACAGAGAGTCTGCCTTGCGATCCATCGGATCCCTGAGTAATTAGGACTCTTCCGATGGGAAAACAGATTTATTTTTTGATAATAGGGCCACTGGCAAATCAACTTTCGGGGCCATCCCAACTCTCTGAGGCCTTAGGTTTCAACCTGTACGTCAACTTAAATCTGGCACCAGAGTCAGACTTTTTATCAGGTTTATCCCAGTCTTTTTGAAGCCATTCAGAAACAACTGGGTGAGAAGGTAATAATTTCTACTTGAGAATGGGAAAATAAAAGGGTTGCTTTCTTTTGGATTTCTCCTTGCCATCCCTTTTAGATTCCACAATCTTTTTGACTGCTTTTATCTAATCTGGAACTTTATTTAATAAATACAGATCTTCAGGGACATCACTGTCTGAATCCACAGATAACAACACTCCATCAGATAAATCATTCTCGTCAGATGACACTTGCACTTCAGGAGATGGGGCTCTTGCTCTTTTGTTTTTAGCAGCAGAGGGAGCTAAGGCTGACCTCATATCATTAAAGGTTTCAGTAAGTTGATCTTTAAACCATGAGATAAAGCTGGATGTTTCAGCCTGACAGTGAGGAGATTCAGACAAACAGAGAGAACACATAGTGTGCTGCCAATTCTCAGGAACTGGCTGCTGGCAATTAACGCAACAGTTGTGTTTAGTTTTCCTGGACTTTTTTCCCATGGGAAGGTGCAGGAGAGGCCACCTGAAAGATAGCAAATATTACTTTAGAATATCGCCATGTACAGAAAAACAGAGCGTGCAGCCCATGGAAAAGTACCTTTACCTGCAGAGGGTACCGTTGCCCGGTTGAGCGCTGGAACCCTCTGTACACACTGAACCTTTAAACCCCCAAACACCCGCGATAACAATTGTATGCATGTGCAGTCACGCCAGATCACACCTCCCTATGTTACTGTGCGGACACAACGGTGGCCATATCTGAAAGAACTATGTAAGCAATGTACATGTGCCGAACATCCGGAGGCCATAGTAACATAAGCTAGGGAAAGGCGGCAGCGATTATGGCGCTCTAATTAGGCTAGAGCTTGTGGTCACACTGGCTAATACTTTATGTAAAATGTTATAATACATACCACAACAAGATGACGTTCACGGGGGTAGGCAGTGATTCCAATAATGGACAGAACCGATAAAATAATGGAGGCTGACCATCCGGTGGCTGAGGAACAGGTACAACCCGTATACAGCACTAGTGGGAGAGATACCTCAATCCACCCTGACAAAGTTTTGCCATAGGGACAGAGACCTCTCTCTGTATAAAAGGCAAGTATAGAGGTTTTATAGGCAAAAAAATTCAACTTGATACTCATGCTGGAGCCTTAATATGGGCTGCTAGTAATTTTAATTGTTTGCATGTACTGCTAAATAACCCTGTCTCTTCTATCCGGCAGTCAATTGACTTTAACCCCTATGTATGTGCTGCCGTAGGATGAACAGGAAATAAATATATATCTTTATCTAAACAACCAGTTCATCACTCCTTGGACACATGTAAGTAATCTTAGTACTGCTCTCTGTCTTCTTTTTTATAACCATTTTTTTTTTTTCATTTCAGAAAGGCGGCATTCTTCTTTCCTAATTTATTTTATACATAACTTCCTCTTTCTCTCCAGTGTATTATTCTATTAATCTTCTTTATTACAATATCTCTAAATAATAGCTAAAAAGGGTTTGCACATGGGCACTCTGACTAGTCTGTGTCTACACCGCCCCAAATGCAACAAGCTGCGATACACTGTGTTTTCTGACACCTTTCTATCACAGCCAGCCGTAACTTTTTCAGCAATTTGTGCTACAGTAGCTCTTCTGTGAGATTGGACCAGACGAGTGAACCTTCACTCCCCACTCGCAGTAATGAGGCTTGAGTGCTTATGACCTTGTCCTTCCTTGGATCACTTTTGGTCTGTTAGGTAGGTACTAGCCATTGCATATCAGGAACACCCACTAACCTAGCCTTTGGAGATGCTCTGACCCAGGTATCTAGCCATCACAATGTTGCCATTGTCAAAGTCATCAAGATCCTTATGTTTGCCCATGTTTCCTGCATTCAACACATCAACTTCCAGAACTGATTGTTTACTTGCTGCCTAAGGGCGCGTTTAGACGTGGCAGAGTTTTTCCGCTGCAAATGTTGGTGCAGATTTTGGGCAATTACGCAACGAATCTGCACCAACATTTGCATATTTGACATGTAATTCAGACGTTGCAGAAAACACAGCGGACTTGCCACAGATTTCAGTTTTTGCATTGCAAAGGATGAAATACGCAGTAAAATTCCGCTTCTTCTCCGCAACAGACAGTGCATGCTGCGGACTGAAAATTCCGCACTGCAGCCTATGGTCCGCAGCGGAGTTTTCCGCAACGCCTGAGCTAACTTTCCAAAAAATGTATAGAAACAAATGTAAAAAACGTCCGCTGGAGAATTCCACTGCGGACTGTCCACATTGGAATTCCACAGCTATTCCGCCACGTGTGAATGTGCCCTAATATATCCCTCCCCTTGACAGATGCCATTGCACGGTAAAGTGCACTATTCCAAGATAGCATGGGCTCAGGAGCTGAGCCCGCACCATATGCGTCAGGCGCCGGCTGTTGGAAAAAGCTGACACCCGCGAGGTCAATACCGACCAAGGCATCTAAGCAATTAGATAGTGGGAGGGGGTTCCCCAAATCGCCCCCCCATGACAAAATTACCGGATGCCAATTGGTTGCCATGTCAGTCAAAGGCCTATTGATGGCCTCCAGGTCTGCAATAAGTGCACTACTATTACGCCTTGCCAGAGACAAGGCTTAATAGTAAAGGGCAGATAAAGGCAATACATTCAATAAATAAGTATTGCAGTGTTTTTCATGAGCGATTTAACGATCGCATGGTAAACACTAAAATAAAAAGTTCAAAAAATGTATAATAACATTATTAAAATATAAACATTTTTTAAATATCTAAAAGTTCAAAAAATACTCCTTGTCCCATTTTCGAAAACAATTATATAAGCAATAAAAAAGTAAACATAATTTGTATCGCCACATCTATAAAAGTCTGAACTAGTAAAATATCACATTATTCATACCGCTGGGTGAATGACATAAGGGAAAAAATGTACAATGAGAGCAGTGCTGTTTGTTGGTCATCTCGCTTCCCATAAAAAATTAACTAAAAAGTTATCAAAAGTTTTATGTACTCCAAAATTGCACACACCATTTGCCATAATGGTACAAAGGCCATTGAGGAATTGGCCCAAAAAAACATGGAGGAATTATTTTCGTTTCCTAGTATATTATATGGTACACTAAATAGTACGATTCAAAACTAAAACTCGTCCCACATAAAACTAGCCCTCGTACAGCTATGTCGATAGAAGAATAAAAAGGTTCTGACTCTTGGAATGCGACGATGGAAAAACGAAAAGTAAAAAACTAACAGTGCAAATGTAATGTGTGTATATGTATATATATATTGTGAGGGTTTAGCATCAGGAGAGGTTGGTACAGCGGTTTCTTTGTAGCCAGAGACAGGGACACCGTGCATTAAAAGTCATAACAGGGCTTTGCCTGTGTTTTTATTCTTGTCAAAGAAACAGCCTCTTGCACAACAAGGCAAAATACAAAATAAATCCTGCTCATCTGAGCACTAACTAAACAAGATATTATCTAACTATACCAAGTGCCTTCCAACCAAGCACTGGACACAAAGTAACACAGGTCTTTACTCACATAGAATACAGGCTACTCCAGCCTTAGTAGTCTCCAGTCGGAGTCAGGGGTGAGACTCACACGCACTGTGTCTGCACCTTTTTATACACAGGCTACAGGTGCAGCTAATTGAGCAGCAGCCTTGTCCTACAAACAGAGATGGACTAGGGATTGGGGAACCCGCCCTGCTCTTCTCCAATCCAACTCCAGGCCCTTTTTACGGATTTTCCTTAAGCCGAGATTGGAAAGCTAGAGCTTTCTATTGCAAAAACTACTCATTCCCTGGAGCCTAGGATACATATGACAGGATTCTAGGGGAAATGTACCTTCCCTCAATGACTTTACCTGTCACTGTCTCACAATATATATATATATATATATATATATATATATATATGTGTGTGTATGTATATATATATATACATATATATATACTGTATTTTTTGGACTAGAAGACTAGAAGACGCACATTTTAGCAAGAATAGATCTTGCTTAAAAGTCCCTGCGTCTTATAGTCGGCAGTCAAGGGGCCCAACTGTCGGAAGTTACAGAAACAGCGTAACTCGCTGAGCTACGCTGTTTCCGCAGATCACATAGAACTGAATAGTAGTTACGGAAACAGCGTAGCTCGCATGCTACGCTGCTTCCGTGACTGCCATTCACTATGGGAGTTACGGAAACAGCGTAACTCATCGAGTTACACTGCTTCCGTAACTCCCGCCCATGTAATCAGTAAGTGGCCGGGAGGCAGCGTGAGCACAAAAAGCTAGAACGGGTTTTAAGGGGCCCTGTTCTAGAGATAGGTGCATGTCCCAGAGTTAGGGACTCATATCTATCCGACATTTATGACATATCCTGTGTCCCTTATGGGAAAACCCCATGCCGTGGTCAATAGCGTCAGCCCAATGCCCCCCCCCTGCAACACGATCGGGGGGCGTGGTTGGTTGTCAAGGCAGCCCGGGGGCCTAATGAAGGCCCCCAGGTCTGCCTTCTGTCTGCCTCTGCTAATCCATGCCTCCGACAGAGCTTAGCAGAAGCCTGGAAAAATAACAATAATGGTGCCAATAAAAAACGACAGCTCGTCCCGCAAAAACTAAGCCCTTACATACTGTTTAATCGATGAAAAAATATAAAGGATATGGCTTTCATAATGAGGTGAAACAGAACAATTTTTTTTTTTAACAAATAGATTTTCTTTGTAAAAGTAGTAAAATATGAATTTTTTTCCCTTATTTTCTGTTGTGATTAAACCTGTGTGCGTCTTACAGTCAGGTTCATCTTATAGTCCGAAAAATACAGTGTATATATATGTATGTATTAACTTTTTTTGGGGAATAGAAAAAAAACTGCAATTTCGCCACACTTTTTTGAGTCCCAAATTTATGCAGATTACTGTGTGGAATAAGTAACATAACTTTATTCAGCGGGTTGTTGCAATTGCAATGATACCAAATTTATATAGATTTTATATGTTTTACTACTTTTACACAGTAAACACTATTTTTTTTCAAAATTAATTGTTTTTGTGTCTCCATATTTGAAAAGCCATAACTTTTTATTTTTCCGCCGATGCAGTTGTATGAGGGCTTTTGTTTTGTGGGACGACTTGTAGTTTTTATTGTTACCATTTTGGAGTAGATGCGACTTTTTGATCACTTTTATCACTTTTTTTAAGGCAGGATTCAAAAACAGCAATTTTTGCATTGTTTTTTATTTTATTATTTACGACGTTTACGTACGGGTTAAATGATGTAATAACTTTATATTTGGGTTCGTTACAGATGCGGCTATACCAAATATGCGTATGTTTTTTACTTTATTTTGTTTTTTAATAATAAAGCAGATTGTAAGGGGAAAAAGTGGGTATTTCATTTTTTTTTCACTTTTTGTTTTTTTATACTTTTTTAAGTTTTCTTTTTACTTTTTCACTAGTCCCACTAGGGGACTTCACTATGCGATCGTCCGATCGCATTTATAATACACTGCAATACTTATTGCAGTGTATTATGCCTGTCCGTGTAAAACGGACAGTCATCTGCTAGGCCATGCCTCTGGCATGACCTAGCAGGCATACACTACAGGCAGACCTGGGGGCCTTTATTAGACCCCCGGCTGCCATCAGAGACACAGACACTCGGTGATCTTATCGCCGGGTGCCGGTGGGATGAGAGGGAGCTCCCTCCCTCCCTCTCTCCAAAACAACTCAGATGTGGCACTCGCTATTGAGTGCCGCATGTGAGGGGTTAAACGGGTGAGATCCATACTGATTTCGTTCTCACCCATTTGAGCACGGGTGACCCCTGCCCTCAGCTACCTCTGGTTATTTAACGGCTCCCTGCTCTGTTTATTTATTCCGATGCAGCGCCGTAAAAAGGCTATTGCATCGGAATAAAGCGCGTTAGTAGCTGCCGTAAAAACACTCTGGTGCGGTCACTAACGGGTTAATAAGATGTGTTTACTCACACAGTGATCAGGGGGTTTTAGACGGGGTGATTATCGTGCAGACGAGCATTCATTTAACGCTCGTTGATGATAATTGCCCTGCGTAAACAGGGCAGCGATCAGCAGATGAATGAGCAAACGTACAAAACAAAAAAAGTTAAATATTATTGTTGTCTGCAGCACGCTCTGCCGACATGATAATATGTATGGGGACGAGCGATCGGAGTAACGAACAATTGTCCCCATCCATAGCTCCGTGTGACAAGAGCAAATGAGTGCCGATCAACGATGTCTCGTTGATCGGCGCTCGCTGCCCAGGCCGAGTGTCGGCCCGGTGTAAAAGGCCCTTAAAAGTGTAATTTCTGCAATCTTTTCCACCAGTCAGCAATTCATCAGATATTCTACTCTAGTGATAATCATTAATGTTATGACTGCTGCATGTAAAGGTCATCGGTAGGGAAGTGATAATTTGGCTTTACATTACAGATCGGGTACAAACTGGGATAAGGATAATGTAAAATGTGTGTGTGAAGCGAGTGGTTGATGTAATCCACAAGTCAATTCAAGGCCTGATATCTGCGTAGCAGCACGTTTCAACTCAGGACATATCATACATGTCTTTGAAATTCAAAGGGTTAAATAAATGCAATGTGTGCCATATACCTTCCCACAAACATTAGACTTGGCCAGGAGCAAATGTTTATTTCAATGGGAAAAGTGAGACAAGCCGCTGCCAGACACCTCTAACACTGGCTTATCTCCTAGCGAAACAATTTGTGATATCTGCTGTCATGGGACTGTCTGGATGTCTCCATGCACATTACATTGTTGGACGACATTAATCTAATACAATGCATTCGGAATGTCTTCAGACCATTTCACTTTTTTCACATTTTGTTATGGTGAGTCCTTGTGCTAAAATAAAATTAAAAATTTAAATTTTCCCCATCATTCTGCACTCAATACCCCATAATGACAAAGTGAAAACAGAATTTTAGAAATTTGTGACCATGCGTAAGAGCGTGGGATTTGTCTGAAATGTGTAGACTGGGTTCACACGACCTATTTTCAGATGTAATGGAGTCGTTTTACGCCTCGAATTACGTCTGAAAAACGGCTCCAATACGTCGGCAAACATCTGCCCATTCATTTCAATGGGTTTGCCAATGTACTGTGCCGACGACCTGTCATTTTACGCGTCACTGTCAAAAGACGGCTCGTAAAATTACAGACTAATCAAACGAAGTGCAGGACACTTCTTGGGACGTTTTTGGAGCCGTTTTCTCATAGACTCCAATGAAAACAGCTCCAAAAACGGCAGCGAAAACGCAGCGAAAAACGCGAGTTGCTCAAAAACCATCTGAAAATCAGGGGCTGTTTTCCCTTGAAAACAGCTCCGTATTTTCAGACGTTTTTTGTTAAAGGGAACCCGTCACCAGCATTTCACCTATTGAATTTTACTTATCCCTTACTGGCCGCTGCTATCAAAATTTCATTGCCGCTATCCCCTCTCCTAAACTCCTTCTCCGACTGTAAATAACGGTCTGTAAACATGTTGCGCCTTTTATCGTAATAATTCGGTGTCCAGTTGTACGCTCACCCCAGAAGAGGACATCAATGCACAAGTGCGGGATTTTGTGTGCTGGGGGAAGGCAAGGAGCTGTCAATCAAAAGTAAAGAGGCGGGGTAAACTCGGAAAGACTTGAGGAATGAAGATATGACTCTTTTCAAACAAAGATTTGACTCTTTTCAAACAAAGATATGACTCTTTTATGCTCATTTGCATACGGTGTGGGAACACTCAAAAACTGAATACTAAATCTACAGAGCCGACTAAGAAGACAATTTTAGGTTAAATAGAAATGATATTTCACCCACTACCCCCTGGTATTGCTGGTTTAATCAGTAAAATTCTGGTGACAGGTTCCCTTTAAGTGTGTGAACATACCCTAACTGTTTTGCAACCACCCCTATTCGCAGTTGGAACTTTTAAAGGAATGAAATAAAGATGTAAGACTTCATCTTTTTTTATTATCAAGCGCTGGTTCCAGACCCTATTCTTTTTGCTTCAATTACAATGTGTGCCACCGCGAGGATCTGTGCACATACGATATTGACTCGATTGGATTGGTGAGCTGGAGGATTCCTCCTTCCCCATTTCCCCTACCTCTTTACAGTAAATTTTGTTTAAAGTCCAGAGACGGTTCAGTATTATGAAATATCAAGGGAAGACGCAAAATAATTTTTCACAGTACTGTATAAACAAGGGGTCTCAAACATGCTGACCGAAGGAGGAGCACACACACACACCCTGTAGAAAGTTCCGCACACACCCCCTGGTAGAAAGTGACACCACCCCCCCGTAGATAGCGCCCCACACAGCCCCCTGTAGATAGTGTCCCACACACCCCATCCTGTTGACAGCGCTACACCCCCCCTGTAAATAGCTCCATTGGGGCTCCCTCTAGGAATGGAATCCCCAGCCAGAGCGTTGCCGATGCTCTGGCCAGGAATTCCTCTCTATGAAGAGCCCCTGACGTCACTGTCCCATCAGGCGCTCCTCCTGGACCGGAATCCCCGGTCAGAACGTTGCCGACGCTCTGGCCTGGGTTTCCAATCCAGGAGGAACCCCTGACGTCACTGTCCATTTTTGGACAGTGACATCAGGGGCTCCTCCAGGAGAGGAATCCCCGGCCAGAGCATTGGCAACGATCTGGCTGGGGACTCCTCTCCTAGAGGGAGCCCCAATGGAGCGATCTACAGGGAGGGGGGTGTAGCGCTGTTAACTGGATGGGGTGTGTGGGGCGCTATCTACAGGGGGGTATGTGTGGTACTATCTATAGGAGGTGTATGTGTGTCACTATAGGGGGGTGTGTGTGGCACTAACTACAGAGGGCACTGTGGCATTATCTAGAGGGTGTGTGGCATTATCTACAGAGGGCACTGTGGCATTATCTACAGAGGGCACTGTGGCATTATCCGCAGAGGGCGCTGTGGCATTATCTATGGGGGTTGTGGCACTATTTACAGAGCGCACTGGCATCATCTATGGGGTGTGTGTGGCACTATCTACAGAGGGCACTATGGCAATATCTACAGAGGGCACACATTCTTGTGTCTGCCAAACACTGCCAACTGAGCAGCCAAACCGCATTTAACGACACTTAAACTGGAAAACTGGATTGTTAAAATAAGCACATGGAGTAAACTCGCAAATTGCTGGTAAGTTTAAACCTAGCGCTATTATTATAGTAATGTAGTAGTATTGTTATAGTAATGTAGTATTATAGTAATGTGGTATTATTATAGTAATGTAGTATTATACTAATGTAGTAGTATTATAGTAATGTAGTATTGTTACAGTAATGTAGTATTATTATAGTAGTTCAAATAACGAATTGATTAACAATAATTTTGTATTGTATCAAATTTAAAAGTAATACGGCCCATCAACATCAATTTTTTTTCTATGTGCGGCCCATTTACCTGGCCAAGTTTGGGACCACTGTTATAAACTGACCTTGAGCAGTCTTCCAGAGTTAGTCTCATTATTTTATCAACATTTTGTTAATCTTCTTACTTTGCTTTCTATTTACATTGTAGTAGCGATCATTCTTTGGGGCGTTTTTTATGTTAAGGTAAGAAATCATGTAGACCACACTTCTGGTCTTTTAGGGACCCCTGGAATGTATTAATAGCTTAAGTCAGGTTGTGACCCTTAAGATTACCCCTCAAAGGTGATTGTCGGTAACAAATGTCATGGGCCCCTGGAATAAATATGTCATGGGGCCAGCAGAGGGTGGTACGAACCCACTCTGTCAGGCCCCATGCACACGAAAGTAAAAAAGTCCGTAATTACGGGCCGTAATTATGGCCCGTAATTACGGGCCCATAGACTTCTATTGGCCATGGGTACCTTCCCCGGAAGGTGCCCAGGCCGTTGAAAAATATAGAACATGTCCTATTTTAGGCCATAATTACGGCACGGGCAAGCCCATAGAAGTCTATGGGGCTCCCGTAATTACGGGTGGCTACGTGTGTGCACTCGTAATTACGGGAGCGTTGCTACGCATGGTACTCACTGTCCAGCTGTAGTCACTGTCCAGGGAGCTGAAAGAGTTAAACGATCAGTGCTGGATAGAGCATAGGGGCTGCACTGATCGGCAGTAACTCTTTCAGCACCATGGACAGTGACTATCGCTGGACAGTTAGTACCATGCGCGATGCTCACAATATACATTTGTAATGTTTCCTTAAAAAAAAAGTTCATACTTACCCAGAACTCCCTGCTTCTTCCTCCATCCGGCTTCCTGGGATAACGTTTCATCCCATGTGACCACTGCAGCCAATCGCAGGCTGCAGCGGTCACATGGACTGCAGCGTCATCCAGGGAGGTCGGACTGGATGTCAAAAGCGGGACGCGTCACCAAGACAACGGCCGGGGTACGTATGAACTGCTTTTTCTTTCTATTGCTGCGTTCCGCTAAAGAAACTCTGCCCGAAAGGGCTGCTCCTTCTCTCTATCCAGCACTGATAGAGAGAAGAGGCTGCCGATCAGAGCTGGATAGAGAGAAGAGGCTGCTGATCAGAGCTGGATAGAGAGAAGAGGCTGGCGATCAGTGCTGGATAGTAAGAAGGGGCTGCCCCTTCTCTCTGTCCAGCACTGATCAGCAGCCTCTTCTCTCTATCAGTGCTGGATAGAGAGAAGAGGCTGCTGTAAAGAGAAGCAGAGAAAACGGGTCTGTATATACTTGTGGAATACGGGTGACAAAGGACCCGTATTTACGCCAGTATTTACGGGAGGGAAAAAATATGGTTGTGTGCACGGGGCCTCACCAAGGGATTTTATGTAGAGCTAAACTGGGGAGAAGAGTCTAAGGCAACTCCTGGTTTTCACCCATTAACCCTTATACAGGGATCTGGACTTTGCTGCAGGGGAACCCCAGGTCACTAGAGTAGTGTGTCTTATTGACAGTAAATGTAAACAGGTGTAGTTCAAACTCAATAGGCATTATGTGGAGTCAGGTATAACAAAAGGTCAGGGCAGAAAGCAAAGGTACGTTACGGTTCACTTGCAAAAGGTTAGGGCTGGTGGCAGGCAAGGATAGTTAAAAGCTACAGGCAGAGGTCAAACTTCTGAAATCCAAATACAACATAGCAGATTATTACTAGACTAGCTAGGAAGAACCTAATTGTTTAGGCAAGAAGCACCGGAAAGGGAGAACCCTTAAAACCAAGGGCAATCTGGGTGGTAAACCTAATCTGTTCATATAGACAACAAAAAGTGTATAATGTATTTCCATAAGTATTTTTTACCAATGGTGAAATACCCCTGTGTGATAGAATAATGGCAACTACAGATTTAAACAGTAATTTGCTCTAAGCAGTTGCCCCTCCACGATAATATGACACAACAGAGATCTAAAAGAGGTCTTACAGATGGGTTTTCACAATTAACAAAATTTTCCCCTCACACTATTTGTGACATCCTATGCCTGAGGGGAGGCTAGTGGGTTTGTTACATAATTGTAACCAGGGGCGTAACTAGGAAAGACTGGGCCCCATAGAAAACTTTTGACTGGGGCCCCCCCCTCCCCTGGGTGTCACACAACCCCCCCCCCTTGTAGATAGTGCCTTTTTTACAACCCCCCCCCTTTTGATAACGCCATATAGACCCCCTGTAGATAACGCCATACAGCCCCCTTTGTAGATATCTACAGAGGGGGCTGTATGGCGATAGCTACAGAGGGGGCTGTATGGCGTTATCTACGGGGAGGGCTGTATGGCGTTATCTACGGGGGGACTGTATGGCGTTATCTACGGGGGGACTGTATGGCGTTCCCTACAGGGGGGACTGTATGGCGTTCCCTACAGGGGGGACTGTATGGCGTTCCCTACAGGGGGGACTGTATGGCGTTCCCTACAGGGGGGGACTGTATGCCACTATCTACAGGGGGGGCTGTATGGTGCTATCTACAGGGAGGGCTGTATGGCGCTATCTACGGGGGGCTGTATGGCGCTATCTACAGGGGGGGACTGTATGGCGCTATCTACAGGGGGGCTGTATGGCGCTATCTACAGGAGGGGACTGTATGGCGTTATCTACAGAGGGGGGCTGTATGGCGTTATCTATGGGGGGGCTGTATGGCGTTATCTACGGGGGGCTGTATGGCGTTATCTATGGGGGGGGGCTGTATGGCGTTATCTACGGGGGGGGGGCTGTATGGCGTTATCTACGGGGGTCTGTATGGCGTTACCTACAGGGAGTCTGTATGGCGTTCCCTACAGGGGGGGTCTGTAGGGAACGCCATACAGCCCCCCCTGTAGGGAACGCCATACAGCGTCGTCCCCCCTGTAGGGAACGCCATACAGCATCGTCCCCCCTGTAGGGAATGCCATACAGCGTCGTCGTCCCCTCTGTAGGGAACGCCATACAGCGTCCCCCCCTGTAGGGAACGCCATACAGCGTCCCCCCCTGTAGGGAACGCCATACAGCCCCCCCTGTAAGGAACGCCATACAGCGTCCCCCCTCTCAAAAAAATGCGACCTACAGTGTGTCCAAATAAAAGACATGTATCCCCTATCCACAGGATAGGGGATACATGTGTGATCGCTGGCAGCGATAGGGAGAACGGGGGACTGAAAGTCCCCCTGAAGTTCTCCATGACTAACCTCTGACTTCCGGACTCTGCGCAGCTCACTAAAAATGAAAGGAGCGCTGGTCACGCATGCGCACAAGTGGGACCGGCGCTCCATTCATTTCTCCGGAGCTGCCGACACAGACCCCGGAAGTCCGAGGTTTGTGATGGAGAACTTCAGGGGACTTTCAGTCCCCCGTTCTCCCTATCGCTGCCGGCGATCACACATGTATCCCCTATCCAGTGGATAGGGGATACATGTCTTTTGTTTAATGGCAGAGCGGGGAGATACCTCCCTGCTCTGCCGTACCGTTCAGTGGCGTCCTGCTGTAGCAGCCATAGCGGCTGCTAGCGGAGCCTCCGGCCATGGTGGGGGCCCGTGCCCGCGGGCGACACGGGTCCCCTCATGCCGCGGGCCCCGTAGCAGCCGCTACTGCTGCTACGGCGGTAGTTACGCCACTGATTGTAACAAAAAGCTATAGCAATCGAGTGAATCATAAAGTACTTTGACTTTATATTCTTTGTATCATTAATTCAATTTAAAAAAAAACGAACCTTTCAGAAATGTAGATACATATATATGTTTTTATGTCCATATGGATTTTATGCAACCTGTTTACAAATCAGAAACAAAACCCCATCCCTTGCCACGTGTACCCTGTTCCACAAACTGGGTTTATTTAGTAACTAACTGGGGTCATATGTCTTGTTGTGTAATTGCAATAGGTACATAAGTTCCCAGAAATTTATAGACTAAGGACAAGGAAGTAGTGCAGAGGAGTATTGCCTCAGGGGCACATGATGCTTGGTGTCAGGCTGCAGGAACAAGAGTACCCTCCGATAAACAAACTTCAAACAAGGGGGAGGAGAAAGCAGAGTTGAATGAAGGATAAAAGAAAATGAGTTGGGAGTGAAAGAGAGGACAGGGTCTCAATGGAAAAGAGTGCCCTTGTTGTTATTATTAATAATAATAATAATAATAATAATAATAATAATAAAACTTTCAAGCATAGACTGTGCTGTAATCCATTGTAATCTATCTGTATCTTCTGTTTACTAAACTGCTGTCGTAAACAATAACAATTTTTGTTTCATTGATATAAACAAGAGTAGATTCTTATGAGGCAAGTCAATTGTCTATGACACATCAGTCTTCTTTTTTTGTACTACAAATAACATTGTAAATAGAATAAGCTTTATCCGTCTTAGCCTAGCTTCCCAGAAAGAAGTAGTGGGTGCAAAGTACCGCCTCTAGGCACAAGATGTTTCAGATACTGGGCACAGTAATGTCAAGCCTTGTGATGAATGTCATTTTTATCAAATGGGAAAGGAAGAGCTGATGAAAGTAAAGGCTGCAATTACAAGGTCTTGGCAGAGTTTCTTAGGGTTCTGTGTTATATAGACATCTGGATAAAAGCTCTCCCTCTCTTTCTCGTTACCCTCCTCCCCTGACATAGATGAATTTAGTCTGGTTATTTTGGCTGCGCCTGCCGCAGCTCCCAGAATGGACAGTGCAGGGTTCAGTGACAGCACAAACTGAAATAGAACATGACACTACTTCTGCAGTCAAGTCCTCATACACTCTCATAACACAGCACTGAGTGATAGAATATAGGCAACATTACAGCAACTTTTTAATCGAGGCATACACAGTTGTTACATAAGCAGTATTCGATGCTATATACTTACATCATAATTTCACCTAGTTTATATACTTATAATGCTTATTTGCTTAGATGTAAAAACTAGAAAAAGTAAAGGTGGAGAAAGGTTTCCCTTTAGTATTAGACACTGTAAGGCTATGTTCACACGGGGTATTTTGCCGAGTTTTTTGACGCGGAAACCGCGTCGCAAAACTCGGCAGAAACGGCCCGAGAACGCCTCCCATTGATTTCAATGGGAGGCGTCGGCGTCTTTTTCCCGCGAGCAGTAAAACTGCCTCGCGGGAAAAAGAAGCGACATGCCCTATCTTCGGGCGCTTCCGCCTCCGACCTCCCATTGACTTCAATGGGAGGCAGGAGAAAGCGTATTTCTCGCTGTTTTATGCCCGCGGCGCTCAATGGCCGCGGGCGAAAAACGGCGCGATAATTGCCGCAAAAATCGGCGTGCAGGGAGAGGAATATCTGCCTCAAAGTTCCAAACGGAATTTTGAGGCAGATATTCCTCCCCCAAAATACTCCGTGTGAACATAGCCTAAACAGGGACAGTGCAACATGACCATGACATGCAGGGGCGTAACTAGGAAAGACTGGGCCCCATAGCAAACTTTTGACTGGGCCCCCCTCCCCTGGGTGCCACACACAGCCCCCCTTGTACATATTTCCCCTCTGTAGATTGTGCCATACAGCCCCCCTGTAGATTGTGCCATACAGCCACTCCCTGTAGATTCTGCCATACAGCCCCCCCTGTAGATTATGTCATACAGCCTCCTCTGTAGATTTTGCCATACAGCCCCCTCTGTAGATAGTGCCATATAACCCCCCCCCCATGTAGCTAGTGCCATACAGCCCCTGTAGATTCTGTCTTACAGCCCCCCTTGTAGACAGTGATATACATCCCCCCTGTAGATAGTGTCACATCACCCTTGTAGATAATGCCCCCCCCCGTCCCCTTGTAAACAGAGCCATACTGCTCCCCTTGTAGATAGTGCCACCCACCTTCCCCTTGTATATAGTGCCATACATCCCCCACCTCCCCCTTGTAGATTGTGGCATACAGCCCCCCCGTAGATAGTGTCATTAAGCCGCCCCTTGTAGACAATGCCCCCAACTCCCCCTTGTAGACAGTGCTCCCCAAACAAAACAAAAAAATTGTACTCGCCCGGACCCCGTACCCGCGACGAACTGAGCTGCTCCACATAGCTGATGGGAGCCTTGCGTAGGCTGGCGTGATCCAGTGACGTAATCACGCTGGCCTGCACCGGGATCCTCCTGCCCTTGATAGGCTGCAGGCCTGGATTTTGCGAGGCGTCTTTGATGCCCGTAATCTTGAGCTGCTCTTCATTGACTTCAATGAAGAACGGCTCAAATTACGTTGCAAAGAAGTGTCCTGCACTTCTTTGACGAGGCAGTCAATTTACGCGTCGACGTTTGACAGCTGTCAAACGACGACGCATAAATGACAGGTCGTCGGCACAGTACGTCGGCAAACCCATTCAAATGAATGGGCAGATGTTTGCCGACGCATTGTAGCCGTATTTTCAGGCGTAAATCGAGGCATAATACGCCTCGTTTACGCCTGAAAATAGGCCGTGTGAACCCAGCCTAACCTCTAATAATATGGTTATATCTCTTCAGCTGCAGGGGGGATATATCAACAGGTGCCAGAAAAAGATTTAATGAAGTTGCAAATTTTGGGACAAACCATTGTTGCGACTTTTTACTTTGCTTACCACTGTCTGAAAGTAGTGCGAAGAGGAGTTTAGTAGAAGGGGACGGGGCCTCTGCCGGAATGATATATTTATCATAATTTTCATCAGAACTGGTGTAAGTTTTGGTGCAAATTTACGCCTGCTCATAGCAGGGGTAGATTTACATTTCTGTCGCATTTCTGTCGCACGGACAGCCAGAGGTGTGCACCATTTAATATATTTGTTGAATTTTCCTCCGACATACATTACTTTTCTCCCCCTTTTATCCTGGTTTAACTATATACTTTAATTATTTTATGTATGCATACTCGGGTGTAACTTTGTTATTGTGCAACTTAAAGTATGCACCAGCTATTATTATAACTGATCTAATGTAACATTTAATGTTTTATTCTCTGTATACGCGGTTCATATGTTATTTTACTGCATGCTTTTAGTAAAATAAGAAAAATGTTCAGACGGAAAGATATTGTAAAATAACATTGATTATAATGCTAAAAATAGTGGCTGATGCTGTGTAAACATACAACTGCAAAGAAAGTTGATGACAAGACCGTTTATAATCAAATTAGGACACTAGAGTGCTTGGCTCCGTTCAGGTTAAACCATTTGTATCTGTATTAATGAATGAAAAGTTGGCCTCCACCCTATAATTGATCATTTAGGGTTTAAATGAACCTTACAGAATGCATTTTCCTGTCTTGAACGACACAGCTCCTGGAGTAAGATTTGCCTAAAGTGGAAGATACAGTGAATTATTCAACTGTGTATTTTGCTGTAAAAATTTTTTAACTACTAAAGTTACATATTAACTGTTACTTTGCTGCCATCAGAAATGACCAAGTAGGTGGATTTGGAAACACTCTTTTGCTATAAAGGGGTTGTATGAGAATAGTAAAATATAGTTAATTGTTTGCCATAAAAATGTGGCCCCCAACTCAATAACCTACCCCTAAAACTTAACTGTCTCTATAAAGTCCCATATATGCCCCTTCAGCGAGGTATATACAGCATTTGCTTGTTGTAAGCAACAGCTTGTCATGTAGTCCCAATGTACTTAGTACTGTATTATTTACCTCAGTATATGCTGACTGATTAACGCTACAAACCAGCCCTGACTACATAATGCATTTGAGATCATGTCAAGGAGTGGGCATTCAAAGCATTTAAAATAGGTGAAGCTAGCACTGGTAATGCTCAGTTCAGACTACAGTACCTAGCATGCAGGTTTAAAACTTCTTTTTTTTAGCTGAGGTATATATTGTCAGATTGAACTACTAATGCCTCATGCAAACGACCGTTGTGGCACTCGGGCCGTTTTTTACGCCATCCGAGTGGCACCCGATCGTCTTCACGGACCCATTCACTTTAGCGGGTGAATCGGGTCCGTGAAAAATGGTCCGAGTCTCTGATCCGAGGAAAGAAAGAACGTCCTATCTTTCCTCAGATCACTGACGGGATTCGGACGGCACACACGCTCGTGTGCATGAGGCGTTAGGCCTTATGCCCACTTCAGTTATTTTCTTCAGGGTGCTATCCGTTTTTTTAACTGATAGCACCCTGACACATTCATTTCTATGGAGCCATGCACACTTCAGTTGTTTTGACAGTTCCGTTCGTCCGTTCCGTCAACGGTAATGCATGTCCTACATTTGTCTGTCGTTCAGTGACCGTGGGGCCCATTGAAGTCTATGGGTCCGTCAAAAAAACAGACAGCACACGGACGGCATCCTTGTGCCGTCCATTTTTCACAGATCCGTTGCTAAGCAATGGCAGGTTGTGCCAAAGTTCCTTGCATTTAACACACAAGATGAATTTTAACAGACCCTTTAAAATGGAAGACAAACAGAAGCAGAGCATTCGTTTAAAATGGAACAACGGAACAGACGCGGAGTGACAACGGAAACCACTCGGATGTCACAACGGACACACGGATCCGTTTTAAACGGACGTGAAAATGGTGAAGGATGTGTGCATGAGGCTGTGCCACACTTCTCATTTTACTCTACAGCTTCCCAATAAAGGGAAACTTTTACTTTGAAAATGCAATCTCATCTACAGGCGGCATGTTCTAGAGCAGGATGATCTGTGTAGATTAATATATAGTTTTGTGGGGAAAGATTAAATCTAACTTGCATTTTATTAATTAAAACTTTTGTTCATTCTTGGTTTAGCAGTCTAGTGGGCGGTCCTACTCAGTGAGTGACAGTCTTCTCTGTATGAGTGTGCATACAAAAATAGCTGTCAATCACTAAGTAGAACTGCCCACTGGACTCCTATACCCAAAATGAGCAGACGATCAGTTATACTGAATCTTTTTTTTTTTTATATCTATAATATCCTGCCTGCGAAACGGACTGCATCTTCAATTTGACGGGTTTCATTTAAGACACAGAAACGTACAGCCAGTATAAGGCTTTGTTCACTTCTGCGACAGGGCTCCGTTCATGGGTTCTCTCAGAGCGTTCCGTCAGGGGAACCCATGAACGGAACCCTGACTGAAACAAACAGAAACCATAGTTTTCAATGGTGACAGATCCGATGTCAATGGTTTCCGTTTGCCTCAGTTGTGCAAAGATTCCTTAGCTTTGACGGAATGAATAGCGCAGTCGACTACGGTATTGATTCCGTCAAAATGACAGAACCCTTGCACAACGGTGATAAACAGTAACCATTGGCACCGGATCCGTCACCATTGAAATCAATGGTGATGCAAACAGAAACCTATGGTTTCCGTTTGTTTCAGTCAGGGTTCCATTCATGGGCTCCGACGGAACCCATGAATGGAGCCCTAACGCAGATGTGAACGAAGCCTAAGAATTGTGTTTTACATCATCATTATGATCTGGCAACATTCCTAGTTATTGTACGTACATTTAGATCATAAGAGTAACATGAATATGAGGCTGCATGGTATTTATAAAACTTTAAAATGGGATTATGTTTAGGCCAGAATCACACACACAGTTTTTATGCAATATTTGTAGAAGTTTTTGGCTCTGTTTTTTTTAGCCAATCAAAGAAGTGGACACAAAAGAAAGGCGATGCATCAGTCTTTTCTTTATACCGTTCCTTCCTTTCGGATCCACTTCTGGCTTTGGCTAATAAAACGGAGCCAAAAAACTGCCACAAAAATTACATCAAAACGGTGTGTGGGATCTTGGCTTTAGAGCAGGGGTCTCAAGCACGTGGCCCGTGGGCCGCATGCGGCCCCTGGGGCTGTCATCTGCGGCCCGCAGGACACAGAGCCGCTAGACTCTGGAATTCCCTGACATCGCTGTCCACATATGAACAGCGATGTCTGGGGCTTTCCCAGAGCCGGAGTCCCGTGCAGAGCGCTAGTATCGGCTCTGCTCCGGGACTCTGTGGAATTCCCTGACATCGTTGTCCATATATGGACAGTGTGTCAGGGTCTTCCCCAGAGCGGAGTCCCTAGCAGAGCGCTAGTACAGGCTCTGCTCCGGGACTCTGTGGAATTCCCTGACATCGCTGTCCATATATGGACAGTGTGTCAGGGTCTTCCCCAGAGCGGAGTCCCGTGCAGAGCGCTAGTACAGGCTCTGCTCCAGGACTCTGTGGAATTCCCTGACATCGCTGTCCATATATGGACAGTGTGTCAGGCTCTTCCCCAGAGCGGAGTCCCGAGCAGAGCGTTAGTACAGGCTCTGCTCCGGGACTCTGTGGAATTCCCTGACATCACTGTCCATATATGGACAGTGTGTCAGGGTCTTCCCCAGAGCGGAGTTCCGAGCAGAGCGCTAGTACAGGCTCTGCTCCGGGACTCTGTGGAATTCCCTGACATCGCTGTCCATATATGGACAGTGTGTCAGGGTCTTCCCCAGAGCTGAGTCCCGAGCAGAGCGCTAGTACAGGCTCTGCTCCGGGACTCTGTGGAATTTCCCAACATCGCTGTCCATATATGGACAGTGTGTCAGGGTCTTCCCCAGAGCGGAGTCCCGGGCAGAGCGCTAGTACAGGCTCTGCTCCGGGACTCTGTGAAATTCCCTGACATAGCTGTCCATATATGGACAGTGTGTCAGGGTCTTCCGCATAGCGGAGTCCCGAGCAGAGCGCTAGTATCGGCTCTGCTCCGGGACTCCGTGGAATTCCCTGACATCGCTGTCCATATATGGACAGTGTGTCAAGGTCTTCCCCAGAGAGTAGACCCGAGCAGAGCGCTAGTATCGGCTCTGCTCCGGGACTTTGTCGAATTCCCTGACATTGGTGTCCATGTTTGGACACGCGATGTCTGGGGCTTCCCCAGAGCCGGAGTCCAGTGCAGAGCTCTAGTACAGGCTCTGCCCCGGGACTCTGTGGAAATCCCTGACATCGCTGTCCATATATTGACAGTGTGTCAGGGTCTTCCGCAGAGCGGAGTCCTGAGCAGAGCGCTAGTATCGGCTCTGCTCCGGGACTCTGTGGAATTCCCTTACATCGCTGTCCATATATGGACAGTGTGTCAAGGTCTTCCCCAGAGCGTAGACCCGAGCAGAGCGCTAGTATCGGCTCTGCTCCGGGACTCTGTCGAATTCCCTGACATTGGTGTCCATGTTTGGACACGCGATGTCTGGGGCTTCCCCAGAGCCGGAGTCCAGTGCAGAGCTCTAGTACAGGCTCTGCTCCGGGACTCTGTGGAAATCCCTGACATCGCTGTCCATATATGGACAGTGTGTCAGGGCCTTCCCCAGAGAGGAGTCCCGAGCAGAGCGCTAGTACAGGCTCTGCTCCGGGACTCTGTGGAATTCCCCAGAGCAGGAGTCCCAGTGATGTCAGGACCACAGCTGGAGTCCCAGGAAGAGCCTACTAGTGCTCTGCCTGAGACTCCAGCTCTGGGGTTGCCCCTGACATCTCTGTCCATATATGGACAGTGATGTCAGGAGCAGAGCTGGAATCCCAGGCAGAGTGCTAGAGGCGGCTCTGCTCCGGGACTCCAGCTCTGGGCAAGCCCCTGACATCACTTTGGCAGCATCTGCGGAGGGCACTGTGGCAGCATCTACGGAGGGCACTGTGGCAGCATCTATGGAGGGCACTGTGGCAGCATCTACGGAGGGCACTGTGGCAGCATCTACGGAGGGCACTGTGGCAGCATCTACAGAGGGCACTGTGGCAGCATCTACAGAGGGCACTGCGGCAGCATCTACAGAGGACTCTGCGGCAGCATCTACAGAAGACTCTGCGGCAGCATCTACAGAGAGCACTGCGGCAGCATCTACAGAGGGCACTGCGGCAGCATCCACAGAGGGCACTGCGGCAGCATCCACAGAGGGCACTGCGGCAGCATCCACAGAGGGCACTGCGGTAGCATCCACAGAGGGCACTGCGGCAGCATCTACAGAGGGCACAGTGGCACTATCTAAAAAGGGGCTGCCCAATCTTGACATGTGTGTCTGCCAAACGCTGCCAACTGAGCCGCCGGACTGCATTTAGCGACACTTAAACTGGAAAACTGGATTGTTGAAAAAAGCACGTGGAGAAAAATCTAAAATTTTAAACCTTTGTTCACATCTGCGTCAGGGCTCCGTTTATGGGTTCCGTCTGAGCTTTCCGCCATGATCGGAACCCTGACTGGTTTCCGTTTGCATCACCGTTAATTTCAAAGGTGAAGGATCCGGTGCCAATGGTTTCCGTTTGTCTCAGTTGTGCAAAGGTTCCGTAGTTTTGACAGAATGAATAGCGAAGTCAAAACGACGGAACCCTTGCACAATGGAGAAAAACAGAAACCATTTGCACCGGATCCGTCACCATTGAAATCAATGTTGTTTCAGTCAGTGTTCTGTTCATGGGTTCCCCTGACAGAAAGCTCAGACGGAACCCCTGAACGGAGCCCCAACGCAGATGTGAACGAAGTCTTATCCTAACTACTAACTTTGTTTCTGGTTTATTTAAACAATTACACTTTGTTATGCCTAGTGCAGTAGGTGCAGTCCATGACACAGGGATTCATAGAACACTATAAAGAGAACCCTTGTGTTATGTGCCGCCCCGTCAGACTTTTTACTAGGTGACAGTGTATCACTTTTGCCACAGTGATCTTTTAAAGTCAAGTATTAGCTGCAGCCTTTAGAGCCTGTGTCAACATCACTGAAATGAAAATACAAAAGCAGCATTGGGATACACATTCTTTATACAGTATACTGTATTGCAAAGCGGTCCTTGCCTTTTTTTTATTGATGGTGATTCTGTGCTTTTTAAAAACTGTTTACATAGTTTATATTAGTTTATATTAACAGATTGTCTTGTCCTATGTAGATTAATCATTGTTCTCTTTGCAGCCAGTGGCCGCTCATCTAACTGTCCTACTGCTGCAGGGGCAGTGGAGAAGAACTGCTCTCTCCTGCCTGGGTAGACAAGAAGTTGTCAGATCACAGCTTCTCTAATCCCTATGATTGGGTGGAGCACTGATGCTGAATGATTAACCTTGGGAAGGCAGCTTCAGTTCATGCCCCTGCCTACCCAGAGGACAGCCAGGACCGGAGCGTGTCCTTGTAACAGCAACAGAGGACCGGCAGGAGCAGAAGTGTGCCACCTGCAGCAGCCAGAGGAGCAGAGGTCAGTGCAGCAGCAGGGGACCGGCAGGAGCAGAGGGTTCCATCAGCAACAGTCACAGATACCGGTCTATGACTCCCTGACAAGTATCCTAGGTCCCTCCCCAGAGAAAGTACCCGTGCCCATATTATAACCAGTGACTCTCCCCAGAAGTGACGTCCTTCGATAAGCACAGTCACAGTGCGCATAGAAGACTAGTCCTGAAAGTAACAGATGACACATCCTGAGCTAGGCCCAGGGATCAGTCGTGATATCTCATTAACCCCTTAAGGACGCAGGCTTGTTTTGGCCTTAAGGCTCAGAGCCCATTTTTCAAATCTGACATATTTCACTTATGTTATGTGGTAATAACATCGGAATGCTTAAATCTATCCAAGCGATTCTGAGATTGTTTTCTCGTGACACATTGGGCTTCATGTTCGTGGTAAAATTTGGTCGATATATTCAGTGTTTATTGGTGAAAAATTGCAAAATTTAGAGACAATTTTGAAAAAATAGAGTTTTTCAGAATATAAATGCATCTGCTTGTAAAACAGACGGTTATACCACCCAAAATAGTTACTAGTTCACATTTCCCATAAGTCTACTTTAGATTGGCATCGTTTTTTGAGCATTCTTTTATTTTTCTTGGATGTTACAAGGCTTAGAACATAAACAGCAATTTCTCATATTTTTAAGAAAATTTCAAAAGCCTTTTTTTTAAGGTACCTGTTCAGTTCTGAAGTGGCTTTGAGGGGCCTATGTATTAGAAACCCTGATAAAACACCCCATTTTAAAAACTAGACCCCTCAAAGTATTCAAAACAGCATTTAGAAAGTTTTTTTTAACCCTTCAGGCTTTTCACAAGAATTAAAGGAAAGTGGAAGTGACATTTGCAAATTTCATTTTTCTTGCTGAATTTCAATTTTATTCAATTTTTTTTGTGTAACACAGAAGGTTTTACCAGAGAAACACTACTAAATATGTATTGTCCAGATTCTGCAGTTTTTAGAAATGTCCCACATGTGTCTTTAGTGCGCTTGTGGACTAAAACACAAGCCCCAGAAGCAAAGAAGGACCTAGTGCATTTTGAGGCCTCTTTTTTTATTAGAATATATTTTAGGCAGAATGCCAGGTTTGAAGAGGTGTTGAGGTACCAAAACAGTAGGAATCCCCCAAAAGTGACCCCATTTTGGAAACTGCACCCCTCAAGGAATTCATTTATGGTTGTTCTTACCATTTTGACCGCACAGTTTTTTCACAGCACCTATTTGAATTGGGCTGTGAAATTTAAAAAAAATGACATTTTTTCCAATAAGATGTCATTTGTGATCGAAATTTCTGATTTTCACAGGGAACAAAATACCCCATTTTGTTGCCCAATTTGTCCTTAGTACGGCAATACCCCATTTGTGGGGATAAACTTCCGTTTGGGCCCATGGGGGGGCTCAGAAGGAAAGCAGCGCTATGTGTTTGTTGGAGTCCAGATTTTGCTGGATTCATTTTCAGGTGACATGTCGCATTTGCAGAGCCCCAGAGGAATCAAAGCAATGGAAACCCACCAGAAATGACCCGATTTTGGAAACTACACCCCTCAAGGAATTCAAATATGGTTGTTGTTACAATTTTGACCGCACAGTTTTTTCACAGCACCTATTTGAATTGGGCTGTGAAATGAAAAAAATGTCATTTTTTCCAATAAGATATCATTTTTTTATCAAAATTTCTTATTTTCACAGGGAATAAAATACCCCATGTTGTTGCCCAATTTCTCCTGAGTGCAGCAATACCCCATTTGTGGCGACAAACTGCCGTTTGGGCCCATGGGAGGCCTCAGAAGGGTAGGAGCTCTGTGTGTTCTTTGGAGTGCAGATTTTGCTGGATTGGTTTTCGGGTACCATGTCGCATTTGCAGAGCCCCAGAGGTATCAATGCAATGGAAACCCACCAGAAGTGACCCCATTTTGGAAACTACACCACTCAAGGAATTCATTTATGGGTAATGTGACCATTTAGACCCCATAGTTTCTTCACAGAACTTATTTGAATTGGGCTGGGAATTAAAAAAAATATATATTTTCCAATAATATGTCGTTTTAGCTCAAAAATTCTTATTTTCACAAGAAATAAAATACTACATTTTGTTGCCCAATTTGTCCTGAGTGCGGTAATACCCCATTTGTGGTGATAAACTGCCTTTTGGGCCCATGGGAGGGCTCAGAAGGAAAGGAGCGCTATTTGTTCTTTGGAGTCCAGATTTTGCTGGATTGGTTTTCGGGTGCCATGTCACATTTGCAGAGCCCCAGAGGTATCAAAGCAATGGAAACCCACCAGAATTGACCCCATTTTGGAAACTACACCACTCAAGGAATTCATTTATGGGTGTTGCGACCATTTTGACCCCATAGTTTTTTCACAGAACTTATTTGAATTGGGCTGGGAATTAAAACAAAATTAATTTTTTCCCATAGTATGTAGTTTTGGCTGAAAATTTCTTATTTTCACAAGAGATAAAATACCCCATTCTGTTGAGAAATTTGTCCAGAGTGCAGCAATGCCCCATTTGTGGTGATAAACTGCCGTTTGGGCCCATGGGAGGGCTCAGAACGAAAGGACCACCATTTGGCCTACTGGGGATTTTCTGGTGCAAAGTCATGTATGCAGAAGCCCCTGAGGTACCAGTACAGTTGAAACCCACAAGAAGTGACCCCGTTCTAAAAACTACACCCTTGAGGCATTCATCTAGAGGTGTAGTGAGCATTTTGACCGGAGACATACACCCCATAAACTGTAATGTGGGTTCTCCTGGGTACGGCAATACCCTCAATGTGGCTGTTATCAGCTGCCTGGGCACACAGCAGGGCTCAGAAGGGAAAGATGAGGGGGATAAGCTGTGCAGAGTGCATCAGGGTAAGTAAAATTGGGGTAAATTATAAACCAAGGGATGTATGATAAATTTTAAAACACTCTTTCATACAGAGCTCTGGTTTTTCGGGACACGCGTCACATTGATATATTGTGTCCTCCCTTATCCCCCTCTTATAGCAGATTTTGCACCTCTTTTGACTTTTTCCCTTCTTGCCAGTTTGGGGAACTTCTTCTGGAAAGTTTTGCCCTGGTACGATGCATGTGGCCCCGCTTCCAGAAGTACTGGGTGCCCCCCCCCCTTCCTGGTCCCTAAAGATTAGGTTCTTGATAACCACCTCTTGAAATTCCAGGAAAGTTCTCCTCTGGCCTGTACATCGACGTAGCACGTACACATTGTACAATGCCATCTGTATGATGTGCACGGCCAGCTTCTTATACCACACCCCATGGCGCTGTAGGGCTTTAGGACTTGATCTGACAAGTCCACCCCTCCCATGTACCTATTGTAGTCCAGGATGCAGTCTTGGGGGTTTGGGGGTCTCTGTACTGGTACATGGGTACTGGTGTGGCATCTCTCTTGTCTTGTACTTGACACACAATATGTTGCTGCTGGATTGTGCCCTGCTCTCACCCCTTCTGGGTGTTTGCCCAAGCAGTGTCTTAGGGAGGCCTCTCAGATTTCTTCTAGCAGTGCCGCATGCCGCAGGAATTCTGGAAGCGAGGCAGTTGAAGAGTGGGACGCTGGTATAAAAATTATCCAGGTTGAGGTGGTAACCCTGGTCCAGCAGTGTGTGCAATTTTTGCATTAACTCCCAGTAAGGGGGGGGGGGGGCATTATGGGGGTTGACTACTGGTGTCCTTCCATTTATATATCCTAAATCTGTAGGTATACCCTGATGCACTCTCGCACAGCTTATACATCTTCACGCCATACCTTGCCCTCTTACCCGGCAGGTACTGGCGGAATTGAAGCCTCCCTTTAAAATCTACCAAGGACTCATCAATAGAAATACACTTCTCGGGGGTGTATGCTTGGGAAAACCGGGCACTGAAACGGTCTAATAGGGGTCTCCGTTTATACAAACGGTCAAAACTGGGGTCATCTCGGTGTGGGCAGCGAAGTATTGCCTAATTTTATTTATTTTTTTAGGTTCCAGTTCAGTTCTGAAGTTGCTTTGAGGGACCTATATATTAGAAACCTCTATGAAACACCCCATTTTATAAACTAGACCCCTCAAAGTATTCACAACAGCATTTAGAAAGTTTATGAACTCTTTAGGTGTTTCACAGGAATTTAGAGCATAGTAAAGGTGAAATTTACATATTTTATTTTTGTTAGAAAATCCTCTTTATACCATTTTTTTTTTATAACACAAAAGGTTTTATCAGAGAAACGCAACTCAATACTTATTGCCCAGATTCTGTAGTTTTTTTTAAATATCCCACATGTGGCACTAGTGCGGTAATGGACTGAAGCACCGGCCTCCGAAGCAAAGGAGGACCTAGTGGATTTTGAGCCCTCCTTTTTATTAGGTACCATGTCCGGTTTGAAGAGGTCTTGTGGTGCCAAAACAGTGGAAAACCCCGAAAAGTGACCCTATTTTGGAAACTGGACCCCTTGAGGAATTCATTGCAGCTTTCTTGGGGTGCATGCGACTTTTTGATCAGTTTTAATTCTATTTTTAAGTGGCGTGGTGACTAAAAAACAGCAATTCTACTATTGTTTTTTTATTCTATTTCTTTTACAGCATTCACCGTGCGCTATAAATGACATATTCACTTTATTCTGCGGGGCGATACGATTACGGCGATACCATATGTTTATAGTTTTTTTTATGTCTTATGGCGTTTGCACAATAAAATACTTTTTGTAAAAAATCATTTACTTTTTGTGTTACGTTATTCTAAGAGCCATGACTTTTTTCTTTTTCCATCAAGAAAACCGTGCGAGGACTTATTTTTTGCGTAACGAACTGCAGTTTCGATCAGTACCATTTTTAGGTACATGCGACTTTTTAATCTCTTTTTATTCCATTTTTTGGGAGGTGAAGTGACCAAACAATTGTGATTCTGGTACGGTTTATTATTATTTTCTTTTACGGCATTGACTGCGCGGAATAAATAATGAAATAATTTTGTAGTTCAGGCCGTTACGGACGCGGCGATACCAATTATGTATAGTTTATTTGTTTGTTTATATATTTTTATTAATAATAAATGACTGATAAGGGAAAAGGGGGGATTTTGACTTTTATTACTTTTAAAACTTTTATTTTCTTATTTTTACACATCTTTTTTTAACTTTTTTTTTGCTTTATTACTTCGTCAGGACCCACTAGGCTTCCGTTGATGGCATAGCCGGACACCATTGTTTGGTGTCCGGTTGCCATAGTCACCATCACCAGCCGCTATCGTGTAGCAGGCTGGCGATTGTAGCTTAACCCCTAAAAAGCCATAATCGCTATTGAACACGGCTTTTAAGGGATTAGTCAGCGGGGACACAGCGATTGGTCCCCGCTGTAGGAGCTGCGAAATGGCCGTTACTCCCGCGACGTAATAGTCCGTCGCTGAGCGCTAACGATACAGTTAGCACGGCGGATTATTACGCCGCTGAGCGTTAAGGGGTTAACCATGCCGGTGTCCCTGCGTTTACCCAAGATTATATAACTTCTGTAATCACAGCCTGTAAGAAATGCTTTGAACTGTTATTGGCGAATATTATTGGATCAGGGGCAGACAGAATGAATGTTCAGGTTGATGGGACTTTATTGGACTGTTAAACGGACTTTGTGCAAACGTTAGTGTCAACCTCTTCTGTTCAGTTGGGTCCTAGGTGTGTCCGATGTTCGGGCCGCCGACTGAGAGAATGGGTTTGTCACGAAAGGTAGCGGATAGATCCGCAAGGACCCATGTCACCAGCAGGTACGGGTAGTCCACTGATTCCCACGACACGACCCATAGGCCGAGAGTGTGACTCTTACCCAAGGGTAGGCTGACAGTAGTGGGTAGCCCCCACCGTGACTGACAGCGGAATATTCGTAGCCAAGCCTGGCAACCTGGGTTAAGGCACGACCTCTCTCCGGGGGACTTCCAGCAGAATTCCCCAACCTCAGGATTCCTGTCTGCTCTACACAAGAGAATTTCCTGTACGTGTTCATTACAGTAAAGAAGTTGAACCAAGAAGTTGTGTCTCTTGCATTGGGTCACCGACAGTAGTAATCCCCCTACATAATTTGGCGTCGGCAGGATCGCGAAGCCGCATTGCGAAGGAACCATCAAGCAGCGGGGCACTACCGCCAACCCCAACCGTAGTGATACCCATGGGGGCTGCTCTAATGAACATTCCTAAGTTCGACGGGAGGAGCGTATCTATGGCAGATTGGATGGAACGAGTTCGTACTGCAGCCCGGTTATTCCAGGTACCAGGGACCCACCAAGCCGACCTGGCATTCAACTCACTTGAAGGGGACGCTAGGCAAGCTGTCTTGGTCTTACCCCTAGAACACCGCGATACGCTTGAAGCAATCATCAGCCGATTGGAATCCCTCTATAGAGATGTCACCGCTGCCGATCTTCGGTAGAACTTCTATACTAGGGTACAGAGGAATGGTGAATCTCTACAGCAATTCGCGGTAGTACTACAAGGAATGTGGAGTCGACTAGTAATGAAAGATCCCGCAGGGTGCGCAGCCTTACCTGAGCCAGACCAAATAGAGCGAGACCAGTTTGTGTCCCTGAGGCGAGCAATGAGAAACTTCGTCCGGGTCACCCCCACAGCCACAATGAGTGAGGTGCTACGAGAAGCACTCAAGGTACACCGAGAGGAGTTGGGAGAGGCCAGCATGGCCCTTCAAAACGTGGGTTCCCCCGAGCCAACTCCAAGTGGTAGCGGACGACCAGAGGCAGTGTTCAAAGAGTTCGCCCGCGATGTCAAGGAAGCTATTCGGGAATTAAAGACAGACGTCGCCCAATTGAAAGCTATGGCCGATCGACCGGAACAGCTCCCTCGTTCACCCAGATCGACGCAAGGAGTGCCCCGACGCTGTTGGCCGTGTGATCAGCCGGGTCATTTTGCCAGAGACAGCAGGATGAGACGCTATCAAAGACGTGAACAGCCACCTTTAAACTAAAGTACCCCACCGCTGAGGGCCAAGCTGCGGGCATTCCATTGACACCCCCAAAAGGACGGGTGGAACTTTTAATGGGAAAATGCCCGGTAGTTACAGCCATGATCGGGGGGGGTCAAAGTCCCTTGATATTATTGACACTGGGTCAAAGGTAACCACAATGACCTATCAGTTGTTCCATGAACAGTTTCAAGGTCAACAGACTCTAGAAGCACCCTGGATCGAACTTACGGCAGCTAACAGCCTGCCAATTCCTATTGCCGGGGTTATGTGGTTAGAATTGGAAGTGTTTAATCGGAATTTTCCCCGGGTAGTACATAATTGTGCAAGGCCGGGTATACCTGTTATAATTGGCATGAATGTGTTGCAGGATATACAGGGAATGATGTTCAACGAGACGAGCGGTGCTCGGTGGGAGGAGCTGGCCACCGATCAGACCGCATGGCAAGCTTTATTCCATGTGCATCAAATCTGCCAACGACAGGCTGGCTAGAAGACGCTGAAGGGGCGAGTGGGGATGGTGAGGCCCCCTGGTAAGGCAGTGCTGCAAGTACCACCTCTACAGGAAGTCACCATTCCCCTTTTGGTAGGGACTCATCATCGCTTGAGGGATGCAGTGGTCATGGTAGAACCAATGCGAAGTCCCCAGAATACGCAACCCTGGGTGATAGGAAGAACGGTGTGTCGGATAACTAGAGGAATGGCGACCGTCAGAGTGCTGAATCCTACCCCAGGGGTGGTCGAAATACAAGCTGGCATGGTACTAGCTAACGTCGAAATGATTAGGCCAGGGGATGTGACGGACCCGGCCATGGCCGAAACTCTAAAAGACGTCGCCAGAAGATGAAAGGAGTGAGGCTGAAGTGAACGAACAGACTGACCTACTGTGGCGCCAACTCGAATTGGACGGAGTAGCACCAGATACAAGGTCAGAGGAACAACGGAGGACACTTCTGCAATGCTTCAGCTGTGTTTTCGCTCAGCATGAAGAGGACTTTGGATGCACCACTACTATCGAACATGGGATTCACACGGGGGCAGCGCCTCCCATCAGGGAGCGATATCGCAATATTCCTCTTGCTCTGTACCGGGAGATAAAGGAGCATCTACAAAAGATGTTAGACGGGCAGGTGATCAGAGAGAGTCAGAGCCCATGGGCAGCTCCGATTGTCCTGGTACGAAAGAAGGATGGGGCACTCCGGCTTTGTGTCGATTACCGCAAATTGAATGTATGTACTCATCGGGACGCCTACTCACATCCCCGAGTGGGGGAATCATTAACAGCCATGCAGGAGGCTCGATACTATACGACGCTCGATTTATCCAGTGGGTACTGGCAGGTACCCATGAAGGAAGAGGATAAGGAGAAGGTGGCGTTCATCACTCCGTCAGGATTATTTGAGTTCAACCGGATGCCGTTCGGGCTAACTAATGCGCCCAGTACTTTCCAGCGACTAATGGAGCATTGTCTGGGAGATTTAAACTACGAGTCAGTCCTGATCTACTTAGATGACATCGTCATTTTCTCAAAGACCTTTCCAGAGCACTTGGGGCATCTACAGGTCGTGTTGGAGCGATTGGGATGGTATGGACTCAAACTGAAACCTAGTAAGTGCCGAATGGGCCATCAACAGATCAAGTACCTAGGCCATGTCGTGAATACAGCGGGGATTGCACCTTACCAAGATAAGATCAAGGCCATACAGGAGTGGGCCATTCCGCAGAACACCACGGAAATACAAGCCTATCTCGGATTGGTCGGTTACTATCGGAGATACATCCGAGACTTCGTGAAAATTGCAAGTCCTTTGAATCAACTTCTCTGTGGACAACCGACGCAAAAAAAGGGAAGCCGAACCCCCCGGTATAGTGGAACAATGGCAGGAACCACAACAAGCGGAATTCGAAACACTGAAGGCCCGGCACCCATCCTCGCTTTTGCAGACTTCACTCAGCCATTCCGACTATACACTGACACCAGTCTGAGGGGACTGGGAGCGGACCTGGCTCAGCAGCAAGAAGAAAAGGAGCGCGTTATCGCCTATGGTAGCCGTAGCTTGTGGCCGTCAGAATGCAATCCAACCAATTACAGCTTGTTCAGGCTCGAGCTGTTGGCCATCATGTGGGCTGTTACCGAACGGTTTGCTGAATACCTGGTCGGGAGTCAAGTGGAGATTTACACAGATAACAACCCCTTGGCGTATCTTGGAACGGCCAAACTGGGGGCAATGGAACAATGATGGATAGCCCGACTGGCTCGATTCAACTATACCATTTGTTACAAGCCCGGTAAGAACCATACCAACGCCGATGCACTCTCCCGACAGCTGTGTGAGATTCCGGAAGGAGAGGTGGATGATGAACGGGAAGAAATAGAGATACCCCCACTATCAGTGATACATCCCCCACTGCAGGAGCAACGAGTAGTGACAGCAATACATGGGGTTGAGGGTCTTACTGAGATGTTTGATCGGGGTGAATGGAAGAAGCGGCAGCAGCAATACCGGGACCTCCAAATGATCGACCAGTGGGTGCGTCAGCAGAGAAGGCCCACGGCAGCGGAGCAAGGCAGGTTGTCGGCACCAACTAAAGCATTGGTTCGGCAGTTGGAACGACTAGAACACCGTGATGGCGTATTGTATAGAAGAATGTGGGCACCACGGGAACATCGCGACATGTGGCAGTTGGTATTGCCCATAGCAGATGTGAAACCCGTGTGTAAGTGGATGCACGAGAACCGAGGTCATATTGCAGTGGAAAAGACTTTACAGATGATCCGGAATCACTTCTTTGCTCCAAGTCTGGAAGAAATAATGAGAGAGGTCTACAAGGAATACCCAGAGTGTGTCGTACACAAGGCGACAGAACAGCCGGAGAATGACAATGAGTGTTCCATACTGGGGATCGGGTGCTGGTGCGGAATCGCAGGGCAGCACGCGGGCGAAAGCTAGAGCCCCGATGGGAGAGGAAACCATATGTGGTGATAAAACGTGTCGACCCCGGGCTTCCTGTGTATGAAGTGCAGCCAGAGGGTGACTAGGGACCGAGCAGAAGGCTGCATCGCAACCTGTTGCGGCCCTGTACCTTTCAGACACCAGAATGGATCACTTCATCAAGGCAAGAAGATCCGCAGAATACTCCACCAACAAATACTGACAGAGATTGGTGGTTGATGGTTCCATCAAACGACCCTAGTGTAACCTGAGAACCCCTGACGACAGAGACAGTGAGTCCAACGGAGTGGATAGAGACACCTGGAACGGAAGTGAATCATGGATTGCGTTACCCTTAGCTGTGTAATCGTAACCGACAACCGGCCTACTTGCAAGATTACGAAGTTTAGTGCCGAGGACTGCACTTGTTAACGGGGGGAGGGGAGTGTAAGAGGTGTACATACCTTACTGACGGGAACAGCGCAGTAACACGGGCCGGTCTGTAGCTCGGAAGTTCGGCTCCCGAGTGGAGGAGCGTCCTGGGAACCATGGCAACGGCCGCCACGCCAGAAGTCGCGATTCATGTGCTTCAGCACGGCGAAGGACTAAGTCTCGCGATGCGAGATTGTAAGAGGGGGAGAACCGGAAGTGAGAGGGAGCAGGAAAAGGGGAGTGGAAGTAGCAGTTTGGGCGCGAACAGCCGGAGAAGAGGGGTGGAAAGAGAGACAGAGTGGAGAGAGGCCATAAAACACCTGTGGCTCGGATAGGTTACCAAGGGGACAGCAGCAAGGGCTGTCTGACGCCGCAGAGGACTGCCAGGACCGGAGCATGTCCTTGTAAGGCTGGGTTCACACGAGCATGTTACGTCCGTAAAGGACGGAACGTATTTCGGCCGCAAGTCCCGGATCGAACACACTGCAGGGAGCCGGGCTCCTAGCATCATAGTTATGTACAATGCTAGGAGTCCCTGCCTCTCCGTGGAACTACTGTCCCGTACTGGAAACATGATTACAGTACGGGACAGTTGTCCTGCAGCGAGGCAGGGACTCCTAGTGTCGTACATAACTATGATGCTAGGAGCCCAGCTCCCTGCAGTGTGTTCGGTCCGGGACTTGCGGCAGAAATACGTTCCGTCCTTTACTGACGTAACTTGCTCGTGTGAACCCAGCCTTACAGCGACAGAGGACCGGCAGGAGCAGAAGTGTGCCACCTGCAGCAGCGAGAGAAGCAGAGGTCAGTGCAGCAACAGAGGACCGGCAGGAGCGGAGGGTGCCATCAGCAACAGTCACAGGTACCGGTCTATGACTCCCTGACAAGGATCTTAGGTCCCTCCCCAGAGAAAGTACCCGTGCCCATTATATAACCAGTGACTCGCCCCAGAAGTAACGTCCTTCGTTAAGCACAGTCACAGTGCGCATAGAAGAATAGTCCTGAAAGTAACAGATGACTCAGCCTGAGCTTGGCCTAAGGATCAGTCGCGATATCTCATTAACCGTGCCAGTGTCCGTGCGTTTGCCAAAGAATATATAACTTCTGTAATCACAGCCTGTAAGAAATGCTTTGAACTGTTATTGGCGAATATTGTTGGATCAGGGGCAGACAGAAGGAACGGTCAGTCCCCCTACACACTTGCACAAGTTAGATCATAACCGGGGCGAGGAAAAACAGGGAGAGAAAATTGAAGATACAGGTGTCAGACAGGGTCAGTGTAACATACTCACCTCCCTGTGATCCAGCGCGTAGAGCTAGCAGGGATGCCAGGCAGCACATACGCAGAGCCTCACCATGAGAGAACTAAAACCAGCAGCACAGTGGCTTCTGTGGCCGTTCCAGGTGTATTATCCCTCGCTAGGCTTGTATTTCCCTCCTATTGCTGAATTGTGTTTTGACTTCTGATCTGACCTGGCCTGTTTGACTATTCTTCAGATTTGCTCATACTGTACCACATACACAGCTTTGCTTGATCACCGTTATCAAATCCTTGGCACATCTTACTGCCCTCCTGAACTACTGTCTGCCCAACTCTGCTTGACGACTGTTACTTGACCTTTAACTTTACCAAATACGTTTATGCGTTACCCCAGGTACCGCATCTGTATCTGCCTAACCCTCGCTGCCCTAACCTACTTTTGTTTCCCTTTATTCGCTATGTCATACTATGTACATTTAAAAGACTTTTCACGTTTGTCTTTGCCCATAGCATCTGTCCCTCCTACTACGCCCTTTGGAATTGATTCCACCCCAGTTAGTTGTTGTTTAGTGGATAAACCACCAGACCAGCTAGAGGCATCCAAGTTTTTGGGCCAGCCGACTACCCTGACTATAACCAAAGTAGCGGATAGGGGATGCTATAGGGGAAATTGTGCTGTCCGATTGGTTCTTTCCCAGGGTATCACAGGAATTGGACTGTTACAGGTGGCAGGAATCAATCTCAAAGTGAATGATGGGGTTGAGCTGCAATAACAGAAAAAGCCCAAGGACAAAAGTGGCACTGTCTCTGGAAAAAAGCAGACCCTTGTTTCTAATACCCGACAACCGTTTTAGAGGGTTACCAGTGTGCCTCTAGAATTCATACCTACAAAAAGTAGCTTTCTGCACCATCTCACAGTGATACTGTGGCACTAGTTAGTCAGATTTCTTGGTGCAAAGGTACTTTTTTGTCTCCTGTATTATTCAGCAAATCTGAATAATACTGAACACTTCGAAAACAGCTTACTGTATCTGGACAAATTTTGATATTTAATCCAAAGGCTGCTCAGCAGTATAATTATCCAGTTCATGAGACGATTATTTTGTGTACCTTTGCACTGGAAAATTCCGCAGATATAAACTGTGAAATTATGGCATACCGTATATGGGGGCCTTTACGTTTTTCCTATCAACAGCAATGCAAGTGTTCCTAATGTGCATGGAACATAAAAATTATTAGGAAAATCCTGATCACGACCACAAAAGATGAATCACAGAAACCTGAGCTATAGCCTCTAAGCATGTAGGTGACTTATCATCTGTCAGCATTTTAACATGCCATATGAGTAACGCCATGATTGTTAATATGCCATTACTCAGTTTAATTTCATGCAATATGTGGCAGTGAGACATATCAGGATCTAAAACGGGATTGATTGACCTTACAACCAATAAAATTAATAATTACATTTGCTAAGCCTAAAAAATTATAACTTGCTATGACCTGTTTTTAAAATTAGATTGTAAGATAAAATCTTCTGATACGTAATGTCAAATATTTGTAAAGCCTGTGATCTCGGATCACCACATTCCAGAACATAAGCACTCTATAGAGTGCTTAAATGGAGACTAACTTTTCAAACAACTTATGCTAATTTAATAGTATACATTAGCTATTTATCAACTTTGTGGTTTATCATGTAGGTAAGAAAAATGAAAATGCGGCACTCACCCATTTGCAATTCTTCTAAACTGTATTATGACATCTTGGCAAAGATAAAAGCGTTACAGGGAGGACAGCAAGTTGTAGGTAACAGCCTGTTTCGCGCTGAAGATCGCGCTTCTTCTGACCTAGTACATCACTGCTGGCGGCGTTCTTTTAAACTACCGTCAGCTGTAGCATCCAAAGTAACGCGTGTAGCAACAGTGAACAGCTTCTGAGGCACACCCCTTTATGTTAATTCCTTTCAGGGAGGAAGAAACCTCATTTTCACTTGTCTGAAAAGGATTCCAAAAAACACACCTTAACCGGACCTGAAAAACTTTGAGAAACTGAAATTTCTATCACGGCTACTTCAGCCATAAATAGGTGACTGAGATAGACACAGGATATTACTGAGGAAAGAATCAGGATGGATTATACGTGCCAATGCAATGGGACCTGCCGATAAAAATGACATGGCAGTCTTCTTATAATGATTTTCCCATTTGTGCTTACAGTTTTTGTTTTTAACTTGTTACACATTGAATATGTGTTACATTTTATCTTCACTCATGTTTACAACAGTGTAACTATGCGTTCTATATATAAAATATGGTTATGTAAGGATAATGCTATTTAATGATATTGTATTTAATTGAATACAGTTCTTTGTCCTACCACCCGACACATATCAAAAGGTTCCATCTAAACCTATATATTTTTTTTAAATCTCACTCACCTATTTAGCCATGATAGAAATTTCAGTTTCTCAACGGTTTTCTGGTCAGGTTAAGGTGTGTTTTTTGGAATCCTTTTCAGACAAGTGAAAATGAAGCTTCCATGTGACAGGACTATGCGGGCAATGGTGTGAAAGTTATCAGGGATGTTGCTAGGGTCCTGAAAGACACTCTCCCTGGAAGGATTTTACTTTTTTAGTTAAATTCAGCGCTACAGAATATACAGAAGAATACAGCACTGATCAGATTCCGATACAGTCACAGGCAAAATACACAACAATTACATTCAGTGACTCTTCTCTATTAGTAGACATTCTCTATCCTCATCTTCTCTATGCAGCCCAATCTGCGATGAACACTTCTTCCAGCTACGATTCATCTTTGCATATATTTAACTTAATCAGTGCCCACATGATGGTCACAAAATAATTTTACCAATCAGAGTGCCGAATACCCTGCAATTTTTAATGAACGTAAAGGGGTAAATAACAAGCAGCCGCAGCTAATTTTTGTTGTTGTTAAACCACACCACTAAACATGTCGAATCCCCACACAAAAAGTTGACAGTTAGAAAGATATTTATCAATCACAATGCTCGACCACCGCTCCATTCAAACTTCTCCTACTCGAGTTCTTATGGTGGAGGGGGGTAAACGTGGCCCCGAGGTCCCCAGTTCTGGCGATAGGTGAAGGTCTGACTGCTAGGAAACCCACCAATCTAGCATTTATCCCCTATCCAGTGGATAGGTGAAAAATGCTTTACAGCGGAATACCTCTTTAAAGTTGCTTCTTGGTCGGTGTAAAAGGGGATGGTACCATAGGGGGCAATCAGTGGTTAGTGCATAATGAAATGGGCATTGAAGGCCTGCACTCTCCCAGTTATGTGGGCATCAGTGGCTAACAGTCACAATTATGGGGACATCAGTGGCTGGCACACAGCCTGTTACAGGGGCATCAATGGCAGACACACTCTGCTGTAGGGGCATCTGTGGAAGGTAATATACGAGGGTATCATTGGCTGGCACCCCCCCCCCCCCCCAAAAGAGGGGGATATCAGTGGCTATTGTGCACACTGCTGCAGGAGTCATCAGTGGTGCATACCATTGTGGGGTCGTCCGTGAGTCACTCTCAAGAACTTTATCAATAGTTCCAAGGGTCATGTGTGGGCAGCATCAGTGTGCATCACCCGGCTCAATTAAATAGAATCTATGGAGCCGGGTAAAGCTTGCAAGCCTGTCTCCTTTCCAGGCGCCTCTGCACTAGGGTCAGTACGGTGCCACTAGTTGCATAGGACCAGGCTCTTCATGGCAACTGATAATCCCGGGCAGTCTGTACTGCCGAATAATCTTTAGTCAGCAATACGGACTGGTACCGAGCTGTTCGGCACCCGTCTGCAATCGACCTGACGAGTTGCCGACCTCTGCTCTAGTGGCAGCTGCAGACGGCCACTATGCTATCTTTTGAATCTATGTCTAGGCAGAAGGGCAACAGGCTAAAAAAAGAAAAAATATATCACATGAGTACCATTGGCTTTTATTTCTAAATTTATGGAGCCAAATTTTATTTTTTGGTCACACTGGCAACCATTTTAGTCGCGATCAAGAGCCTTACACATTAGATATATCTGTTACCTAGCCATATACCATGTAAATTATATAGTAACCAGATCTTCAGTCAGAATACAGGGCTTCCCCACATACACAATAAATTCATATCTGTTTTGAACAGACTTTTCTACAACATATCCACCATTCAACAGAATTATTATTTCTATGGCTCACATGCTACTCCATAGCAAGATGGAATGTTCTCTGGAAACAATATGACCATTCATTCATAAGATAGCTTGCTCAGATTTCCAGGCATTGTTAGATAGAATATTTTTTATGTAATGCCAACTGTCAAACCAGCATAAACTGTATTAACATGATAGGCATCTGGGTATTACCCTTGTTAATGCACATAAAGTACTTCTCTATCTGGCCCAGACTGCGATAGACGCTTTTTCTAGCCATGGAAATAATAACCGAGTCCTTAATCAGATTGTGTTTAATAATTTCAACTGAAAAATGAAAGTCATAATGCAGCTCTGATGCAACATAAAAGTAAAATGTATTCATACTGAATTAGAAAAAAGAATGGAATCTGCTCTTGGCTACTACTGACTTTTTACAGTAATGCATTATATCTAAACAATAATCTGGAGGAATTGGAGTCATTTAAAAATAATAAATCACAGTCGACATACTATATAACACAGAAAAAAACTAGCTAGTGCCACTCATATTGATGCTGATCCAAACATATAATCTTACAGAACATCAATACGGTGTCCATTCATTTTTGTGCCCCTTCTTATGCTACTTTTTCTAGTATAATGTTGCTAGAAAAATATTGGTCAATATATTTCCTGCTCAATTTCAGGTCCAGCTTTAATTGATGTGGTAGATTTAATTTTCTAATCTAATCTAGTAGATTTATCATATTCATTTCAAATATCATGTTTTTGATTTTTGTTTCATTAATAAAAACCTTCGCACTCCAGCCATTTTTTATTTTTTTCATTTAATTTTTTTCCTCCCCGCCTTCCAAAATTCATAACTTTTGTAATTTTCCATCGACGTAGTCGTATGAGAGCTTGTTTTTTGCAGGATGAGTTGCATGGGATATAATGTCACCATTTAAAGTACTATAAAATGTACTGGGAAACGGGAAAAAAACATCTTTGTTTGGGTGGAAATGCCAGATGGGATGATACTTCATCCCAGACAACTGGCTTGCAGGAAGGCTGAGGGACGCATCGCTATGGCAATGTAAGTATGACACGACCATGACCAACTATGATAAAGGTGAAGAAGGAAAGAAGAGGACGGGCAGGAATCTTTCCTCCTGTGCTGCCCACTTGGCATGGTGAAGCCGTGCCCTCCAATCAAGGTCATGGACTCACTGTTGCAGGGCATTCCGACCTCTTCTTAAAAAAAACGTTACATTTATTAATGCAAGCGTTTTTAGAAGCGTTTTTTTATGCAGTTTAAATTGCCAGAAAAAAAATCTGTATTTGAATCCCCAGTGTCAACGGGATTCTGTGTTTTTGTCAAATTAAATGTAACTATAAAATGTAGTTATATCCCCTTGAGGAAGCATACGTGGCGAAACGCGCGTCGGGGCTTATACGGCGGAGCAGACACTCTTTCCACCTCTTGTTACTTATATGGGTAAGTTCTTCAACCTGACCAGCTAACTTTATGCAATGCACTGTCTTTGATTATTTTGGAAGGTGGTTGGTACAACTATGCTTACATGCTTGCCCAGTGACCACAGTCAGTAACATTTTGTGAGTGCGGTCTCCGGCATTATACTAGAGTCATATTTGTCTGTTAATTTTTTAACTTTATATGATGTTTGTTTAATAAAATAAATAATTTTTATATTGATACATTGGCGTCAATGGCTCTTAAAATTGTCTCTCTGTGTTATATCGATTAGTATATGGGGTCGCCTAGTTGATATGGGGGGACAGTGGTGGTTCAAACAGTCTCCAGCCGCGAATATAATTTTGTTTGGAGTCTATATATTGATTAAAATGTAGCTCTGTAGAAAATAATGGCATTTACTACCATAAACTAGGAGAGATTTATTAAAACTTACAGGAAAAACTGGCCTTGTTGCCTATAGCAATCAATCAGAGCTCAGCTTTTATTTCTTAAACTACTCTGGAGAAATGAAATCTACACTGTGATTGGCTGCTATAGGCAACAAAGCCAGGTTTTGCATTAGACAGTTTATATGAATGAGGCCCTATTGTTATTAATCTACATTTATTAGTAACCCTTTAAAGCGTACCTAACTTTTCAGAATACGGTGTCATATGTGTGAACTATGACACCGTATATGGCATTTTTTTTTAGCAGTTTTCCCCTTTGCAGGATCTATCTCTAATTCTCAGCTTTCTCTGAGCTAGTAGGTGAAGCCTGGTTGCTATCATGTCTACTATATACAGCAGGAGAGAGTAATCCTGCTCCCCTATCTCTAGCAGAAGCAGCAGCAACATGGAGGAGATTATGCGGCAGTAATGAGCAGTGTAGCTGAAAAACCAGCACTGGGGTGATATATAAATCTCATCTGTAGCCGCCGCGTGACATTGTGTATCTCTCTCACTCTGTTCCCTCCTCCTACTCTCCCTCCCCTCTCCATAGACTGCTAAGGGCAGCATCTTTGTCTCTCTATTCTACCTCCTCCTTCCATAGTAGTCTATTGGCAGCAGCATCTGTGTGTTTTGTGTCTCTCTTAAACTGCTCTCCTCTCCTTAGACTTCAATGGGCAGTGTCTGTGCCTCTCTCTTCTACTGCTCCCTCTTTCTGCCCCTCCACAGACTTCTATGGGCAGCAGCATCTGTGTCTCTTATCTCTGCTCCTTCATCTCCCTCTCCCCTCTCCATAGACTTCAATGGGCAGCAGCATGTGTCTCCTCTCTAACTATACTCCTGCTCCCTCCTCCTGCTCCCCTCCCCTCTCAATAGATTTCTATGGGCAATGTCTCTATGTCTTTTTTCTCTCTCTCTGCTCATGCTCCCTCCTGCACACCCTCCTCTCTCCATAGACTTCTATAGGCAGCAGTGTCTGCATCTGTGTATGTCTCACTTTGCTCCCTCCGCCTGCTCCCCCCTCCTCTTCATATACTTCTATAGGCAGGCTGTTAAGAGATACACAGGACTATGTGACAGGAAGTTGTGTCCTGTCACAACTCGGCACTGAATAGAACTCATGACGCTTCCAAGTTACAAAGGTAGATCTCTACCTCTCTAAGGTTGCCAACCCTTGCACTAGAAAGAAGCATGGGAGATTACTGCATAATGCATCTCTTACCCTCCCTCTAGTGGCGGCTGCAGGTAGCCAGAAAGTAAAGTACTACGCCTTCTGCAAACTCTGAGGCCGGTCAGTCCATAATCTAGTATAAATGCAGTCAGTCAGTTTCCAGTGTAGTGTAAATGCTGCAGTCGGTCAGTCCACAGTCTAATGTAAATGCTACAGTCGGTCAGACCACCATCTAGTGTAAACGCTACAGTCAGTTAGTCTACAGTCTAGTGTAAATGCTGCCATCAGTCCACAGTTTTGTGTAAACACTGCAGTCGGTCAGCACACAGTGCAATGTAAATGATGCAGTCAGTCATTCCAGTGTCTAGTGTATACACTGCAATCAGTCAGTCCACAGTCTAGTGTACGGTCTAGTGTACTGTCTAGTGTACATGTTGTGGTCGGGCAGTCTAGTGTACAGTCTAGTGTACATGTTGTGGTCCACAATATAGTGTAAACACTGCATTCAGATCGTCTACAGTCTAGAGTAAATGCTGCGGTTGGTCAGTCCACAGTCTAGCGCATATGTTGCCGTCAGTTTATAGTCTAGTGTAAACGCTGCAGTCAGTCAGTCCACAGTCTCTTGTAAGTGCTGCCGTTGGTCAGTCCATAGTCTAGTGTAAACGCTGCAGTCCGTCAGTAAACAGTTGAGCTAAAACGCTGCAGTCCGTCAGTCCAGTCTAAACGTTGCCCTAGGTCAGTCCACATTTTCTTGTAAATGCTGCCTCCGGTCAGTCTAGTGTGAATGATGCAGTCGATCAATTCATGGTCTAGTGTAAATACAGCAGTCGGTCTGTTTGCAGTTTAGTGTAAACGCTGCCATCAGTCTGTCCACAGTTTAAAGTAAGTGCTGCAGTTGATCAGTCCACAGTCTAGTGTAAATGCCACCGTCAGTCAGTCCACAGTCTAGAGTAAATACTGCAATCAATCAGTTTATATTCTATTGTAAACGCTGAAGTTGGTCAGTCCACAGTCTAGTTTAAATGCTGCAGTTGGTCTGTACACAGTCTAGGGTAAACACTGAAGTCAGTCTGTTCACAGTTTAGTGAAAACGCTGCAGTTGGTCTAAAGTAAGTGCTACGGTTGATAGGACCACAGTCGAGTGTAGACACTGGTGTCAGTCAGTTTATAGTCTATTGTAAACGCTGAAGTTGATCAGTCGAAAGTTTAGTGTGAATGTTTTCCTAAATTTTACATGTAATAAGGTTGATTTTTAATTTTTCGACCAATATAAATCAATTGGCTCCTACATTTTTAGACTTAAGAGCCAAAGGCGCCTAAGCGATTTTTTTTTTTTAGCTTGGAGACCTGTGTGTATGATCCTCAGCAAACCCGGAATGGCCATTGACGCCTTCACACAAATGGACGTAACTGTACATCCATTTTAAACATCCCGCTGCAACAGCCAGGATCAGAGTTACCTCCGATCCTGGCTGTTTCACCCCGCGCACATTCATTCAAGCCAAACGCTCATGTTAATGTGGGGATTGGTGTATTAAAGAGGCTCTGTCACCTGATTAAAAATGCCCTATCTCCTACATAATTTTATCGGCGCTGGAATGTAGTTAACAGCAGTGTTTTTTATTTTGAGAAACTATCTTTTTTCAGCAAGTTATGACCTTTATTACATTTATGCAAATTTGTTTCTTAATGCCCAAGTGGGTGTTTTTTAACTTTTAACCAAGTGGGCGTATTACAAAGAAGTGTATGACGCTGACAAATCAGCATCATACACTTCTCTCCATTACACCCAAGCTCGTTTCACTGAACAGCGTGATCTCGCGAGACCACGCTGTGACGTTACTTCCGCCCACAGGTCCTTCATCCCTGCGTCTGAAGACTGAACATAGTCTCCAGGTGTATGAGAAGTTACAGTCGTCGAATCTGCAGCAGCAGCGGAGAAGGCAGCATCACACAGTGCAGGTAAGCATATAGAACTCCCTAGAGACGAAGGACCTGTGGGCGGAAGTGACGTCACACGAGATCACGCTGTTCAGTGAAACAAGCTTTGGTGAAATGGAGAGAAGTGTATGATGCTGATTGGTCAGCGTCATACACTTCTTTGTAATACACCCACTTGGTTAAAAGTTAAAAAACGCCCACTTGGGCATTAAGAAACGAATTTGCATAAATGTAATAAAGGTCATAACTTGCTGAAAAAAGATCGTTTCTCAAAATAAAAAACACTGCTGTTAACTACATTCCAGTGCCGATAAAATGATGGAGGAGATAGGGCATTTTTAATCTGGTGACAGAGCCTCTTTAACTGCTAGCCAAAAAACTTTAGGCTCATTTACACATCCATATCTACAAGGAATGTTTCTGAGAGAAGGCTTTCTTCTCCCTGCTGGGATATATTCCTAACTTTGCATTTTCATTATTTTCCCTGTCCCCTGCTATTTTCTACTTTCACCGATTCCTATTTTTAGATTACAGTTTTTGGGAGAACAAAACCAAAGACAAACTGCTAAAGGAAAAAACTAATAAATTATCGTTCACTAGATCATTGGCCCGTGTAAATAGGGCCTTTATTCAGAGTTCACGGATATAAGAACAAGTTTTATTTTTTTAATAGTGTTTACAAAGTGTTTAGTAATAAACGTTTTCTTGTCTGACATCAAGGACTCGCTACATAACAAGGCCTATACTCATAATTAGTGTAAAGAAAATCTGTCATTAAAAATTATTTTTGACAGATGATTTTTTGGGCTGCAATCTCCGTTACTTAATTAATTTTCAGACTCCCTGATATACAGTTTGCAACCTGTTCTTAGTTTTAAACTTCAACAAATTTTAAAGGCCCTACCAGGTGGTTAGGGCATATTCAATAATTTTTCAAATACTAATTGCAATTTAGCAACAAAAAACCTTATTCCACCCTATTTAAAATATAACTTTCATTATCAATACATTTTTAATAGATTATTTCAATTATTAAAAACACGATCATGTATCCTTAGCATTTAGTCACCCATTCTGGCTAGGGGATGTAGTCACTAGATTAAAATGAGAAACTCCCCACAAGCCCCCTGACATGTTTCACTGACATATCGGCTTCTTCAGAGGTAACGGGCCTAATGAGAACATCTAAATGAAAAAGCTGAATATTTATAAACTCCATTGATGTCACGCAAAGGGGACCATCTGCCTCAAACCAATCATCATACAGTATTAGGTCCAGCCTCCTCAATTCCCTGAGTGGCAGTACAACTAGCCATATACAGCACCTATAACATAGTCAATAGTAAGGAGGGGGTCAGACAATCTCCATGCTAAGTTCCCTTTCAGAGCAACAGGAGCAACAGCGCATGCGATAGAGTTAACAATGCGCTGAAAACAAAAAAGCCAGAGTGCATTTGCTCAGACTTAGACCCATACTGAAGATGAGTATCAGAAGTGTATGCGCTCCGACTTGAACATACAAACATATATTGAAGGTAAATATCAGAAGCACTTGCCCTCGGACGGAAAATTTCAAAGTGTCAAAAATGCGTGCGCTCGGACTATATTGGGCTTACAAACTAATTAGAGATAGATATCAGGGGCAGTTAGAAAAACATATCCGAGGTAATAATCCAGAGTTCATTCATGTACTCAGATTTAGAAGAGAGATTCAAGATCCTGTCATGACATGTTTTTTATATTTTTAAGGATAGATTTAAATAGTACATAAGCATGATAAACACTTCAACTACATTATGTCAACAAATACTTACATATATGAATACCTATATAGAACCAGACCTAACGATAAACGTTATAGTAAACGTCCACACATATCAAGGAAAAACAGACAATAAATACCTATAACTGTATGTGAAGACAAATCAGATCTCCCAAAAGGGAAAAATAATGACACCAAGTACAGTAAGTAACTTGCAAAAAATATAAATTCTTTATTACAATATACATAAGAACATGTTGGCCATCAGGACCTAAAAACCACAGACAATTAAAATATACAATGTGGAGAACATGAGGCTACTCAGAATGGCCTATATTCAACATTCAATAATACCAGACAGGGTCACTATGACAGTCATGCTATAAATGTACAGTACAAGGATAACCGACACCACAAAATGTGTCTCCAAAAAGCATGCTGAAACAGAACAATGTAATACAGACCCTGTAAAAAATAGTATACACGAGAGACTTGTAGCTAACACTGAAATCTCAGTGTAAATAAAGTGATAAATACTTACATATAGTTTATTTGCATCATGATATCATTGTTTATTTTAATCAAATAAAGGATACCATCTCTTACTTTTTTTTAATTCTTCTGTATAATGTAATAATTATAAATATGGCTTCCCTTCTGTAAAAAAATCTTCATTTAGTTCCGTTTGGACATTTTTAAACAGGAAATCCACCTAATTTCCTCTTCAATAATTTATTGTATAAATCTCCCCTTCGGGGGCACAATCGGCATATTCCCCAAATTTTCAGGGTATCAAGGTTACCTTCATGTGCGAAATGGATGAATGGATGTTAGGAGCTTCTTCTCCTCAATTCCTTTATAGCGTTTCCGATATACAATTTTGGGTAGGAGATTTGTGCCGCATAAATTACCCCTGTGCTATGAAAGTTAATAAACTGTCTTACTTGATACTGTTTATTGTTCAGGGGGTTCCAATACAGTAAAAGTAACTGGAATCTCATGGATCCTGGGGACCATGTCCTCTGTGTCCTGTAGAAATGAGGGTAAGGATGACACAAAGGGTCACAAAATCCAATCGACCTATATACTTTATAGAATCCCTTTATAGTAGCATTTGTCACAGCCTAGGATTGGAGGCAGTCAGATACTACCTATGCATTAAAGAAATAAAGTTCTAAGAACACAATGATTTTTCTTTAACTGTATTACAGTTTATCTTAACACATAATTTATTTTGTTCAATACCATTTTCTTACATCAAATAAAAGGGACCGCCATGGGCAAAACTTGTGCACATTTTTATGCTAATCTTTTAGCATGGTGGGAGGCTGAGCATGTCTCGTAAAAGCCTGCTGGCCATGTCCTGACTGACATATACCAAAAGCCAATGACAACTAACAGCTTTCTACATTCCTACTGGTCAATATCTAAAATCTAAAAGAACATCCTTATATTATTTCATTTAATAAAGAATGCTATCATTTATATCCTACATTTCAGGCTCGTGGGTACCCCCCAAAAAATCCTTGAAGAGGACGTACAAAAGGCTGACAAATACCGGTTGAAAGGATCTCTTGGGTGTGGGAAAAAAGAAGGGACAAAGCGAGAAAACGATCAGATGTATCGGGATAGCTATTAACCTGGAATAACAAACATTTTTATGAGACTCTGGCCCATTTTGAAGGCAGACCCTAACCATTAAGAATGTCCTGACTGAATATTCAAATCCTACCTATAGACGAGGATAGAATTTGAATGACATTCTGGTCCATAGTCATCTATCCTGTACCAAATCGACTAAAGATACAAAGACTATCCTTTCCTGTGCCTACACAGACACTGATCCTGCTTGTGTGTCTGTGTTACCTCTCCCACCTCCCCCTGTTTCTGCGGTGGGTTTACTAATCTCTTTCTACACTGATGCTGCCTGTGTAATCCCCCCTCCCCTGCAGACTCTGCCATGGGTGCATCTATCTATATTCTTATTCATTTTGCACTGCTGTGTACAACTTCCTTATCCTTCTTGCTGGTATTTTTCATGGTGCTACTGTAATGTTAGCGATTACCTCAAGGCTGCTGTAGTCTGCCAGGAGAGAGCGTACACGTAAACCGCAACCCCAAATCCGTAACCACTCTGATCGACAGTGTCTAAGGCTACTTTGACGTGTTCACCAGAGCCGACCGCAAGATGAGGTGAACTTTGCTGCTCAGAACCCAGGTTGTCTTAGCAGAGTGCAGTCAGGGACGAGAGTTGCAATGCAGGCAAACTTGAGCTGGAAACCAGACAGCCAGAGGGAAGCTTAGTAAACCTACAACAAAACCTCAAAACAAGGTACAACGGAACCGGGGAAAAAATCCCAAGCAAACTAGGAAACAACCTATAAGCGCACAAGCGCAAGGGATATACCATCCCAATAGAATATGAAAATAGATACCATGGATAATAAGAAAATATATAGCTTTATTAATGAATAACAATACATGGTATGACAATATCAAATACTTTAAAAAGATATATATGGCGGATCATATATCGAAAGGAGTAGCAGTATGGTAAGGATGACATAATACCATAAGGAACACAAGAAAAAAAAAAAAAACACCTCAAAGACACATCCCAATGCTAACATACCAAAGGTACAGGTAAAATGAGTTATCAAAAATAGAAACATCTATAATAACCATGTAGATATAGTACCTACATAGAAAAAATGCATATCGCCAATAAACTAGAAATAAATAGCATGCATATAGACAGGCATATATGATACATGCCAAATAGAGAGAATGAATGGTTTCAAATACCTGTAGACATGATGGAAGCTGGGGATGTGGTGAAGTGGCACAGAGACGCCTCGACGCGCGTTTCGCCTGCGACCGGCTTCGTCAGGAGGCTGCCACATTTAAAAGACCGGGGGTTTATATACCGCCATAAGTGAAGCAATAATTAATTCATTGGTGGCATCTGTGGGGTGCACGTATGAACGGCGCTCCCAAACCATGATGCGAGCACCGCATCATCAGAAGGCGCCATGTTGTCAACGGCGTGGCGATGCGTCTCAGAAGCTGAGACGCACGTCACCATAGTAACGCAGACAGAGTCAGGCACTCTGAGATGCAGTGCCCACAGCGCATGCGCCGGAGAGCGTCTGGTACAAATACACCCACAGAAAACATCATGGAATACAAGACGGGGATATACTGTAAAGAGATGGCCAGAAAAATATATAATAATAATAATAAAAAACTATATGGTGAACACACCCAAAGGGGAAGTGAATAGATACAGAAGGTTACCTAATAGATACAGTGCAGGTATACAATATATCTCTATTCAATATATCAATCACTGAGTTCTGTATTAATATAAGTGTTCATCACATACAAATAGCAAATCATGAGTAGATACATAAAACAATAAAATATATAACATATAAAATAAAATAAAATAAACATCGATAATGTGTAAAAACAGAGAAAATATATGTGAACAATATGCAGTGCCGTGCTATATATAATAAACACAATTGTGATGAATATGTGAAAGAATACAGGAATACTTTCATCAATAATAAAAAACGAGAATCATACTGAGAAAATATACAATAAAAATAAAGAATTAATACAATTAAATATTAGAAAGGTGAGGGGGGCGTGGCTTGGCGCGCAACGGGAGCAGTCGCATGACTTGAGAGCTCCGCTGTGGTTCCGTGCTATATTGATCCTGTGAATATCCTGATCGTTCCTTACCTTCATCATTACGTCCCGGAGATCCAGGCAGCAGTCGGGTGGTAAGAGTGGAGTTATGGGCCCCACGAGAGGTCAAACGGCCACGGAAAAGCTACAGAGCTATGCCCGGGAAGATATCAAAGATGGCGGCCGCGCTTCCCTGCAGCAGCGCTTAAAGGGCAGTGAGACGCCTGGCGGGACGACATCTTCCTCAGCGGTGGTGGAGGAGACAGAGCCGGAACCTACCCCGACAGAGGTGATGAACAAACTCCTGGCAGCCATATCAGCATGCAAGACCTCGCTGACCGGTAAGATGGAGGAGGTGAAAATTGATATAGGCCTCATCAGGCAGGATATGCAGGCCTTGAGAGAACGAGTGACACATGTGGAGGATAGAGTGTCTGGGGTGGAAGACAGGAAGACAGCCATGCCACGTGCGATTACGGATCTGGAATCCATGACAGAGTTATTAAAACAAAAAAATGATGATCTGGAAAATAGGCTGCGCCGGAATAATATCCGGATAATAGGAATGCCTGAGAAATCGGAGGGCCAAGATCCGGGCGAATTCATATCTAAGTGGTTGAAAGAGATACTGCCAGATGCACCTTATTCGCAGGCCTTTGCAGTAGAAAGGGCGCACAGAGTGCCGGCAAGACCACCTTCACCGGGGGCCCCTCCGAGGCCGATGCTGGCCCGGTTGCTTAATTGTAACGACAGGGACATGATCCTACGTCAAGCCCGCCGACTGCAGGGAATTAAGTATAATGGCGTTGCTATATCCATATTCCCGGATTTCTCGGCTGATCTACAAAAGCGCAGAGCTACGTTTATGGCGGTGAAAAGACGGCTGAGGGATCTCAACATCCCATATTCTATGGCGTATCCTGCAAGGCTGCGGGTAGTGGATAACGACCGTTCTATCTTTTTTAACTCTCCGCTGGAGGCCGACGATTGGGTGAGAGGGAGGAGATCGCCCCGCCGCGTGTGATCCCTTTGGAGGGTGAGGATGGAAAGTGCTGGAATTTAAAGATGTTGCTGGAGTTTCTCATGCGCCTGATGCAAGCTAAAAGGTTTCTTTTTGCTGGTTGATCTCCTGTGTTTAAGGAGGGATTCCAATGTTATGGTACACCCAATTTGAAGTCTTACCCGGCGGATGGATAGATCCGGAGGCCCTGAAAAGGGTCATTCTTATCCTCCCCATTTCTTTTGAATGGACTGTCGGGACTATCAATCTGTTACCATTCTGTTCATGGAGCTTGGCCTATAGTGGGAAGGAGTGATCCGGCCGAAGTGAAGAAGGGGTCTCAGTTGAGAAACTGCAGGAGAGATCCTGGTATATGCGCAGGAAGCATATTACGGTTAAATATTACTGATATATTGTTTACACTGCTGATTGATTTATAGTCCTCCTGTACGAATTTATGGAAAGGGCTTAAGATGTAATATGGTGTTTGAAGATGTAGATAGGGAAGGATACGTTAACACTGCCTAATAGCACGGGGCCTTCCCCGTTACTCTTTGGTGCCACGAGGAGGGCATGATTCGGCAATGGCTTATGTGTCATCTCGCATTGCCGATACAATTTACTGTTTATATGTTAGTTCTGTCGTTTATGTTTTTAACGCCGTATTTAGGCGAAATTATACTCATTTATGAATGCAAATGTCTAAAAAGTCATACAGTGCAAAGAAGGTGGGGAAAGGTCACTAGGGAAAGTATATTGATATTATGCAGGAGTCGGGAGCCATCTTCCCTCCGAGGCAGACATAGTTTCCGGCCCCACTAATGGCGTCTATACCGATCGTGTCTTGGAATGTACGGGGGCTGGGTACCCCGAGGAAAAGGGCAGCCATTTTTGCATGTATCCGTAAATTTAATTCCTCTATAATATGTCTGCAAGAGACGCATTTAATCCCAGACAAAGCGAGATTATTGCATAGACCTTGGATCCAATGGTCTTCACACTCTTTCCATACGTCCTACTCCCGGGGGGTATCGGTATTAATCCACAAATCTCTGAGGTGGGAAGCGGTCAAACTTAAAGTGGATAAGGAAGGTAGATATGTGTTTATACATGCTTACATCGACACTATACCATTTGTATTACTGGGCCTATATGTTCCTCCTCCGGCGAATATACCGATTTTACATGAGGCTGCCGCATTTGCTGCCGCTTACCCACAAGCTACGGTACTGGGCATGGGGGACCTTAACATGGTCATGGATCCCAAATGTGATAGATTTAGAGGGGAAGTGGATTGTGGGGTTGCATCGGTGGCTCCAACAGAGTTGAATTTGCTATTTCAAGAAATGGGTTGGATAGATATATTTAGGTGCAAACATCCGAATGTAAAGGTATACTCATGTCATTCTATCGGTAGGAATTCCCTGTCCCGTATAGATTATATCTTTGGGAACGCTCTAATGGTTCTGATGGTAACGGATGTTTCTTATGAAGTAAGGGGAGTGTCAGACCACTCTCCGATGGTAGCGCGTTTCAATCACCCAGGGCCTGTGAGGATTGGTAGCTGGAAAATTCATCCATTCTGGCTCACCCTGATAGGGCCGCAAGATCGCATACCAGATCAACTGGAGGTTTTTCAAGATACCAATAACTCGTGTGATAATCTTAATATTTTATGGGATACCCTGAAGGCCTACCTTAGAGGCTGCTTGCGATCTACAATCTCCTACATAAAAAGGGAAGCGGCAAAGGAAGAGGGTCAGTTGGCACAGCAATGTAAAACATTGGAGGGCGAGTATATAGAAAAACCATCTGAAGCAAATAAACATGCATAGCTGACGATGGGCCGTAAATACTTATTATTACTACAAGAAAAAGCTGATAGGAAACTGTTTTTTGCTCGGCAAACCTATTTTGAATTGGGAAACCAATCAAGTAAATTGCTGGCTCATTTAATTCACCACAGCTCTCAGAGCTCAGCAATACTAAAGATTAAGGACAGTCAGGGCCGTGAGTTGACTGATACCCCTAGTATAGCGGCCCGATTCACCCAATTCTATAGGGACTTATACTCCTCCCAGTCTACGTATGATTGGTCCGAGTGTGTATCATACTTGGAGGACTTGAAATTTCCACAGTTAGATGTGGCAGGCAGGGATATGTTAGAACTCGATATCACGGAAGACGAGGTTACACAGGCATTGAGGGATATGTCGAAGGGTAAGGCATCGGGCCCAGACGGGGTTCCATTGGAGGTATATCTTCGTTACTCTGACCAGCTCATTCCCCCATTATGCTCTATGTATTCTTATGCCCGGGGGGAGGGAAAACTACCGGACAGTTTCTATAATGCCACAATTGTAGTGTTACTAAAACCTGACAAAGACCCTAGGGACTGTAGTTCTTACCGCCCTATTTCATTACTGAATCTAGACTACAAGATACTTGCAAAGGTACTGGCAAATAGACTGAATAAGGTGATATTACAACTCATTCACCCAGATCAGGCAGGCTTTATGCCTTTATGCCGGGGAGGTCCACATCTGACAATATACGCAAGGTTCAAATTTTGGCTCAAATAGGAGAGGCACTGAAGGAGGACTGGGCAATGGCATCTCTTGATGCGGCCAAGGCCTTCGATTCCGTTGAGTGGGCATATTTGTTTGAAGCATTACAGAGGTTTGGTTTTGGCCCGATTTTCATTAAATGGATAAAAATCTTGTATAAGGATCCAAGGGCACAAATTTTGATTAATGGTATAATGTCCCCTTATTTTCAACTCCGTAGAGGTACCAGGCAGGGGTGCCCTCTCTCCCCGCTATTGTTTGCAATAGCTATTGAGCCTTTGGCGATACGTGTAAGAACGCACCCAGAATATAGGGGAATAGTAGTGGGAGGACGAGAGGAGAGGATTAGTTTGTACGCCGATGATGTGATATTGTATATGTCATACCCGAAAGACAACTTGGGACTAGCTATTGAAATCCTGAACCAATTCGGTAGATTTTCTGGCCTACATGTTAATTGGAACAAATCATTTTTCATGCCTTCGAAGGAAGAGGGGTGGGCGGAAGCTGAGCACGGCCTGCAGGTAGTGTCGTCCTTTAAATATCTGGGTATTATCATAAACAGAGACCATAGGCAGGATCAAATCACCAATATATTGCCTCTGTTAGACTATATCAAGCTCAAATTCAAGGTGTGGGGGGCACTCCCACTGGCAGTGACGGGTCGCGTAAATTTAATTAAAATGGTTATTCTGCCAAAATGTCTGTATGTTCTGGAGCACGCAGCCATACCAGTATATAAGGCCTTTTTTAAATCCCTACATGCATTATTCCCGGCTTTTATATGGGGATCCAACAGATCCAAACTTAGCTTGGCTACTCTGCAGAGACCTAAACAGGAGGGGGGAATGGCACTACCGGATTTGTTTATGTACTATCTAGCTGGGCAGTTGAGATATCTACATCTATGGACAGGGTCGGACCCGTTACCAATGAGGGAACAGCACCTCGCTACATATTTGCATCTAACGCACCTTTGGCCAGTGCTAGAAAGCTCCCCGGGAACTTATAAAAAAATGCTCCCAATCCACAAGGTGGCAGTGCAGGCATGGACGGCGGCCAAACAAATTTATGCATATGCAGATATACAGGTGGACATGCCACTATGGGATAATCCCCTTCTTTCACATCTAATGGAGGGGCAGGCCCCCTCTTTCTGGGATGGATTTGAGGTACGTAGAGTCGGGGATGTGTATACGGATAATGCCATTAAATCCTTTGCGCAAATGCAAGAGGACTTCCAAATTCCTAGGAAAAGCTTTTATAGATATCTGCAGCTGCGACATGCTCTCGCAAGTCAATACCCTAGGTCAGACCACGAATTCTCACGATTCCCTTTGATTGGAGTTTTTAAATCACAGGGCCCCCGGGGGCTGATCTCGGCTGTCTACACGGCCCTTATACAAGCTAAATTGGCCAATGTCAAATTACCGGTAAAAGATAAATGGGAGAGCCTGATACCAGATCTGACAGGGGAGGAATGGGAGGATGTACTTTCATCTCCTATGTCTGTATCACCGGCGGCAAATAACAAAATGATTCAATTAGCTATAGTTCATCAGAGTTACCTCACGCCGGTGAGACTGCATAGAATGGGCAGATATCCTAGCACTGAATGCCACAGGTGCCGTTTTCCCAGATCTGATTTCTGGCATATGATCTGGGATTGTCCAGTGGTGGCCTCCTTTTGGGGGGAGGTGTTGAAAGTGGTTGAGGAAGTGGTGAAGCAGCCGATCCCCTTTTCACCCAAGATTTGTCTATTTGGGGTGCTGCTTGAAGATCAGTGGCCATTCCACATACGTATTTTATTGCAAGAAGTATTGTTCATGGCAAGGAAAACCATCGCACTTCGGTGGATGGATCAGAGACCTCCTAGGGTGACGAAATGGAAATCGTTGATCAATTCCATTATTCCATATGAGCAAGTATTATATAAGAAAAGAGGGTGTATTGGTAAATTTTATAAAATATGGCAGATTTGGTGTGATTCATCGTGTACCCTGTATACTCCGCATAGATTCACAGACCTGAGGGACCAGTTGCTGCAACCTTGAGGAGGACGGATGTTGCATGATTGGTTACTTATAGGATTTCTATATTTTGTATGGAATAACTCAAATTGGCCTGGGAAAGTATTTTGCCCGCTGGGATGTTATTACTGAGGGTTAACTATGTGATCTATTAGGTTATGACATGTTAAATACCACCATAGCCACTATGCATCTGTGTTCAAAATTTGTATGACTACATAAATGTGTTTATTTTCTGTTATGTACTATGGACATTTGTATTGTACAATTCTTTCAATAAAACGAGTTATAAAAGATATATTAATATATACTTGTTTATAAAATAAGTGAATAATAAATGGAAAAGTTTATTTTATTTTTATTTATTAAAAATAAATAATAAATAATAAGTAAAATAAAATATAAAGAATAATAATAATAGAAAATAATGAATAATGAAATGAAAAAAAAATAAATAAAAAAAAAAAAATAATAAAAATAATAACAAAATAAACTGAAAATAAAAATAAGAATAAAAAAAAAAATATATAAATATATAAAAAAAAAATTAACATTTTTTAAAATAAAAATGAAAATATAATGAGAAATATAAAATGGAATAAATAATAAATAAATAAAAATAACTCAGAATAAATGTTGAATACATAAATAGATTAGAACAGAAGGCCAGAAGTATAAACAGCATGCCCAGCAGAAGGTCGATCACAATTCTTGCGATGGAAAATGTATCACCCACACGATAATAGATGACACCAATGAAGACAGCAAAACTAGAATATAGCAAAACTGAAATTAGTAGCATATCACAGAAAGATAAAGCAGTCCCCCAAGAACTAAAATCCGCGCTACTTATAATAATTTATAAAAAGGGTTTGAAGGTAGTGGCCTCATTGAGACCAAACGGTGTGGTAGTGTTTAACAAGGTAATCCATTTCATTTCCTTCTTTAAAAGAGCCTTACGTACATCTCCACCTCGACATCCCAATTTAACCCTATCAATCCCTCGGAATCTAATGCCACTTGGATCACAAGAGTGGTATTGATAGAAATGTCTGGGAATCGGCTGAAGTTGGTCAACATCATTGGTACTGCATGCCGTGCGGATCTTACTGACGTGTTCAAGTACACGCGTCTTCAGAGACCTGCTCGTCATGCCTATATAAATCAAGTCACAGGGGCATGTTGCAAAGTAAATCACAGCCTCGGTTTTGCAGGAAATATTAAACACAATCTTATATTCCTGAACTTTTTTGGAATCATAAAAGGTGGATGACCGTAAAATAAATTTACAGGCCGCGCAATTACCACAATTGAACGATCCCCATGGTGGACCACGACCCCCAAAAGGACTCGTTGGGGTCTTGGAAATGTAATGGCTGGATGTCAAAAGATCCCGCAGATTTTTAGATCTCCTCCAAGTAATAGAGGGATACTTAGACAAACAGGTAGATAGATCCAGATCCGTAAGCAACACATTCCAATGTTTCTGCATAATATTGCGAATTTGGACCCATTGGGAGTTAAAAGTTGTAGTAAACCTAACATTGGGGTCAAAAGTCTCTTTAGACTTAGGTTTACTCACCAGAAGTCCATCACGAGATGTATGTTTTGCTCTCAGATACCCACGTCTTATATCCCTCCGATTGTATCCACGATCGCGAAAACGTGCTGACATGTCTGAGGCTTGATGTTCAAAATCATTCATGTTGGAGCAGATACGCCGAGCTCTTAGAAATTGGCCTGTGGGAATAGCACTCTTGACCTTTGGGTAGTGGGAGGAGGTGGCATGGAGGAGTGCATTAGTCGCGGTCTCCTTCCTAAAAATGTCTGTGGAGACAGTGTTATCAGCATCCTTGGATATCAAGACATCAAGAAATTCCACCGATGATCTACTAAACTTCCATGTGAGCTTGATACTTGAGTCATTGATATTGAGGGAAGATAGAAAAGATTCTAGATGGTCAGTGGAGCCTTGCCAGATAAACAGACTACTGGTGCTACTGTAATGTTAGCGATTACCCCAAGGCTGCTGTAGTCTGCCAGGAGAGAGCGTACACGTAAACCGCAACCCCAAATCCGTAACCACTCTGATCGACAGTGTCTAAGGCTACTTTGAGGTGTTCACCATAGCCGACCGGAAGATGAGGTGAACTTTGCTGCTCAGAACCCAGGTTGTCTTAGCAGAGTGCAGTCAGGGACGAGAGTTGCAATGCAGGCAAACTTGAGCTGGAAACCAGACAGCCAGAGGGAAGCTGACAGTTCAAAACAGAAGGCAAGTGGATAACCGTAATGGCAAAAGTTCAGAACCATCCGGGAGCGGATAATCAACATTGGTAAGCAGAGACTAAACGGGAGACAAGCCGAGGACAGTGTACACGAGGTCCAGAATCAGAAGTGCAGGTGATGTCAGAAACGTAATCAGAAACAAAAGGAGGAAATTCACACGCAAAGGACAGGTGGAAAAGACAGGCATAAATACAACCCCACAGCTGATTGGCAGACGGACAGGGAAAAGAGATAGGCTCAAGGCAAAGGAAGAACCGCCCAGAAGCTGGAGAAGTCGTCATAGCGACCATAAGGGAGCAGGTGTTTTCTTAACAGTACCCCCCTTCTATGAGGGACCTCCAGGCCCTTAAGCCTTGGCCTAGGTTTTAAAGGAAACTTTGAATGAAAAAGTTTTACCAAACGACTGGCGTGCACTGAATGGGCAGAAATCCAAGTACGTTCTTCTGACCCATACCCCTGCCAGTGCACTAAGTTCTGTAGAATACCCCTGAACCTTCTAGAATCCACAATCCTCTGAACCTCAAACTCCATATCTCCCTCTGCTAGAACTGGAGGTTTCTTTAGTGGATTGGATGGTGGAAAAAAAAATTCAGGAGAGATTTGTGAAATACATTATGAATCCTGAAGGATGAAGAAAGAGCAAGACAAAATGACACAGGGTTAATAATTTCAACAATTTCATAAGGACCAATAAACCTAGGGGCAAACTTACGAGAAGGTACCTTTAGTCGCAGATTTTTCGTAGAAAGCCACACCTTTTGACCCACACAAAATACAGGACACACAGTATGTTTTTTGTTAGCATTTTTCTTCTGAATAACTTGGGAGTTCTTCAGGTTTAATTGAACCTGAGCCCAAACTGTGCACAGTTTATTTGATTCAACTTCAACCTCAGCATTATCACTAGAAGAGGTGGAAAATGAACCAAAACAAGGATGAAAACCATAATTACAGAAAAATGGTGAAGTATCAAGAGCAACATGGTGGTGATTATTTATAGCAAACTCCGCTAAAGGAAGGTATATACTATATTATATTGCTGATACTTGGTTATCAGCAATATAATACCTAAGATATTGTTCTAAGGTTTGATTCAAACGCTTGGTTTGATCATTAGTCTCAGGGTGGAATGCAGAAGAGAACGACAACTGTACCCCAAGCTTCTTACAGAAGGCCCTCCAGAAGCTAGCCACAAATTGTACACCTCTACCAGAGACCATATTTTCTGGAATACTATGCAGGCGAATCACTTGATCAACAAATAGTTTAGACAAAGTTTTGGAATCAGGGAGTTGTTATAACGGAATGCAATGACACATTTTACTAAAACAATCCACCACCATCCAAATGACAGTCTTCCCTATGGAGGGAGGTAAATCAGTGATGAAATCCATGGACAGATGAGACCAAGGTTTCTGTGGAACAGGCAATGGCAGTAGTTCACCAAAAGGATGAGTTCGAGGAGACTTAGCACAAGCACAGACATCGCAAGCAGAAACATAGGAACTCACATCACGAGACAAAGACGGCCACCAATAGAGCAACGAGACCAATTTTTTAGTGCCAGTTATCCCTGGATGACCACACAAAACAGAATCATGTAACTCATTGAGCAATCTAAATCTGAACTGAAGAGGTACAAAGAGTCTCCCTGCAGGAATGGTTTGCAGAGCAAGTTGCTGGCGTTTTTTAATTGCAGAAACCACTATCCCTTTAGACAAAATAGGTTCAGGATGAAAGTCAGGGATCTGTGAGGAGCAAAAACGTTGAGATAATGCGTCAGCCGTGAAATTTTTTAGACCCGGATCTGTAGGTTACAATGAAGTCAAATCTGGTAAAGAACAAAGCCCACCTAGCCTGTCTGGGATTGAGTCTTTTGACTGATTCTAAAAAAAGTCAGGTTTTTATGGTCAGTCAGTACAGTCATTTGATATCTGGCTACCTCTAGAAAGTGGCGCCACTCTTCAAACGCCCACTTAATAGCAAGAAGCTCACGATTACCTATATCATAGTTTTTTTCAGTGGAAGAGAATTTGCGAGAACAAAAAAGCACAGGGATGCAAATTAGTCAATACAGAAGATCCTTGAGACAACACAGCCCCGACACCTATTTCTGAGGCATCAACCTCAACAATAAAATAATTAGAAAGGTCAGGTTGAACCAAAACAGGAGCTTTCATAAAGCACTGTTTTAACGTTTTAAATGCGTAGACCGCACTAGGTTTCCAATTAACAAGATCAGAACCCACTTTAGTAAGATCTGTCAGAGATTTAGCAATGTCGGAAAAATTATGAATATATTTCCGGTAATAATTAGGAAAACCCAAGAATCTCTGCAGAGCTTTTAATGAAGTGGGTTGAACCCAGTCAAGAATTGCTTCAACCTTAGTGGAGTCCATACGAAAATCGTGAGGAGACAGCACATATCCCAAGAAATTAATCTCCTGAATTCCAAACAGATATTTTTCAAATTTGGCATACAGACAATTCTACCTCAGTACTTGAAGGACTGACCTAAAATGTTGGACATGAGAGGACAAATAGGAAGAAAATACAAGAATGTCATCCAGATACACCACCAGAAAGCGTCCAATAAAATTTCAGAAAATATCATTGACCAGATTTTGAAAAACTGCTAGAGCATTACTTTAACCAAAAGGCATGACCAAGTACTCATAATGACTATCTGGAGTGTTAAATGTCTTCCACTCATTCCCTTTGCAGATACTAACCAAATGATAGGCCCCGTGTAAATTTCATTTAGGGAACCACTTGGCTCCTGAGATCTGATTAAACAGGTCGGGGAGGAGTGGAAGAAGATATTGATTCTTTACAGTAATCTTATTCAATTCACAATAGTCAATACAGGGTCTTAAACCGCCATCTTTTTTTTAACAAAGAAAAACCTGGCTCCCACCAAAGAAGTAAATTGACGAATATGACCCTTATGTAGACTGTCTTTAACATAGTCTTTCATGGACTGTCTTTCTGGAGCAGAAAGATTATACATCCGTTCCTTGGGTAGTTTAGCATTAGGGAGAGGTATGATAGGACAGCCGTACGGCCTATGAGGAGGGAGAGAATCACTACCAACTTCAGAAAAAACATCCTCATAATCTTGAATGGACTCAGGGAATGATGGTGCGATGCAAATTATATTAGTAATAGACAAAGACATGCAAGAATCATAACATTTGGTATTCCACTTAACCACATCTGCTTTCACCCAATCAATACCTGGATTATGTGTCTGTAACCATGGGATACCCAATATTATTTTGGAGGGCAAATGTTCTAAGGTAAAGAAAGAAATTTGTTCAGTATGTAAAGTACCCACTTTCAATGTAACAGGCGAAGTAAAAAACTTGACTGACCCCTGAGCGAGAGGAGAATTATCAATAGCGGAAACTTTGACTGGGGTACTCCATAGAACAAGAGGAAATGCCAATGTTTTAGCTACCTGGAGATCTAAGAAATTTGCTGCAAAACCACAATCTACAAAAGCTACTCCAGAAACACAAACATTATCAAACATAAACCCACAGGCAAAAGGACTTTTTTAGAAAATGTGGGAAAAATCTGACTGCCCAGATGGCATTCCCAGGGCCCATCTAGGATCTGAAGTTTTCCGGAGCTCGACGTTCAGAGCGTTTGGAACAGTTCTTGAGATTATGACGAGCGTCCCCACAATAAAAACACAGCCCCTTGCGTTTTCGAAAAAGTCTCCGTTCCTGAGAGGACATAGTGGAACCCAACTGCATGGGTTGTTGAGCATCAGAAGAAGGGCTCTCAGCACAGGGAAAGGAAGCAGCCATAACAAATTTTCAATTTTTGTGCTCACGTAGTCGTCGGTCTAGACATACTACAAGGGTCATAGTATCCTCTAGAGTAAGAGGCGGAGGATAATTGATTAAGAGATCTTTTAAGTCTTCTGAAAGACCTCGGCGGAATTGACAACGAAGTGCAGCATCATTCCACTGAGAAAAAATAGACCATCGTCTGAACAATAATCCTTGACTGGACATAGTCCCTGCTTGATAAATAACATCTCGGGCCTCCCCTACTGCAGTGATATCTGGTTCTCCATAAATTAATCCCAGAGCAGATAAAAAGGTTTCCACAGACAAAAGTTCAGGGGCATCAGGTCCCAATGAAAAGGCCCAGGTTAGAGGATCACAGGAGATGCCGCTGGAGCGAATGCTTGCACCTGAGCAGTTTCATGTTGTTGAACCCGTATAGCCAGACCCTGCACCAGCTGAGTCAAATCTTGCATCTGGTCCACCAGGGCTTGCATAGGTTCCATTGTGGAAAAAAGTTAATATATTTTGGGCTTGTGAATATGTAATGTTAGCGATTACCTCAAGGCTGCTGGAGTCTGCCGGGAGAGAGCATGCACGTAAACCGCATCCCCAAATCCGCAACCACTCTGATCGACAGCATCTAAGGCTACTCTGAGGTATTTGCCAGAGGCGCCTGCAAGGTGGGATGGACTTTGCTGCTCAGAACCCAGGTTGTCTTAGCAAAGTGCAGTCAGGGACAAGAGGTGCAATGCAGGCAAACTTGAGCTGGAAACCAGACAGCCAGAGGGAAACTGAAAGTTCAAAACCATCCGGGAGCGGATAATAAAAATCTATCAGTAGAGAGTAAAAGGGAGACAAGCTGAGGTCAGTGTACACCAGGTCCAGAATCAGAAGTGCAGGTGACGTCAGAAGCTTGATCAGAAACCATAGGAGGAAATTCACAAGCAAAGGACAGGTGGAAAAGACAGGAATAAATACAACCCCACAGCTGATTGGCAGACGGACAGGGAAAAGAGATAGGCTCAAGGCAAAGGAAAAACGAGAAAAGTCGTTATAGCAACCTTAAGGCAGGTGTTTTCCTAACAGCTACTCTGTGAGGAGGTAGGTGGAGAGCAGATGACGTCAGCCATGAGCCAACATTAGTTAGGAGCATTATGCTATCTGATAGATGTTAGAAGCAGCTGCGCAGCCAGCTATGTACAGAATATATAGAAAGTGGCTTATTTTTGTATTTAGGAAGTGAATAAGCAATAATAAAGCAAAGGTGACCATAGCCTTTAAGTTCAAGATAATCCTTTAAATTCTCTCACAGATGTTAACGAGACCGTCCAGGCCCTCGTCTGGACAGTCATTATGGACCCCCATGGAATGGATTAACATGTAGTTTGGTTAAAATAATAAAAAACAGAAATGCTCACCTAGCCTCAATTCACCCACAGCATCCTTTTCTGGCTTTTTCAAAATGGAGTGGGTGGGCAGGCGCCATTCAATGATGTCATCGGCTATGAACATCCGCTCCATTTACTTAGACTGTCCAGTCTAAGACTATTGTTTCTGCCCATGATGCCACTGGAGTGAAGTGGTAGTCAAAAAAGTCACAGCGACATCTGTTACGATGACTACGACCAGGAGTGCTATAGTAGATAACAGCCGCTAGCGTGATCCTAGTAAAGGAAGGATGTCAGGGCTGAATAAAGCTATTTAGCCCGGACATCATATCTAAAATCACCGTCACACTGAAATTGTATTTATGTATAAGAAAAATCCCACGCACAACACAGAGAAAAATGTGACAGACAAGAAAAACAGAGGCACACCAAACAGAGACAGGGAGTAATACAAGAGTGAAAAAAAAGAAGCAGTTTTTTATGCAACTCATTAAAATAATCTTAACAGCTCCGTCAGCAGCATTAATATGGTCCTGATGGTCATGTAAACAAGAATCTAGTAAAACTGCTAAATGTTTTTAATTTAAAGGAAACTGCAAAACATTCCTTAAAATGTGGTAACATGTGCTTACTATATGAAATATCTAAATGTTTTATATGCCCTATATCCTGCAGAAGAAACCCAAAACTTTGGAAATAAGGAATAATGATTAGACTACCTATTAGTAGTGCCTAAAATATATATACTGTATATATACAAGTTTCATATTCAATACTCTGAACGGTCCTTTCCAAATCCCCAGCTTATGTATCTTCAAGTACCCTCTCCTGTCCAGCTGAGGGCACTCTATTCAAGCTGCCAGAATGCCTACTGAATTATTCACTTGAGGGTATCCTGAGAACATGAAAATAAACCCAGTTGTGACAGAGGCACCGAGATATTGTATCTGCTGAGCAGCAACCAGCCTTTGAGAAAACAATACCAGCTTAAGAGAAGTAGTCTGTGTGAGATGTATTGTGTGTCAGACAAATGAGGCTTATTTATTAAAATACATAGAATATTAATTAGCATACATCCGTCTTTTCTACATGTGAACACATGGTCAATGCTTAGGAAAATGCCACCAGGAAAATGCTTAGATAACCTAGCCAATATTTCAAAAGACCAAGCAAGTGGTCCGGAGAACTGCCATACAATTAAAAATGTATGTTTGGATCATTGTTTAATACATAAATTTAAAAGCAACTTGAATTAAGAAATATAATAAACAAGAAGTGAAGTATGTATCTGCTGAATGTGCAATGTGAACATCGTGTTACTATAATGGTTAAGGAAAACATTGGCACAATTCTATTGAAAAGAATGGCATTCTAGCAGAATGGCACATATTTCATGCCCCCACCGCTTTTTTGACACCTGTGAAGTATTTTTAAAAAAGTGGGCATGTCTTGCAAGTCACACATGATGTTTACAAAAAAAAATACAACCTGGCGCTGTAGTCATCACCCCGTTGATGAATGTATCACACTTAAAGAGGACCGGTCACTAGGTCATATAAGTTGAACTGGTTTAAGGACCTGATTAGCGCTGTCTCCCTGATTTCAGCACTGTATTTTTTTTCTGGACCCTTCCTTTCAGAGACATGGCCCTCTGCTGTGTTGGCTCTGTATATGCTAATTTGCTGTAGAAAGCCAACGGGGTGGAGCTAGTTTCCTTGTCGTCTTGGATGCGGATCAATCAGCGGGAGGCAGTTTGAGGGTAGTACACGCCCTTTTGGCTAACTACAGAAAATTAGCACAGAGGGAGCCAACACAACAGTGGGCCATATCTCTGGAACGGGGGGGATCTAGGAAAAAAAAACATTGGAATCAAGGAGACAGCGCTATTCAGGTCAGTCAACCAGCTCAAATTATATGACCCAGTGACAGGTGCTCTTTAAAGGGGTTATCCACTACTGGACAACTGATGACCCCGCACTGTTAAGCCGCTCTGTCTGTCTTCGAGCCCGGATGTACATGCCAGAAGAAGTTAGCTCCAGCCACTGAATAGCGGCCGAGCAGCAGTACTGCAGCTCTGCTCCTATTCAAGTGAATAGGAGCAGAGCTGCAGTTCGGCAGCACGGCCGCTATGCTATGTATGAAGCCAACTGCTTCTGCCTCCGTACATCGCATAATGGGCCATAACATCCGGTGCCCGGAAGCAGCTGGAGTGGCTTAACGGTGCAGGGTCCAGGTGTCGGACCCGCACCTATGATATACTGATGACCTATCAGTAGTAGACAACTCCTTTAAGTTACATACTGGCATACACCAGTACAAATAAATATGCCATATTGTACAATATGGAAGCTGCTTCTTACACTGAAACCTGAATCCGTCAGGTCAGCGGAACTGACGCCTTCAGTGGCAGCGGTTGTTTTATGAACTTTAGATGTGATCAATAACAGTTGGATCCTGCATGTCAGAGATAAAAGCCGTCCGTCCCGCTGACCTGACGGAATCAGGTTTCAGCACAAGATACAGCTTCTTTGTATCCAGGATACATGGAAGCTGTATCTGAAAAAGTAAAAAAACAATTTTGAATAAAAACAAATTACAAAGTTGCACAAAACACTAAAATACAATATTTTAGTTAAAAAAATAAAGGCTTCAAAGGTTTACATAGCCTTTAAGAGAAATGAAATGTCATAAGTTTATAGGTTAGGTACTCTGTCACCACATAGGCTAAATTTGGATTATGATCTTTCAATGTTTCTATAAGCAGATCATAATGTGTTTTTCTTTTCTCTCTCTCCAAAATGTAAAACCGGACTGTATATGTCATAGGCTGGAACTGACCTGAACTGTGTAACGATCTTGTTCTTACGATCTCCAGAGAAAGAATCTACCGGACGACACAATTCACCTGCATTTTCCCGCAACTTCAGTTTGGGTCTAAGTTACTCTGTTGGTGCCAGGCGGTGATTGATTTCTGGCTATGCAATAGTGGTAAGTAACCAAATTAAGAAGGGAAGAATAGAGGTACAGTTGCTATCAGTTACGACAAGGAAAGTTTATTAATGTACCAAAAGTATGATGTAGTGAAATAGCAGATTGAGTATTCAGGAGGTGGTCAGGCAATCCAGGGTCTGGCAATGGAGATGTATCAGAGCCGGGTGTGCGTTACAGATATAGTAAACAGGTGAATGCAGTAAACAGGAGAATAGTTCAACAGTATTCCTTAGAGCCGGGCAGGCTGTACAGATACGGTGGTCAGAAGAATTGTCAGGCAATCCAAAGTTCAGTAACCACGGTATAACAGAGACAAGTATGCAGTACAAAAGGATAATCCAAGAGGGTGGTATCTAAGGTCAGAATCGGAACACAACAGAACAACTAGTCCAACACACAAGCAGGTTAGGGAAATCCACACTAATAACTGGCACTGAGACCAGAGAACAAAGGATTCAAATAGAGCGCTCAGCGCTCTGACCGGTTGGGTGGCCAAGGAGAGATGGTGCTGGAGCGCAATGAGTTACCAATGTGTCCACCCTAAAATGGACACTAGCTTTTCAAACAACTTAAGCTAATCTAGTAGTATAACTGATATATATCAACTTTGTAATTTACTTGCTGTTAAAATTTAGTTGTTTTATCCATGCAAATTATGTTTGAAGTTACTGCCACTAGGTATCTCCCTTCCTGTAAACTGCTGTGCACCCCCTGTTGACAAGCAAAATCCGTCCTTAGTTACAGAACATAATAGACAGACTGCAGAAAGTGCGTGTGTGTTTCTTCACTGCCCATACAAGTACACGGAGAGGGGAGGGGAAGCAGGAGGAGAGAGCAGAGAGAGAAAGAGACACAGAAATGCTGACCACACAAGTCTATGGAGAGGGGAGTAGGGAGAGGCAGCAGAGAGAGGAGATACGCTGCCCATACAAGTCTATGGAGAGAGAATGGGGACCAAAGAGAGAAAGAGACACAGAGACACTGCCCATACAAGTCTATGGAGAGGAAAGGGGGCGCAGGAGGAGGGAGCAGAGAGAGGAAGAGTTACAGACACGAAGCCCAAATATAAGTCTATGGAGAGTAAAGAGGGGGCAGAAGCGGAATGATAAATAAACAGACCTGCTAATTCTTCCTGGTGAGTGATACTATGTCATCCCAGTGTTGGATTCTCAGCTACACTGCTCATCACTGCTGTACAATGTCCTCCAGGCTGCTGTAGTTCAATATACATAGATGGAGATAGCAGAGCATGATTCTCTTCTGCTTTGCAGGTCCGGTTTTAGATAAAGTGTGGCCCCGGGCAAAATTAAAAGTGGGGCACCAAATGTTGAATTATGACCTGTTCACATCTGCGTCGGGGGTTCCGTTGATGGCTTCCATCAGACCTTTTCATCGGGGGAACCCATTAACGCAAACCAAACTGAAACCATAGCTTTCCGATTGCATTACCACTGATTTGAATGGTAATGTTAATGTTGCAAATAGTTTCCATTTGTGTCCGTTCCGTAAGGTTTCCATTTTTTCTTGGTGGAAATAATAGCGCAGTCGACTGCGCTATTGATTCTGTAAAAGAAAAACCCGGAAACCTTACGGAACGGAGACAAACGGAAACCATTTGCAATGGAAGCAATAGTAATGCAAACGGAAGCTATGGTTTCCATTTGCCTTTCCGTTGATGGGTTTCCCTGACGGAAGCCATCAATGGGACCCCAACGCAGATGTGAACCCACCCTTACTGTATCAATAATGCTGTCAATTCAGAAGGCACTGTACAGAGAACTGCATCGCTGATTCCTAGCGCGTCCAGGAGTGTTGCAAGCCCCAAAAGCATATGACCCACATTCACACAACAAAATGATGTATATACATATACAGTTATTATATCATACGACCATACCAGATGAAATATTACCTGCATACTGTTACTGATCACAACTCACTACTATAAGACTGATATTACCAATAATAACACAATATAAGGTCCAAATAATACCGCCACACTATAACCACATAGTGACTGTTAATAATACCACCACCCCATAACCATATAGTGACTGAATAATGCCCCCATACTGTTACTGAATAATACTGCCACACCATAACCACATAGTAACGGAATAATACTCCCATACTGTTACTGAATATTACTGCCACACCATAACCACATAGTAACTGAATAATACTCCCATACTGTTACTGAATAATACCGCCACACCATAACCACATAGTGACTGAATAATACCCCCATACTGTTACTGAATAATACCGCCACACTATAACCACATAGTCACCGAAAAAGGCCATACTTACAAATGGACACAGCCAGGTCAGAAACGCTGATGAAGGAGAGTGAGCAGGTGCTTTAAATAATAATAGCCACTCCCACTAGTCTTGAGGGGAGTGGTGTGTGGTGCACTCCCATGCATTTGTAAGAATAGCCTTTTTCTGTGTTTTTGTATATATGTCCCCTTGTTTTTATTTGTTTTGTCTGTGCATCAGGAGCTTTTTGTTCCAGTTAGGGAGTTAGGGACTGGCAAGTCTGGGGATCCTTGTCGTGGATTGCGAGCTTGCGTCCTTTGGCCAAAATGATCACTAATACCCCAGGTATTTTTCATTATTACTTATATTTGCTTCTTTTGGACACAGCCGGGTCTTTGATGCTGGGAGAGCATGGTGTGTTGTTGTTTGGCTTAGCAAGCAGGGTAGCCCGCTCTATGAACTATCAAGGCGTCACAAATAGGCTTCTACCGGGCTATACACGTTGCGCCTCATGACTTACACACTATCCCTCCATGTTTCACACACTTGCACCCCATTATTCATTTATTTTTATTGAGGCACTTTACTCATTACTGCCCCCTATATTTCCCTTATATTATTACACTTGCACATACACTATTCATTTATTATTTCTTACTACACATCCCATGCACCACACACCACTCCCCTCAAGACTAGTGCGAGTGGCTATTATTATTTAAAGCACCTGCTCACTCTCCTTCATCAGCGTTTCTGACAAGGCTGTGTCCATTTGTAAGTATGGCCTTTTTCGGTGTTTTTGTATATATATCCCCTTGTTTTTATCTGTTTTGTCTGTGCATCAGGAGCTTTTTGTTCCAGTTAGGGAGTTAGGGACTCGCAAGTCTAGGGATCCTTGTCGTGGATTGCGAGCTTGCGTCCTTTTGGCCAAAATGATCACTAATACCCCAGGTATTTTTCATTATTACTTATATTTGCTTCTTTTGGACACAGCCAGGTCTTTGATGCTGGGAGAGCATGGTGTGTTGTTGTTTGGCTTAGCAAGCAGGGTAGCCCGCTCTATGAATTATCAAGGCGTCACAAATAGGCTTCTACCGGCTATACACGTTGCGCCTCATGACTTACACACTATCCCTCCATGTTTCACACACTTGCACCCCATTATTCATTTATTTTTATTGAGGCACTTTACTCATTACTGCCCCCTATATTTCACTTATATTATTACACTTGCACATACACTATTCATTTATTATTTCTTACTACACATCCCATGCACCACACACCACTCCCCTCAAGACTAGTGGGAGTGGCTATTATTATTTAAAGCACCTGCTCACTCTCCTTCATCAGCGTTTCTGACCTGGTTGTGTCCATTTGTAAGTATGGCCTTTTTCTGTGTTTTTGTATATATGTCCCCTTGTTTTTATTTGTTTTGTCTGTGCATCAGGAGCTTTTTGTTCCAGTTAGGGAGTTAGGGACTCGCAAGTCTGGGGATCCTTGTCGTGGATTGCGAGCTTGCGTCCTTTTGCCCAAAATGATCACTAATACCCCAGGTATTTTTCATTATTACTTATATTTGCTTATTTTGGACACAGCCGGGTCTTTGATGCTGAGAGAGCATGGTGTGTTGTTGTTTGGCTTAGCAAGCAGGGTAGCCCGCTCTATGAATTATCAAGGCGTCACAAATAGGCTTCTACCTGGCTAAACACGTTGCGCCTCATAACTTACACACTATCCCTCCATGTTTCACACACTTGCACCCCATTATTCATTTATTTTTATTGAGGCACTTTACTCATTACTGCCCCCTATATTTCACTTATATTATTACCCTTGCACATAAACTATTCATTTATTATTTCTTACTACACATCCCATGCACCACACACCACTCCCCTCAAGACTAGTGGGAGTGGCTATTATTATTTAAAGCACCTGCTCACTCTCCTTCATCAGCGTTTCTGACCTGGCTGTGTCCACTTGTAAGTATGGCCTTTTTCGGTGTTTTTGTATATATGTCCCCTTGTTTTTATCTGTTTTGACTATTACCACATAGTGACTGAATAATACCCCCATACTGTTACTGAATAATACCTCCACACCATAACCACATAGTGACTAAATCATACCCCCATACATGACCTCATAGTGACTGAATAATACTTCCATACTATTACTGCATAATACCGCCACACCATAAGCACATTTTCAGTGAATGAGTACCCCATACTGTTACTGAATAATACCACCACACCATGACCACATAGTGACTGAATAATACCCCATACTGTAATGAATAAAAACCACTATACATAGACAAATATTACAACCATATAGTGGTAGATGCCAGTTATACACACCAGCTCTGAAGACCATATAAGTGATTACAGCACATTTATATCCAGTGACTCACAGGTGATGTTTTCTCTGATTAGTACCATTCAGCTTTCCTTTCTTTCTCCATCCGGCCGAGACCACTGTGATGAGTTATTGCAGCCACGACTCGTCTCTGCAAAATTTGACACACAGACATGTTGGTTTCTCACTTTTCCAGCATCCTCCACATCTATACCCCATCCTCTAAACAAACTCGTAATCGATAGTGCCCCAGACCGTAATAATGATCCCTCAGTGCTCGACACAATAAAAGTGCCCCTTTGTGCCCCACGGTAATGATGCCCCCTTTAGATAGCGCCACACACAGCCCTCCTGTAGATAGCGCCACACACAGCCCTCCTATAGATAGCGCCACACCGCCCTCCCCCTTGTAAATAGTGCCACACAGCGCCCCCACTTAGTATAGTACCACACAGCGCCCCCACTTAGTATAGTGCCACACAGCGCCCCATCCATTATAGTGCCACGCAGCGCCCCCATCCTGTATAGTGCCACACAGTACCCCCACTTATCATAAAGTGCCACACAGCCTCGCCTTGTGTATAGTGCCACACAGGCCCCCCCCCCCCGGATATAGTGCCACACAGCCCCTCCTTGTATATAGTACCACACAGTCCCTCCTTGTATGTAGTGCCACATAGCCCCCCTTGTATATAGTGCCACACAGCCCCCCTCTTGTAAATAGTGTCACACAACCCCCTTGTATATAGTGCCACACAGCACCCCCTTGTATATAGTGCCACACAGCCCCCATGTATATAGTGCCACACAGCTCTCCCCTATTATATAGTGCCACACAGCTCTCCCCTATTATATAGTGCTACACAGCCCCCTCTTGTTTATAGTGCCACACAGCTCCTCCTGTATATAGTGCCAGACAGCTCTCCCATAGTATATAGTGCTACACTGCCCCATCTTGTATATAATGCTACACAGCCCCCCTCTTTTGTATATAGTGCCAAACAGCCCCCCTTGTATATAGTGCCACACATTGCCCCTCCCTGTATATAGTGCCACACAGCCCCCCTTGTATATACTGCCACACAGCCCCCCTGTATATATTGCCACAGAGCCCCCCAGATGACACATCACGACTCCAATACTAGAAAGGCTCAGGAAGAAACACAGAACAGGATACAGGCAGCAAGGCACGGAAACACTGGGACCGGGATACAACTAAGGGACCATTTGCAATACGAACATGGGTAGACAACAACAATGCTCAGGCAAGGAGTGGAAAGGCGGAGACCTTTTTATAGTCCAGGGTGATCTGGGGATAGGTTAGGGAAATTTTAGTGAGTGCGCGCCCTGGCCCAATAAGACCAGGGACAAGCGCGCGCACCCTATTATTATACAGCCCCGGACGGGAAGGCCGCACAAGCTGGGGAGGGAGACACTGGCAGACGGCCAGGAGGCTGTGGTCGCGGCCGTTCGCCGATGGAGAGTGGTGGCGGTCCACGACTGCAGTTGTTACAGTTCCCAATGTCATAATTCCTCTCAGCAGAAGAGAACTTGCGGGAGAAATATGCAGAAGTATGAAACTTAATCATAGTGGTCCGTCCCTGAGACAAAACTGCTCCTAACCCTACTTTAGAGGCATCTACTTTAACAATAAATGGAGGCATTCTTGTGTAGGGAGTACAAGGGGCACTATTACTGTGTGAGGCATTGAGAGGAGCACCATCAATGTGCGGGGCTCAATTACTGTGTGGGGGACACTATTACTGTATGGGGCACACTATTACTATGTGGGGCCTAAAGGGGGAACTATTATTGTTTGGGGGCACTATTACTGTATAGGGCACTAAGAAGAGCACTATTAATGTGTGGGGCCTAAAGGGGGCACTATTACAGTGCGGCTGGCACTATTACTATGTGGAGCACAAAAGGGGGTTACTGTTAAAGTGGGAGGCACCAAGAGGGGACATTATTTCTATTTGGGGCAATATAAATGGTGATTTTCTTTGTAGAGTGTGTGGAACAGGTGAGGAGGGTGCTGGAAAAGCGAGGCGCCAAAGATGTTTGTGTTGTAAATTCTGCAAAGGCGAGTTGTAGCAGGAAGAAGTCGGCATGGCTTTCTGGAACGGATAGAGAAGAAAACGGGAAAGTGAATGACTATAATCTGGGAAGATGTCACCTGTGAGTCACTGGATGTAACTGTATAGTATTCACTTATATGGTCTGCAGAGCGCCTCTGTAGAACTGGTATCTACCACTATTTGGTCACTATATGGCGGTAAAATTGGTCTGTGTTTGACTACATAGTTAAGAGTAGTCGTATTATTTCTATGGGCCACAATAATTATACACTGGTACGCCAGTTTGACACTGATACTTGTGTTACACACAGTGCCGCCTGTAGAGAGTACCACCTTGTGCCCCCTATATAGCACCACACAGTGCCCCCTGTAGATAGTGTCACATAGTATCCCCTGTAGATAGTGTCACATGCACTGCCCCCAATAAAGAGTGCAACATGCTGCCCCCTGTAGAGTGCCACACCGTACCCCTAAATAGTACCACACAGTACCCCTTGTAGATGTGTCAGACAGTATTCCCTGTTGATGGTGTCACACACTGTGTCCCCTCTAGATAGTGCCACACAGTGCCCCCTTTAGATGGTGCTACACACAGTGCTCCCTGTAGATAGTGCCACACAGTCACTTTTGTACTTTTGTATATGGTGCCACACACAGTCCTGTAGATTAGTGGTCAAAAACCCGTAGTTCACGAACCCATGCTGAGTGGCTCACGGCTGTCTGATAAATTGTCCAGCAGACAGTTTAAGAGGATCTGTCACTAGTTTAATAATCTATCTCCTAACTAATTTAATAGGCGCTATGATGCTGATAACTACAGTGGATTTTTTAAAAAAAATCCTTTTATTATTTGCAAAGATATGTGCATTTTTCTGAATATTTTAATACTGCTATACTTGCCAAATGGGAGGTTACTGTTTCTTTTCACTCTTGGCGGTGTAATGTTTTCTGTATGACTCTGTCCAATCAGCATACAGTTCTCCTCTTCCCAGCCCAGCAACACGGGGTGATCACATAGTATACAGATTCCATTCCCAACTGTGTGTTCAACTGGTGATATATCCGGTTGTTTCACAGCTAGAACGGAGATCCCGGTGCTATATAAAAGATTAGAATCTCATCTTTCATATGCGAAATTCTAGATGGTCCACAGCCGGAGATATGGGAACAATTTTCACTAGCATTACCAGTGTGACAGTACCTATTAGATTATCTAGGAGATTTGGCATTACTAAACTAGTGACAGATCCTTTTTAATACACCATTTCTGTAGTGCAGGGAAGACAGTGACTGACATGAGAGAAGGAGGAGGAGCAGCCATGAAGAACTGTTACACTGCTGCAACCGACTCCTCCTCCAGTGTGAAACTGGTCACTCGTTCTTAACTCCTGTGTCTAGGAGGCCATGCTCCCTGCTCCACAATGCCCACCATAGGCTCCTTGGTAAGTGCATCATCAATGAGCATTACTCCTAATCTCTCCCCAAACCCATTATTTGCCCTCCTCAATGATCTTGTCAAAAGTAAGGTTGTGTAAAGTAAAGTGTCAGATGAGGTAGGCCACAAGCACATGGAGGACAGGTAATAGGTTTGGTGAAGAGGTCAGGATCCATGCTTATGTATAAAAAAGGGCAAGTATTAGCATGGTTTCTCACCACACAGAGCAAAAAATGCCACTATATTAGAACTTTAAGGGGTTGTCCTGTACCTCTCGTAGCTCGATCTTACATTGTCCATGGAAAGATGCTCCTGCATGCCGGGCGGAAAATTTCCTGAGGCAACTGTCTGACGCCCACCAAGTGTCATGCATGTGTCCTATTAATTAGAATAGGATATGTGCACGATAATTGCCGGGCATCGGACAGTTGCCTTGGCAACTGTACTGCCCAGCATGCAGGAGCATATCTCCACGTCCGATTAATGATTGGGCGAATGAGAGAGGCACTGGACAAGCCCTTTAACTTTTACTATGTATTTAAAACTTTAAAATCAACACTGCCCCATAACAAAGATTACTCAATAAATTAAAAAAATGGATTCATGTGCAAAACATATTAAAATGTACATGATATGTAAATGCAGCAAAACAATAATATGGACCACGGCGGTATCAGGGGTATTAAATATGATTGTAGTCACAACTAGATGACCAGCCCTTTGTTTTATGGGTCCAGGTCAGAAGGAGTAGGGATATAGATAAGCTGTTCCTTATAGAACCCTATGTCCCTGCCTTCTCAAGTTGCTTCCTGTTTCATATAGGTTATATGGCATCTAAGATCTCTTCGCATTAAATGTAGCTCGCGACATATCTCAGTGCTAAATATGGCTCTTAAAGTAAGAAAGGTTGAGGACCACTGATGTAGTTGGTACCACACACAGTGCACCATGTAGATTGTGCCACCTGTAGATGGTGTTACAAACAATACCCCATGTAGATCGTGCCACACACAGTGCCCCTGTAGATCATGCCATCTGTAGATTGTTACACACATTGCCCCTTATAGATTGTGCCACACACAGTGCCCCTGTAGATAGTTGCAAACAATGCCCTAGTATAAAGTGCCGCAAAGTGCCCCTTGTGGAAAGTGTCACACACAGTGCTCCTTGTAGATAGTGCCACATAGTGCCCCTGTCGATGGTGTCACACACAGTGCTCCCTGTAGGGAGTGCCACACAGTGCTCCCTGTAGAGAGTGCAAAACAGTGCCCACTGTAGATGGTGTCACATACAGTTCCCCCTGTAGACAGTGCCACCCAGTGCCCATGTAGATAGTGCCACATACAGTGCCCATCAAAGATGTTGCCACACACAGTGCCCATGAAGACAGTGTCACACAGTCACCTGTAGATAATGCCACACACAGTCCCCCTGTTGAAGGTGCGACACATAGTGCAACTTGTAGATGGTACCATACACAGTGACCACTGTAGATAAAGCCACATACAGTGCCTCTTGTACAAAGGGCCACAAACAGTGCCCCCTGTAGATAATGCCACACACAGTTCACTCTGTAGATAGTGCCACACATAGACAGTGCCCCATAAATAAAATAAACCTTACATACTCACCTGTCCCTGTTTCCACGATGTCATCCAGTGTTGCGGACCTGTCCTCTTCTGACCAGGCTTGCTCTAGCAAAATGACACAGGTGGCACAAATCGCGCCACCGGGGGCATGGCCTGCAGCTCATGGTGCCGGATGCTTAAACTTGGACCTCCGTGCCCAGCTACACAGCAACAGCCGAAATTAGCATCTACAAGTGCCCATCTATGGGTAAGAAGAGACCCCAAGTGCCTGGACTCACCCCTACTTTGATTCCTCCTGTCGCTCCCGCTACATCAATGCTGGATGGCTACTTTCTCTGGAGCCCGCATACACCGCTCCCCACGCTGCATCAGTCGCCATCTTCAGCCACCTCACTCCAGCAGCCAGAGACGCTGCTGCAGTCGACACACGACACTGCTCCCCACCATAAGGGTAAGCCACAATGCCTTCTTGCTCCCCCTGATGCCCTAAGCTCTCCCATGCCGGCATCCACCCAATCCAGCACATTGAGGATGGAGTGGCTACATTTAGAAGAGGCGGCGGCCGCCATGACGCACGTGGCAGCGGGTTCAAGGGAGGACACTGCACACTTACAGCTTGACCGTGTGTTATTGCAGAATACTGACTCTGATACCCCTCGCCTAACTACGTCTCCTAAACCCCAAAGTCTTCGGCTGAAAAATTAGGGGACCATACCTAAATCCTCCTGCGGCCCATCTTGGCAGTCTGCCACAGAGAATGATCTGGGTGGGGCCCCATCATTGTCACCCTATGCACAGGTTCCACCAGTATCAGCATCAGACACTGATCATGACGACTCTGACATGCCGCCATCTGACGTACCGAGAATATGGCGGGAATGCTTCCCCCAGCAACATATGAAAGGCGATTTCAAAAACATGATTCAGGAGGTAAAATAAATATTCCGCTCGGAACTCGCTGTGGTCTGTCAGGACCTGCATCAATTTGCCACAAGAGTGGAGACTTTGGAGGATGACCACGACACCACCAGACACCATGTCTCTACCCTTCAAGCTACGGTGTCCACTCAAGTTGCCTCTATTAGAGACATGCAGTTAGATTTGTAAGATCTGTACAATAGGTGTTATGGCAGGAAGGAGGGGATAAGTGAGCCCTAATCTACCCACCGCCCTGTCCCTGCCTACTTGCAACGACCCGCCCTAGGCGACGGGGTACAACTGGGCGGCGGTCCCTACGCTGACTAAGTGCAAGGGAATACAAACAGGGAACAAGCAAGGGAAGGGGCAGTAGCCCACGGAACACCGTGAGGAAACCAGAGTGGTCAACGAGCCAGTCAGAATCAGGATGTCACCAAGTATACGAACGCAGAGCAAGGAGCAGGAAGCAAGCCGGGGTCAGAGTGAAGCAGGATAAGCGGAAGCTGTAGCAAGGCTGAAGCAAGGCAGTAGCAGGCTGGAGCAAGGCTGTAGCAGGGCCAGGAAACCAGGAAGAATCACAAGCAATGAGGAAGAGAAAACGGCAGGTATAAATGGACAGGGGGCGGAGCTAACTCCGACTGACCAGGCCGCGATAGGCTCTCCCACTCCTGAGCCTGCCATCCTGATTGGTGGGAGCCGGAGTCAGTCTAAGAGGTCCAGCCTCAGGTGTCGATTGATTAATCCTGGGAGTATCCACAGACGTAGTGCCTGGCAGATCCTTTACAGTACCCCCCCTTTTATGAGGGGCCACCGGACCCTTACTAAGAGGACCTGGTTTAGTGGGGAAGAGAAGGTGGAACCTCCTGACCAATACCCCAGCGTGAACATCTCGAGCAGGTACCCAAGTCCTCTCCTCCGGCCCGTATCCTCTCCAATGGACCAGGTACTGGAGGGAGCCCTGGATCATCCTACTGTCCACAATCTTGGCCACCTCGAATTCCACCCCCTCAGGGGCGAGAATGGGAACAGGAGGTTTCCTCGAGGGGGACCAGGACGGGGAGCAGCGTTTAAGGAGGGAGGCATGAAAGACGTCGTGTATGCGAAAGGATGGGGGCAGCTCCAGACGGAAGGATACAGGGTTGAGGACTTCAATGACCTTATAAGGCCCAATAAATCGGGGAGCAAACTTCCTGGACGGGACCTTAAGGCGCAAGTTCCTAGACGACAACCACACCAGATCCCCGACGACAAACCGGGGGTTAGCAGAACGTCTTCTATCAGCCTGAATTTTTTGTACGCTCTGGGACGCCTCTAGGTTCTTCTTAACCTGGGCCCAGACTGTGCACAGTTCCCGATGAACGACCTCTACCTCGGGATTATTGGAACTACCAGGAGAAACGGAGGAGAACCGTGGATTAAACCCGAAATTACAGAAAAACGGGGAGACCCCTGACGAGTTACTGACCCGGTTATTCAGGGAAAATTCGGCGAGGGGAATGAATGAGACCCAATCAAATTGACAGTCAGAGATGAAACACCTTAAATATTGTTCCAGGGATTGATTAGTCCTCTCCGTTTGGCCATTAGTTTCGGGATGGAAGGCGGAGGAGAAGGACAGATCAATCTCCAACTTTTTACAAAAGGCTCTCCAAAATAAAGAAACAAATTGTACCCCTCTGTCAGAAACTATATTGACTGGGACCCCATGGAGACGCAGAATGTGTTTAACAAACAAAGAAGCTAACGTCTTGGCGTTAGGTAGTTTCTTAAGGGGCACAAAGTGGCACATCTTGCTGAAGCGGTCTACTACCACCCACACCACCGACTTGCCTTGAGATGAAGGCAAATCGGTGATAAAATCCATGGAGATATAGGTCCAAGGTCTCTGGGGAATGGGCAAAGAACGTAATAAGCCCGCAGGTCGGGACCTAGGGGTCTTGGACCTAGCACAAACCTCACAAGCAGCGACGTAAGCCCTAACGTCTTTAGGCAACCCAGGCCACCAATAGTTTCTGGTAATGAGGTGTTTGGTACCCAAGATGCCAGGATGACCAGATAGTGCGGAGTCATGGTTTTCCCTAAGTACCCTTAGCCGGTATTGCAGGGGGACAAACAGCTTGTCCACAGGGAGGTTCCCGGGAGCTGAACCTTGATCAGCCGCAATATCAGAGACTAAATCAGAATCAGTGGCAGAAACGATTATACCAGGGGGTAAAATACAAACAGGATCCTTCTCAGAAGGAGGATTGGCCATGAAACTACGTGACAGTGCATCAGCCTTAATATTTTTGGACCCAGCCCTATAGGTAACCAAAAAGTTAAATCTGGTAAAAAATAGCGCCCATCGAGCTTGTCTCGGATTAAGCCTCCGGGCAGATTCTAAGAAAACCAGATTCTTGTGGTCACCGTTACCTGGTGTCTGGCCCCCTCCAGGAAGTGCCGCCACTCTTCAAAAGCCCATTTAATGGCTAAAAGTTTGCGGTTGCCAATATCATAGTTACTCTCCGTGGGCGAAAACTTCCTGGAGAAGTAAGCACAGGGGCGGAGATGGGTGAGGGACCTGGTACCCTGGGACAAGACAGCCCCCACTCCCACCTCGGACGCGTTAACCTCCACGATAAATGGCTCCCTTTGGTTGGGCTGAACCGGCACAGGGGCTGAGATAAAGCACTTCTTGAGGGTCTCAAAAGCCTGGACGGCCTCAGAAGGCCAGTGGAGGACATCAGCACCCTTGAGAGTGAGGTCCGTAAGAGGCTTAGCGACGACCGAGAAGTTGGCAATAAATCTCCTGTAATAGTTAGCGAACCCCAAAAAACACTGTAGCGCCTTCAGGGAGGCAGGTTGGACCCATTCCGGCACAGCCTGAACCTTGGCAGGGTCCATGCGGAATTCATGAGGAGTGAGGATTTGACCCAAAAATGGTATCTCCTGTACCCCAAACACACATTTTTCGGTTTTCGCAAACAGATTATTTTCCCGGAGGACCTGGAGCACCTTCCTGACATGCTCCACGTGGGAGGACCAGTCCTTGGAAAACACCAGTATGTCATCAAGGTACACTACAAGAAAATTTCCCAGGTAATCTCTCAGAATTTCATTAATAAAATTCTGGAAGACAGCAGGGGCATTACACAACCCAAAGGGCATGACCAGGTATTCGAAATGACCTTCGGGCGTGTTGAACGCAGTCTTCCACTCATCCCCCTCTTTGATGCGGATAAGGTTATACACCCCCCGTAGATCAAACTTAGAGAACCATTGGGCCCCCTGAACCTGATTAAAAAGATCCGGAATCAAAGGAAGGGGATACTGGTTCCATACAGTGACCTTATTCAAGTTACAATAGTCAATGCACGGCCTAAGACCACCATCCTTCTTCCCCACGAAGAAGAAGCCAGCACCTACAGGAGAAGTAGAGGTGCGAATGAAACCCTTGGCCAGGCATTCTTGGATATATTCCCTCATGGCTTCACGTTCAGGACATGAAAGATTAAATATCCTACCCTTAGGAAGCTTAGCACCTGGTACCAAATCGATAGCGCAATCGTAATCTCTATGAGGGGGCAACACCTCGGAGGCCTCCTTAGAGAAAACATCAGCGAAGTCCTGAACAAACTCAGGTAGCGTGTTTACCTCCTCACGGGGAGAAATAGAGTTAACCGAAAGACATGACGTCAGGCATTCACTACCCCATTTGGTGAGATCCCCAGTATTCCAATCAAACGTGGGATTATGCAACTGCAACCTTGGAAGACCTAATACCAGATCGGACGATAATCCCTGCATCAACAGTACAGAGCACTGCTCCAAATGCATGGAGCCAACAAGGAGTTCAAAAACAGGAGTATGCTGAGTAAAATAACCATTAGCAAGAGGAGTGGAGTCGATACCCACTACCGGGACAGGATTAGGCAAATCAATAAAATACATTTTTAGAGACATAGCAAATTCCACAGACATGATATTAGCAGATGAGCCTGAATCCACGAAGGCACTGCCGGTGGCAGACCGACCACCAAACGAGACCTGAAAGGGAAGCAAAATTTTATTGCGTTTCATTTTAACGGGAAATACCTGTGCGTCCAAGTGACCTCCCCGATGATCACTTAGGCGCGGAAGTTTTCCGGCTGCTTATTCTTGCGCCTGGGACAGGTGTTCAGTTGATGCTTGTCATCCCCACAATAGAAGCAGAGACCATTCTTCCTGCGGAACTCTCTACGTTGTCGGGGGGACACGGAGGCCCCGAGTTGCATAGGTACCTCCGAGTCTTCCGTGGAAGAGCGAGGAGACGGGACCTCGGGGGGAATCGCAGGGAAGTCAGAGGGGAAAGCACTGAAACGTTCAAGCTGACGTTCCCTGAGACGTCGGTCAAGTCGTACTGCTAAGGCCATAACCTGGTCTAGTGAGTCAGAAGAGGGGTAGCTAACAAGTAGATCCTTCAGGGCGTTAGATAAGCCGAACCTAAACTGGCACCTTAGGGCAGGGTCATTCCACCGAGAAGCTACGCACCACTTTCTAAAGTCAGAACAGTATTCCTCAACAGGTCTCCTACCCTGACGTAAGGTCACCAGCTGACTCTCGGCCAAGGCAGTCCTGTCAGTCTCGTCGTAAATGAGTCCGAGGGCAGAGAAAAAACAATCAACGGAGGAAAGTTCAGGGGCGTCAGGAGCCAAGGAGAAGGCCCACTCTTGGGGCCCTTCCTGGAGTCGGGATATAATGATTCCCACCCGCTGGTTCTCGGAACCTGAGGAGTGAGGTTTTAGACGGAAGTAAAGTCTGCAACTCTCCCGAAAGGAGAGAAAAGTCTTACGGTCCCCTGAGAACCGGTCAGGTAACTTGAGGTCAGGTTCTAGAGGTGAGGCGAGGGGTACTACTATGGCAGCGTCAGGCTGGTTGACCCTCTGGACCTGTAGGGAGAGGCCCTGCATCTGCTGGGTCAAGGTCTCAAGGGGGTCCATGATAGAGTAGAAGAAAGGGTAGACTAGGTATAGGCTTGTGATTATGTTATGGCAGGAAGGAGGGGATAAGTGAGCCCTAATCTACCCACCGCCCTGTCCCTGCCTACTTGCAACGACCCGCCCTAGGCGACGGGGTACAACTGGGCGGCGGTCCCTACGCTGACTAAGTGCAAGGGAATACAAACAGGGAACAAGCAAGGGAAGGGGCAGAGTGGTCAACGAGCCAGTCAGAATCAGGATGTCACCAAGTATACGAACGCAGAGCAAGGAGCAGGAAGCAAGCCGGGGTCAGAGCGAAGAAGGATAAGCGGAAGCTGTAGCAAGGCTGAAGCAAGGCAGTAGCAGGCTGGAGCAAGGCTGTAGCAGGGCCAGGAAACCAGGAAGAATCACAAGCAATGAGGAAGAGAAAACGGCAGGTATAAATGGACAGGGGGCGGAGCTAACTCCGACTGACCAGGCCGCGATAGGCTCTCCCACTCCTGAGCCTGCCACCCTGATTGGTGGGAGCCGGAGTCAGTCTAAGAGGTCCGGCCTCAGGTGTCGATTGATTAATCCTGGGAGTATCCACAGACGTAGTGCCTGGCAGATCCTTTACAATAGGGGACCTCGACACAATATCAGGATTAGGGGTATCCCTGAGACCTCAGGCCGGAATACCTTCATCTCACATTAGAAACTATCTTTAATGACATTCTGGGAACGCCTTCTACCCACAAAAAATCGCTTGATAGAGCGCACCGAGCACTAAAGCCAAAATCGATCACTTCTCAACCACGAGATGTTATCTGTTGTGTACAGGACTTTCTTACTTCACTTCTGCGATATGCTTGGTATATCTGCCCCCAAACTGCAGATCTGGGAGATTCCTCTACCACCCTCTCCTCCACCTCCAGTCTGGCAATCTATTCGCAACAAAAGGAGACTCTCTCCTTCTAGGCGTTCACCACACTGACGCTCGCCGAGATATGCTCCCCCATGAGGGACGCTGAATCATTCACTGGCACCTGTAGGACTTCTGTGAGGGATTCCGGACATCCACTGACTTGCATCTTCTCAACGCATTGAAATGTTTAGGCTGACTTAAAGGCAATGTGTTGCCAGCAAAACATGTTTTTTTTTTTTTTAGTTAAACAATTAGTGTGTAGGTGATTAAACATTGTTCTAATTTTTTTTATTTTTTTCACGAGTCAGGAAATATTATAAATTGGATTCAATTTATAATATTTCCCAGCACTGGTCACTAGATGGAGCAATTCCCAAAATTGCAGCATTGAATGTGGTAAAGCAACCACATTGCTTTATGCTGCAAAATTGGGAAAAAATCCCTCGCTCTAGTGAGCTCTCAGAATCCCCCCCTCCTTTATCCTGGCTAGTGCCGGGAGAAACGAGGGGTTTGAACGGTCTAACCTCCATCACTGTGTGTCGCCATTTTTTGAGCTAACACACAGTGTAGAAGGTTTACATACACTTGTAAAACACACTGAAACACGAACATACATAGAAATCACTTACCTGCTCCAGTCGCCGCCGCTCCCTCCGGTCCGTCCGCTCCGTCTGCTGCCGCTTGTCCATGTGCACAAGTCCGGAAGCCGCGACTGGAAGTAGTAATCTTACTGCCCGGGCGCGACTTCCGGTCCACAGGAAAATAGCGCCGGACAGCGCGCATTTCAAATCGGACTGTGTGGGAGCGGCGCATGCGCCGTTCCCACACACACGGCGTACATCAAAGTGGATGGAACGGGCCCCGTTCACAGTCCCTATGGGACTGGAGCTGCCGTATTCCATGTCTGTATGTGTCGTTAATCGACACATACAGAAATGGAAAAAAAAATGGCAGCCCCCATAGGGAAGAAAAAGTGTAAAAATAGAAAAAAGTAACACACAAACACACAAATAAATATACACGTTTTTAATAAAACCCTAACATAAAACTGATATAAAAAAAAAATATTTCGTGACACTGTTCCTTTAAGCTTAATTTCCCGTTTCCTTATCTCTTCTCTTTTCTTTAAGTGAATTGTGGCAGGGCAGGATAGACCGAAGATAATTTAGTTCACCCGTCCCTTATCTGTAAGCTGTGTACTCTTAACAGCTTCTTAGTCACAGTTGTTTGACCACTGTAGCCCGGGTCGGGTAGGACGGGTCGTGCAAGTAGGCAGGGACTGAGTGGCAGGTAGATTAGGGCTCACCTGTCTGTCTCCTTACCCCAGCATTACAATGGTATTATTATATTTAGGGGCACAGTGTGTGGCACCATGATAATTTTATCTTCGTTTATAGGTGTGTAAATGTTGAAAAAGTGAGGAGCCGAAGACATCTGAGTGGCAAATTCTGCAGAAATGGGTCAAGCCCAGGAGAAGAAGTCATGAAGTCTGGACCGGCTGGAGAAGTAAAGAGGAAAAAAACCTACTATAATCTGAGAAGTCGTCACTTGTGAGTCACTAGATTTATAGAGAATCTGTCACCTCTCCTAACATATTTATTATAGGAAATCCTTGTATTTCACAAAAAGTCTTTGTGCAGTCCAGGACTGATAGACAATTCCCCTTGTCAGGAGGATGTGTTCCTACACAGTGTTATACTGTCAGCGATGTTTGGAGACTGTCAGTATGTAGGGATACAGCCCGTTGACAAGGGAAATCGTAAAAACACCCATTTCTTAATACTTGCACAAAAATGTAGTGTTAACAATAGTTATGGCACGGCATTGCGGCGGCCCAAGTTTGGGTAACAGCCCAGGGCCTATGATCTACTTAATACGCCGCTGGCTACATGCACTGAGTTATAAGGTCTGACAGATTTTGTGTACGCCCCTAGAAGCTGTGTAGAGCTTATAAGGAATAAAAACTCTCTGTAGCACCCGCGGCACCAAACATAGCTAGTTAGGCAATGCACTGAGTGTTTACAGTTCCAAGGGCCGGATTCACAATGGAGCAGGTGTAGTTACAGCACCCGGCCACCGCAAAAAATAGGCCCATAGGCTGAGCAGCTCTCTGTTTCTCCTGAAGCAGTAGATAAATTAATAGCTGGTTAGCGGAGAGAAGCGGAAACCCTACACAGCCCCATAATTTGGTGCTTTTCCTGTGATGCAGGTGGCGCGATTTGGTTTCAACTGTATTTTTATTGAAAGGTTTTTCAAGAAACATACAAAACATAGAGCCGTACAGCAGGCCTTACAAACCATACAGAAATGCCTAATAGGCAGATATGGAAATCAAATCTGATTCGCAATACACAAATTCACACGTTACCAGTGAGTAAAAATGCATAACAAATGGTATTAGATTAGAGCTCTTCTGGGAGATCGAACTAGATTAAACAAAACAGGGGGGTGGACAAAAAGAAGGAACGGGGGGGGGGGGAACGATAGATGGAATGAGGATAGTGTCCTCCAAGTGGTACGTCAAGGGTCTATCCCAAGGATAATGGTAACCAGTATGTATCCCAAGGTACCCAAATTAATTTAAATCTGTCCAAAGAGTTGTAAAGTGAGGCAGCCATATGTTCCATAGTGTGGATCTCCCTAATCCTAGTCAACAAATCAGTGTTGAAGGGAGGTGTAATTTGTCTTCATTTCCACGCAGTCAGGGTTTTAGCTGCTGTGAGAAAGTGATGGAATAGTCGAGCTATGTCTTTCCCCATTGACCGAAGAGGGACATTTAGTAAATAATGTAGAGGGTCCAGGGGAATATTCTGCTGCAAAGATGCATTAGTCAGATTCCTAACCTCCAAACAGGAACCGCTGCACAAGGGGGCAGTCTCAAAAAATATGAAATAGGTCATCCCTCTGACTTTGGCATTAACAAACAATCTGGTGGGATGCTCGGGTTGAAGCTATGTAAGAGGGCAGGGGTGTGATACCAGAACATAAGGATTTTATATTGATTTTCTTTGTACGTTGTACAAAGAGAAATTTTAGCTGCTTTTGACCAGATTATCTGATTATCTTCCACAATGTGGAAGGGATGGATCTACCCAGTATGGTTTCCCACTTAGGCATATATCTATGTATAGGTGGAGAGGAGATATATGGGGAGAGCAATATGGTATAAATGGCAGATATAAGACCCCTAGTTGTGTTATTGTGGCGACATAATTTTTCAAAGCTGGTGGGTTTAGAGACCTGAGTGGATCCGAAGGTTTGTTGCATGTAGTGTCTAATTTGCAGCTAGTCGAAAAATCCAAAAGAGGGGACATTATGGTGCTGTTGGAAGTAAGAAAATGAGTGTAGATCTAGTGTAAGGGGAGTAACCATATCAGCCAGGTGGAAGATATCTGCCCCAGCCCAAAGTCGGACCATCTGTGAGGTGGTACCCTTTGGTATAGTAGGAGTATATAACACGGAAGGCAATGGCGGACATTCCGACGCCAAATGGAAGCGTCTCTTGCACACCTCCCAAATTTCTCTCTGAAAGCGCATGGGACCCAAAAGAGTAGATGAGCCTAAGACTAGTGGGTCACCCCATAACATGGAGTTAGGATGAATTGGGGCCATCCATAATTTCTCTATTTCAGTTAATTTGGTGTATGCCCGAAGGGACACCCAAAAGGGGTTGAGACGGAGATGAGACGCCCAGTAATACTTCACAACATCAGGGACAGTTAGGCCCCCATCACATTTACTAGACAGTAATACAGATTAAGGGATTCTGTGGCTGCTGGAGTGCCATATGAATCTGAGAATGGAAGACTGCAATGCCCTCAATTCCCTCATGGGTACTGCCACAGGCAGTGTCTCGAGGAAATACAGTAGTTTAGGAAGCAGGCTCATCTTGACCTCCGTGATGCGCCCAAAGAAGGACATGGGGAGGGAGCAACACCTAGCCATAAGTCTACGTAGTTCCGCAAAAAGAGGAGGAAAGTTGGCCTTGTAAACTGAAGTGTATGAGGAGGTGAGTTGGTCCCCTAGATAGGTCAGGGATACATCTTCCCAATGATAATTATAATTTCGTTTCAGAAGCTGGAGGGTGTGTGATGGGATATTAAAAGGGAGTGCATCTGTTTTGGCAGTGTTATAGCCCAAAAGTTTCCCATACATATGGAGGACGTTAGTGAAAATAGTTAAAGAGGTGTGAGATTTTGTAATAGTCAGGAGGACATCGTCTGCAAATAGTGAGACCTTAAAGAGGCTCTGTCACCAGATTTTGCAACCCCTATCTGCTATTGCAGCAGATCGGCGCTGCAATGTAGATTACAGTAACGTTTTTATTTTTAAAAAACGAGCATTTTTGGCCAAGTTATGACCATTTTCGTATTTATGCAAATGAAGCTTGCAAAAGTCCAAGTGGGCGTGTTGAAAAGTAAAAGTACAACTGGGCGTGTATTATGTGCGTACATCGGGGCGTGTTTACTACTTTTACTAGCTGGGCTTTCTGATGAGAAGTATCATCCACTTCTCTTCAGAACGCCCAGCTTCTGGCAGTGCAGATCTGTGACGTCACTCACAGGTCCTGCATCGTGTCGGCACCAGAGGCTACAGCTGATTCTGCAGCAGCATCAGCATTTGCAGGTAAGTAGCTACATGGACTTACCTGCAAACGCCGATGCTGCTGCAGAATCATCTGTAGCCTCTGGCGCCGACACGATGCAGGACCTGTGAGTGACGTCACAGATCTGCACTGCCAGAAGCTGGGCGTTCTGAAGAGAAGTGGATGATACTTCTCTTCAGAAAGCCCAGCTAGTAAAAGTAGTAAACACGCCCCGATGTACGCACATAATACACGCCCAGTTGTACTTTTACTTTTCAACACGCCCACTTGGACTTTTGCAAGCCTCATTTGCATAAATACGAAAATGGTCATAACTTGGCCAAAAATGCTCGTTTTTTAAAAATAAAAACGTTACTGTAATCTACATTGCAGCGCCTATCTGCTGCAATAGCAGATAGGGGTTGCAAAATCTGGTGACAGAGCCTCTTTAAACTCTCTATCATGTATCGAGGCCCCTGCAATATCTAAGGATTGGCGTGTTTGAGCCGCAAGAGGCTCAATACAGAGCAAAAATAGGAGCGGTGATAGTGGAAAGCCTTGATGCGCACCATTCCATATCTGGAACGGAGGATAGGTGTAATGTGGAAGCTTAATAGCCAACGTCGGATTAGAGTAAAGACCACATAGAGCTGTCAGGAAAGGACCTGAAATCCCATATGTACTTATAGTTTCAAACAGGAACGGCCACCCCAAGCGATCAAATGCCTTCTCAGCATCAAGACTGAGAAAGGTCGCTGATTCTTCCTGCTTGTTCAGGGCGTCAGTAAGATCAAGAATCCTCCTTGTGTTGTCTCCTCCCTGTCTAAGTGGGACAAACCACACCTGGTCCTCATAGATCAAAGAGGGAAGCCAGACATTAAAGGGAAGGTGTCACAAATTATTATTTTTTTATATGTTATTGCTTTTATTATGTCATTAAAATTAATTTTATTTATTTGTGTTTTTGTGTTGTACTTTTTTCTTTTTTCTTTCTTTTACTTCTCTATGAAGGCTGGCATTTTTTTTTTTCATCTCTGTATGTGTCGATTAACAACACATACAGAGATGGAATACGGCACATACATCGCCTTAGAGAATGCGAATGGGAGCCGTTCCATTCACTATAGTGTACGCCGTCTGTGTGGGAACGGCGCATGCGCCGCTCCCACACAGTCCAAAAGGAAGGTCTTCGGCAGAGCGACATCCGGCGCCATTTTCATGTGGACCGGAAGCCGCGGCCGGACAGTAAGATGACTACTTCCGGTCGCGGCTTCCGTCCATATGTTCAGAAGCAAGGACAGGGAGCGGAGCCAGCGACAGCGGCGGCGGCAGGAGCAGGTAAGTTATGTTTGTGTATGTGATGTGTGTGTATGTTCGTGTTATACTGTGTGATTACCACTGTATCTAATCCTCCTACACTGTGCATTCGCTCAAAAAATGGCAGAACACAGTGTAGGAGGTTTGAACATTCAACCCCCTCCTTTCTCCTGGCACTAGCCAGGATAAAGGAGGGGGGATTGTTTGAGCACACTAGAGCGAGTGTGTCGTCCCCAATTTTGCAGCATAAAGCAATGAGGTTGCTTTATCACATGCGAATGCTGCAATTTTGGGAATTGCTCCCTCTAGTGACCAGCACATGGAAATATTATAAATTAGAATCTAATTTATAATATTTCCTGACTTGTGAAAAAATTAAAAAAATTAGAACAATGTGTAATCATGTATATACTAACTGTTTAACTAAACAATAAATAAAATTTCTAGCGACACATTCCCTTTAAGTCTATTTGCGAGGAGGCGAGTGGAGATTTTAAGGTCGGAGTTAAAGAGAGCTATGGGTCTATAATTAGTGCTATCTGCGTGGTCTTTACTCAGTTTAGGAATCAATGTGATGTGTGAGTGTAAGAAAGTTTTAGGGATGGGAGAGCCTTGTAAGAAGGCGTTAAACAAAGAGACCATTTTGGAACCAGGATCTCCGCAAAGGTTTTATAATACATATATGTGAAGCCATCCAGTCCAGGAGCTTTTCCAGGTCTTCAAATTGTCAAATAGCTCTTCTGGGGAGATCGGGGCATTCAAAGAGGAGAGTTCTTCACCAGTTAGTTTTGGAAGGTTGCAGGAAAAAATATATTTTTGTAAGGTCTCCCGTCGGCAGTCCGGATCTAAGGGCAGTGTGGAAGGTAAGTGATATAGGGCTCTATAGTAATCATGAAAAAGTGTGGCAATCGAATCTGGATGATGATGGATGAAACCTGAGCTGTCTCTAACAGCCTGCAGAGTATGGGCAGTCGTTTGGTCCCTCTATAGTCGGGTTAAGAGAGTGTGAGCATTGTTGCCCTTGTCGTTATATTGCTGTTTAGTGTAGAGCAGTGATTTTTCCACTCCCTTCATGGCTATATTTTTAAGCTGGGCCCGAGCCTCAATCAGCCTCCGCAGGGTCAACACAGCCAGGCAATCCCCCATCACCCTTTCCAGTCTGTATAGTCTTTTAAGAAGTGCATCCTGTTTAGCCCTGGAATCCCTTTTTAATCTGGAACCCATAGCCATGCAATGTCCTCTCAGTATAGCCTTATACCTGGGGCTTCCCAGAGGGTTGAGATAGATAGGAACGAACCGTCGTTAAGCTCGTAGAATTTCCGTAGATGAGCGTCTAGTTAATCTCTGAGGATAGGGGTTTTAACTAATGATTCGTTTAGACGCCAGTGACATGATCTTGTAGGGGCCTACCGACTTGTAGGTGTACTGAGACTGGTGCATGGTCCGACCAGGATATAGGGTCAGTGATTGCAGAGTAGAGTAGGCGGAGGGCAGAGATATTACCCGAAAAAATAATTCAGGTGAGTATGGGTGTTGTGAGTGTGCGAGAAGAAGGTGTAGGACTTGTTGCCTGGATGATCAACTCGCCACAGTTCATAAAGGTGGTGCTCTCTAATCAGCTGCCGGCAGCGAGTAGAAAGTCCAGTGAGGGTAGGGGATGGGCTACTGTGTGAGAGAGAAACTCTGTCCATGGACGTGGAAAATGGGATATTGAAATCTCCAACTATCAGTCACGCCTCTCGCTCTCGAGAGAGGTTGTGTCGTTTGGAGAGGACACTGCGTAGAAAGGCAAGTTGGGAAGTATTACGGGAGTAAACGTTACAGAAGACAATAGGTTGGCCAGATAAAGTCCCTTCCAAAATAATATATCTACTATATGGGTCCAGGGGTGATGTTTGGACCTGGAGTGGACATGTATGGGATATTAGAATGGCAACCCCTGCACTCTTACGGCCTGAGGTGGCAGAGTATACAACAGGATAAGTCTCCTGAGCAAAATGCAATGAGCTGGTGGAGTCTAGATGAGTCTCTTGTAAAAAGGCAACATCCGCTCCAAGAGATTTCAATCCTCTAAAGACCAAACGACGTTTCACATTGCAGTTGAGGTCTTTTACATTAAGTGTGAAAAATTTAACCATGGTTATATATGTAGGGGAGGGGAGTAAGTAATGATGAAAGTGCAGGTGTATACAGCTCACGGTTACGTAGAGGTGGACCTCTGTCAGGTTTAGCATTCAGTAGATCTCCACGATACTCGTCCTCTAATGGTGTCCTCAGAATAAATAGAGTCATATCGTCCATTAATGCGGAAGGCGATTTCAGGAGGGGGAGGGGACACAGGGAAAGAGACAAACCGGGGAAGCAAAACATATCATCAGTAACATGAAAAAATACATAAAATCAACACGCATCAAGTATATAACAGAAAATATTATAATCTGCAACTCTCTCTGGGAGCAGAGGGAGAACTGCAAAAATTATACCCAGGCGGCGGCGTACAACTGGGCGATGGTCCCTACGCTCAATTCGTGCACGAGAGACAAACAGACAAGGGTACACAGAAGCTAAGGGAAATGGGGCAGTTGCCCACGGCAACACCGTGAGCAACGAGAGTAGTGAACGAGCCGAGTCAAACCAGGAGTGTACGAGGTACCAAACGCAGAGCAGGAGCGTAGTCAGTAAAGCCAGGGTCAATATGAAGCTGAGGTCAATAGTAATAGATGAACAGCAGAGTCAGGAAACAAGAGAGAATCACAGGCAAAGACAAGAAGCAAATGCAGGTATACATAGACCGGGGGCGGGAGCTAGAACCGTCTGGCCAGGCTGTGATAGGTTCTCCCACTCCTCAGCCTACCAGCCTGAGTGGTAGCAGATCGAGTCACTCTAAGAGACCTAGGAGCAGATGCAGACTGATTAACCACGGGCGTCGACACAGAAGCTGTGTCTGGCAGATCCTTTACAACCATACACTGTACGCCTAAATGTAATTGTGTCAAACACTGTAAAGTAATGCAACACATACACAGTGCCCCCCTGTACATAGTGCCAGACACAGCCCAAATTAGATAGCGTAACACACAGCCCCCTGTAGATATCACACATCCCCCATATAGTTAGCACCACAGCTAATCCCATTCTAGAGAGTGTCACACACAGCCCCCTATAGATAGCGCCACACAGCTCCCTTTAGGGAGCACCACACACAGCCCCCTGTAGTGAGCGCCACACACATACCACTGTGGATAGCGCCACATACAGCCTCCTGTGCCCATTGCCGCCATTTCACGCTGCTACAGTTAGTATAACCGGAGTTGTCCTCTGTGCCCATTGCTGGCATGTCGCTCTGCTACAGCTATCATTAATGTTTTTTGGGTTTTTTTCTCCTACAGATTCCTGGCAACAGGGAACTCGTTGCATCCTTGCATTTTGAGTTTCTGCTTGGCTCATCCACAATTTCTCAGATAATCCGTCTGATCTGCAAAGCCATCTAGGAGCGTCTGAGAGTGTCGATGATGCCAGTGCACAAGGCACAAAATTGGATTTGAATTGCCGAGGGCTTCTACACATCTGCACAGTTTCCCAACTGTGTCAGCACGCTGGATGGGAAACACATTCGTGTGAAGAAGCTGCCTTACTCAGGGTCCCTATATTTCAAATACAAGTGTTTTTTTCTCGGTGGTGCTGTTGGCCTTGGCTTGTTTGTTATTGTTGATATAGGGACCTATGGGAGCTCTTCAGATACTGGAATCTTCAGGGCTTCCAGAATGGGAATGCTTCAGTCCAACCTGCTCGCCCTTCTAGAACCAAGACAACTCCTTGGATCTTCTGGACCTCCAGCGCAATTCGTCATCGTGGCAGATGAAGGTTTTGGACTTTCCCCCCCGTGTGTTGCGACCATTCCCCCGGCGTGGTTTGGATGACCGGAGGCACATTTTTATTTACCGGCTCACCCAGGAAAGTCGGTATGTGGAGTGTGCCTGCGGGATTCTGAGCAGCAAATAGTGGGTATTCCAGAGCCCTCTTCAAATGGATCCACAGAACGTGTGCCAGCGTCATTCTCCACAATTTCTGCAGGATTCATGAGTCTGCGCTTGACATTGACCTAGGGCAGTTTCCTACAAATTCTACCATCCCTGTGGACAACAGCATGGAAGGCCCTGAGCAGCTGGACTGTTGACTCTGGAATTCTATGCGGACTACTTTGTGTCCTCTGCTGGGGCGGTTCCTTGGCAGAAGGATGCAATCCACGGCGGTAGATAGTTGGATATGGACCGTTGTCATTCCTTTGTTAGTTCTGGACTGTTTCTTCTGTTATATAGTTAGTTCTTCCTGGTTTTAGTTAGGGACTCGCAATACAATGAGGACCCTTGATGTGGGTTGCGAGCTTATGCATTTCTGCCAAAATATCTTAGTTAAGAAGGTATTGTGTGCAGAAATACATACCAATACCTCATTACATATGTGATATTACAACTATTGCTTTAATATAATTTTGAACACAATAGTCTGAGTTCCCAAAGGGCTATATGCTGCTTAGAAGCATGCAGCGTATCTGGACTGTGTGCCGCAGGTACTACTGTGGCAAAAAACACAACAAACTGTCGTGGATGTTCTTGAACAGAATGCCTGCTGCTGAAAAAAGAAGCACTTCTAGCAGGCCGGCCTCCTTTGATCACGTTTCATAGCATGTGCCCGCCGCTACTGCCTGTGATTTAGCCGAAACGCGTGTCGGGACTGACGTCTACTCCTTGCAGAGAGCTATCATGGGTATGTCATATGGTTTATGTTCTGTGTTCTACTTTACTTATAAACCTTTATAGCCTTACCAACGGCACTTGCATGTATCAGGTCCAACATATGGCAATTGTCTGATGTTACAAATTCAGCTATGTGCAGTTATTTTTGGCAAAGTAACTTACCCTTGTCTTGTTGCACGCTGTCATTCATTTTTCTGGTCGGTCTGATTTTTGTCCTGTAGTATACACATTTACTGATTTCATTGCTACACTTGTATTACCCCATGTCCTCTGCAATTGACAGACGTTTTATTTCATGCTCAGCATGATTCATCTTTTAACTTTGTTATATTGTTATACTCAATAAAATTTATACATGTTTTTTCAAACGACTATGTGTTAATTGGCCCTACAAATTTATAGGCATTTCTATCAATTATTGAGGGCAATACACCAAGGTTACTTGGTTTCATTATAGGTCTAGTATAAGATATAGCTATTGATACGGTATACATTTATATACATATATACATTTTTCTAGACCTTCCCTGCATGTACCAGTAGGTTTATGTTGCCTGTGATTGGCGGCAGTGGTCACATGGGATGAAAAGCCATCCCAGGAGGAGTAGCATGTGTTATGTTTTTTTTAAAGAAATGTTTTTTCAATTTCGTTATTGCAGTGATTAGGCCGCAAACAAGGCCAAATCTGTTTTTTGTTGTGGGTTTTTAACAAACTTCTGATGTGTCATAGTGACATGTCAGAAGTACGGATCGGTGGGGGTCCGAGTACTCAGACCCTCACAAATCGCTATAAAACGAAGCAGGAGAAGCGCTCAGCCGCTTAGTTTCTGTTTGGATTTTTCCGGAAATCAATGTATCGAAGTACGGGCTCAATAGAAAGTCTATGAGCCCGTACTCTGATACATCGGCTTAACTGAAAAAGCCGAACAGAAACTAAGTGGCTAAGCGCTCACACGAGTGCTTCTGCTGCTTCGTTTTATTGATTGGTGGGTGTTTCAGTGCTCGGACCCCCACCAATCAAAATTTCGGACATGTCACTATTACATGTCAGAATTTTGTTAAATGTTTAGTTATCCTTTCATTTCTTTATTTTTTTTAAATACAGTATTTATGCAGCGTGTCGTTTATATTTTTCCACATCCCATCCTCTTTACTATATCATACTGTTGATTTTACACATAATAATTATTTTTCCAATTGGACAAATTCCTCTGATGAAGGGCCAGGAGCAGAACTAGCTGAAGGTTCCCCTCCCTGTCCTTGCTGTCCATATATGAATTGGCCACTTAAGTATTGGCTGGGAAGTACATTAGAAATGCCACGTTACAAAGAAAATTGTGGCTGGGACTTTGTTTGATAGCCACGATAGTGGGACGTAACTGGCGGTGGTGGTGGTGTTTAGAGAACCGGTCTGCTCCGATGGAACTCGATTGAATTACATAGTTCCATCGGAGCAGGATTGGTCATGAAAACATCTATGAGGCCCAGGATGGCCGTTTGACACCGGAGTTGTCTCTTAACAGGCATCCGTTTCATGTACATTGCCGCATTACGTCCAAAGATTTCTTCCACCGTGTCCTCATTCTGCTTTTGTATATGTGCAAGGACCTGTGCATCAATTTCACTTGCTGTGTCGGTTTTCCGTTTACGTCGACTTTTTCCTGTTTGACTACGGTCAACGTCTTCGAGCACAGCAGGCTCTCCTGTCTCTTTCTGAGGTGTTTCTTCTCTGCTACCTGATGAAGGATACTCTATGAATGAGATGTCTGACTCTTCCTGTCCAAGTTTATCTGTTGCTCTATGATTAAAAGAAAAAATTATTTATAAAAAAAAAAACACCTAGCAACATGACATTGTGGTGACAGGTGGAGCTATGCTATATCCCTCAGGTATCTGGGGAACATAACATATCCCCATACCTTAAAAATACACAAGCAACTTGACATTTTGTGACGCATGACGGTATGCTATGTCCAGCCTCGGACTGGGGTTCCTTGGGCTCACCAAAGTATATGATTTTGACCCTCCATCTATATAGAACATGTCTACTTTTTATTTCATCATAGTCCTTATTGTTATCATTGTACACACAGGACATATCATCAATAAGGTCCAGTAGGTCATTTGTGAATCAACTCAAGAGAAATAGACCCTAGTGACAAGTGATTGCTCCAAAGTCACCTCCAAATAGGGTTGTCTTTTATTGAACCTTTAAGGCCCATTATTGTTTTAGAGCCTGGGCCCACCGGAGGATCCTCTGGTTCCCTGGAGGGCCAGTCCGACCCTGACTATGTCCCTCAGGTATCTGGGGGACATAACATATCCTCATACATTAAAAATAAACACTAGCAACACACCTAGCAACATGACATTGTGGTGACGGGTGGAGCTATGCTATGTCCCTCAGGTATCAGAGGGACATAACATACCCCATACGTTAAAAATACACTAACAACATGACCTTTTGTGATGCATGACGGCATGCTATGTCACTCTGGTATCTGGGGGACATAACATATCCCCATACGTTAAAAATAGACACTAGCAACACACCTACCAACATGACATTGTGGTGATGGGTGGAGCTATGCTATGTCCCTCAGGTATCTGGGGGACATAACATATCCCCATACATTAAAAATACATTAGCAACATGACATTTTGTGACGCATGATGGTACGCTATATCCCTCAGGTATCTCGGGGGGACATAACATATCCCCATACGTTAAAAATATACACTAGCAACACAACTGGCAACATGACATTGTGGCGGCGAGCAGAGCTATGCTATGTCCCTCAGGTATCTGGGGGACATAAGCTCCCACAAACTTCTATGGGCGATTCCGTGCTGCAATTATGCATGCGCAGTGAGTTGACAGGTATTCCACTTGCTAAATATCACCATGGCAATTGTAAATAACATCCATATATATGCACAGCACCTGCGTTAAACCAGCACAGGCGCAACTATCAACCTGGCAATTGTAAACAACCTCCGCGTAAACAAGAGTCCTTTTCGTAATACGGTATATTGTGCAGGAAAGAGTAGCTTCGATGATATGTTAATAACTAAGGCTTCGTTCACATCTGCGCCAGGGTCCCGTTCCGATGTTCCGTCTGAGCTTTCTGACGGAACGGGACCCTGAGAGACACAAATCGACTGCATCAATCTCTGCGTGCCTGTAGTGTGAACTCAGTGGCTCAAAGTAATTTAATCCTTTAAACATACCTCCCAACCATCCCGGATTCCGGGCGGTGTCCCGCTGTCCCGGGCGGACGGGGGTATGTCTTGCTGTCAACCTAATTCTGAGGCAGTGAACCATCAGCTCCCTGCTTCAGAATTAGTTCATAGCAGAGGGCGAGCGAAGCACAGTGCTACTTTAAGCTTGGGGAAACCCTTGATGTTATTGTCCATATATGGACAGTGGCGTCAGAGGCTACTCCTGGAGCGGAATCCCCGGCCAGAGTTGTCAACGGGGATTCCGCTCAAGGAGTAGCCACTACCGTCGCTGTCCATATATGGACAGTACTGTCAAGGGCTTCCCCGAGCTCAGCCTTAAAAGCGCTGTGCCTGTGGAGTCCTCGGCGAGCAGAGGAGCTCCCTCTGCTCCTCCGCTCTGAACTAATTCTGAATCAGGGAGCTGATAGTTCCCTGCTTCAGAATTAGTGGCTACTCCTTGAGCGGAATCCCCGTTGCCGATGATCTGGCCAGGGAGTCCGCTCCTAGAGGAAACCCCTGAGGTCACTGTCCATATATGGACATTGACGTCAGTGGCTTCTCCTGGAGCAGAATCCCCGGTCAGAGTCGGTAATGGGGATTCCGTTCAAGGAGTAGCCACTGACATCACTGTCCATATATGGACAGTGAGATCAGGACTTCCCTCTAGGAGCGCTATCTACAGGGGGTGTGGTGCTATCCTCAAGGGGGGGTGTGGCACTATCTACATGGACCCTGTGGCACTATATAGGGGCACTATCTAAAGGGGACACTGGCACTATGTACATGGGCACTATCTACATGGGCACTGTGTCAATATCCACAAGGGCAATGGCACAAGCGGCAGCTAAGGCAGGGGCGTAGCTAGGGGGGGGCACTATCTACAGGGGGCTCTATGGCAGGCACTATCTACAGGGGGCTCTATGGCAGGCACTATCTACAGGGGGCACAGTGTGTGTGTGGGACACGGTGTATGGTGCTATTATAATTAGAGGTGCAGTGTTTGGCGCTATTATATTTAGGGGCGTAGTGTGTGGTATAATGATAACTTTATATTTATTTATAGGTGCAGAAATGTTGGAAAAGTGAGAAGCTGAAGACATGTGAGCGGCAAACTGCAGAAATGGCCTGTGACCGGGAGAATTCATCATAGAGGTCTGGACCAAATGGAGAAAAAGAACTAGAATCTGAGACGTCACCGGTGAGTCACTTAATGTAAATGTTTATTCTGCCTCTAATCAGTAATGTAGTCACTGTATGATCTGCAGCGAGATGATTATGATAGGATTTATTTTTTGTGAAACGGCATCTCCCAGCATATCCTTATCATTGTTTGGGCCATGCTGGGAGCTGTAGTTTTACGCCGTACAAACCTATACGGCAGGGGTTGCACAGCTGTATTTGTTCTGGGGCTGTATATATGTACTGAGCTTGGTTCTGGTGTTGTGTATAGGACCATATTGCTTGTAAAATGTACAAATAATTTTATGCTCGCGTTACATAAAAAGAAATGACACGTCGATTGGTAGAGAAAACAAACACGGCGAGGGGGAAGAAGAGGTTGGGGGGGGGGTGCCAAACTGAATCTTTGCCCCGGGTGCTGGAGAACCTAGCTACGCCTCTGGCTAAGGGGACATTATACTGTATGGGTTCAGCTATGGGGGGCATTATGCTGTATGGGGGAATTTATTTGGGCATTATACTGCATGGGGGCATAGGTATGGGCATTACACTGCATGGGAGAATCTGTATAGGCATTATACTGTATGGGTGCATCTATGGGGCAGTATACTGTATGGTGGCAGCTATGGGGGCATTATACTGTATGGTGGCATGGGAGGCACTAAGGGAGCATAATACTGTGTGGGCTGAATCGGGTGTGTATGGGCAGGGATTGGGTGGGATTAGAGGCATGGCTTAAAAAAATTGGCTCGCTGCGCGTGCCGCGTCGTTTGTCCCTCTTTGCGATACTTGGAAGTTGGGAGGTATGCTTTAAATCACACTCTTGATGCCCATTTTTTGTTTTATTCCTGTTTACAGGCTGCTTTCATCTTTACTCTCTTCAGGGCACCGGGATTATTGTAATATATCAATAAAATCATTTCTCCATAGTTGCTGAACCAGTAAAAAATAAAAATACAGAAACTGATCAAGAACTCAACTTCAGCATCGTCGGTCTGTGTGTGTTTCTTATACAATATATTTGTACATTCAGTCATTACCAGTTCTGGTTAGAATGATTCTATGTGAAGAAAAGTCATCATGTATTTAGACGTGTGTTATCATATATGCACATCACAATTTGCGCAACCAATCTAGTCAGGGCCTGACAATGCATGAGGCGCGCCGTCTGCGCTCAGCCTTCTTTGTATCCTGCTCTTTCACACGGCGCGCTCCCTTCAGCGTTACGTCACAGCTCAGGGCACGCCTCTTCGCAGTTCAACAGCACACTGGGCTGTGCGCGGGTTTTCAAGATGGCGGCGGCCAGGAGAGAGCTAAGCTGAGGTGAGAGCAACGGAAATGTCTCATGTTTCATTGACCCCGGGTTACACTGCAGTTTCGTGGTCTGGAGATCTGACCACGTTTACATAGAGGCACCTGTACTGCTGCAATAAATGCGTTTTGGCGCTCTGTGTGTGGTGAAGCTGTAACCATAAGATGTAGTCACATACACTGTAGGTGCTTTGTAAGAGCACAATAGCGAATTTAGTATACTGTGCAGCTTATGAGTTGTCCAACAGGCCTGTGTGTACTTGTACGAGGCCCTCAGCCTTCAATAGAAACACCGAATTTAGGTAAATGTACATTAAGCAGTTACCAAGTCCTGGAAGGCATCCAATGTGCAATTTCTGTCATGTAATGTTTATAGATTCAGGATATCCGCCTACAATGGTACATACAGGGTTGCCTTTACTATAAAGAGATGCAATTGGCATGCAGCGCGACGACGTTCACCCTGATTCTCTGTCTGAGCACCAATTTATTTGGTTGGTGAAGAGGTGGCGGGGGTCGTATACATCATAGCCAATTTTACAGTTCTATTCATGACGTCAAAATGACCCCCAACAGATTCTGTCAGTTTGGATCAGTCAAGTTTCCCTCTTGCCACATCTCCATACAATCCTTACCACATCTGCCCATAGAAAAATGGACGCCCCCCCCCATTCTAGCATTCGACGGGGTTCCAGTAATTGGATCCCCACTGATGGAACCTGTGGAGAGGTGTTTACTGTTAGTAGCGGAACAACCTGTTTTATTTCCGCAAGGTTTACATGACTATGTTGGATCTCTGTATTTTAGGTGTTGCGATGCTTGCTGCAGCAGACGCTTTTATTCCGCAATGCAAACTACACTTTGGCACACTGGTAGGATACTGAAAATTCATGATCACAATGTATGCGATCTAAAAGCAAATTCAAGCGAAAGCATGAAGAAAGGTAATGTATAGACCCATCTTACGCATCTGGTTGTATATCTATTTCTCTTTTCCATTTTGATATTCTTTTATGGAAGGTATGTGTACTTTTTATTAGCGGTTATAAAATATGTCCTGTCATTATACAAATACTGTAAAAAAAAACAAAGCGGGTTGTCCAAGCTTCTGCAAATAAAGCTTACTCGTTGTATATTATGCAACTGTCTAATATACTTTGCCCTCAGGCAAAAAATCTGTTCTTAAAGTGTAACTGTCATTAAGTTATTATTTTATTTTTTGAATACACTGCAGATCATGTGCTTTTATATTAGTTTGCATTATATTCATTTATTTGAATCTGGAAGCCTCAACGTTCAAATCCATCCTGAATGGCCACCCCTATCCTATTGAGCAAATCACGTTCGTTTCGCATTGTAAGGGAAAATTTGTATTTCACTCCATAGATGCTCTAAAACAGGGGTCTCAAACTCGGCCGGGGTAAGTGGGCCACATATAGAAAAAATGGGAAGTTGACGGACCGCATTACTTTCAAATTTGATACAATACAAAATTATTGTTAATCAATTAGTTATTTGAACTACTATAACACTATATTACTATAATAATAGTGCCACGGTGCCCTCTGTGGATGCTGCCGCAGTGATGTCAGGGGCTTGCCCAGAGCTGGGGTCCCGGAGCAGAGCCGCTTCTATAACTCTCCCTGGGATTCCAGCTCTGCTCCTGACATCACTGTCCATATATGCACAGAGATGTCAGAGGCAGCATCAGAGCTGGAGTCCCGGGCAGAGCGCTAGTAGGCTCTTCCTGAGACTCCAGCTGTGCTCCTGACATCACTGGGACTCCTGCTCTGGGGAAGCCCCTGACATCATTGTCGATGTATGGACAGCGATGTCAGAGGCTGCCGCAGAGTCCCAGAGCCTATACTAACGCTCTGCCCGGGACTCCGGCTCTGGGGAAGCCCCAGACATCGTGTGTCCAAACATGGACAAAGATGTCCGGGAATTCCACAGAGTCCCGGAGCAGAGCCGATACTAGCGCTCTGCCCGGGTCTCCGCACTGGGGAAGACCCTGACACACACTCCATATATGGACAGCGATGTCAGGGAATTCCACAGAGTCCCGGATTAAGAGCCTGTACTAGCGCTCTGCACGGGACTCCGGCTCTGGGGAAGCCCCAGACATCGCTGTTCATATGTGGACAGCGATATCCGGGAATTCCAGAGTCTCGGAGCAGAGCCTATACTAGCGGCTCTGTGTCCCGCGGGCCGCAGATGACCGCCCCAGGGGCCGCATGCGTTCCGCGGGCCCTGTGCTTGAGACCCCTGCTTTAAAATATGGATTCTTGCTATTGGGGACTTACACTCGCCTGTGTGCACTCTCGCATTTGAAACCCAACGCACTGTCTCTGTGCATCACATATTTTCGTATCAGTTTGTGTCTGTGCAGTTTTTTTTTTTCTTCCCCATGGGCTCTCGACGCTCTTTTAGCTGATTCCACAATAGCAGATATGTGCTCCCGAGTGAGCCGCACTTCATTGTGGGAAGTGGGGTAACTGCACCGTGCTGGCAGACGTCATTGGAGAGTTGTTATGCCGCTTCAAGATCCTTGAACAACGTTTTTGGAACCCTAAAATGGTGCAAAACAATGTGGACAGAGAGGTTAAAAAAAAAAAACAAGTCTATCATTAAGAAATGTTGCTGCTTTAGGTTCTAGCATAGATATATACAGCACATTCCCTTTTTATTTTTTTTTATTTTTTGGTCATGAAATTAAAGGTTACATAGTTAGTACGGCTGAAAAAAGACATGTCCATCAAGTTCAACCAAGGGGAGGGAAGGGAAAAGGGAAGAAAATGGTTAGGCCTATCTTCACACACACAGTTTTTCAAGATGGGGAATGGCGCTCTTCTTCCCCGCAAATAGACAAAAACCGCCTGGAGAGAAAAAAGAAACGTGGGCATTTTTTGGCTTTGATTCCAACACCGTTTTCGCGTCAAAAAACGCTGTTTGAACTTGGCCTTATACTTTAAAGCTAATGGACAGGTTTAATTTGATTAGTAAAATCTAAGCCAGGGGTAAAAATTAAAGAGAACCTTTCACCTGCCCATACATGTGCAGCATGTAATAGGCAGGGCTTCACAAATACTGTCTCACTTTACATTTTTTCCTATCTTCCTCCATTATTTACATATCGGTGCCGTTATATTTGGCGCCCGATTTGTAAATAAGCCCCTGAACGGTCAATGGGGCATTTCTATCTAACTAAATGGTGAGGGAGCGTGATCTCTTCTCTCTGTGTCCAATCGGCTACGGACAGTGTCAGGGCGGCTTGCGCTGTGTTCCCTCCCATGAGAACACACAGACTGGTGGTTCTGCAGAGAGAGCTCTCTCGGTCTGTGTGTATTCATGACATATATGTTAAACATAGGCTGTAGCAGATGCCTAATTGAGGCAACGTCACCTATAGATTATGGGATCTGTTTAATGTATACATTAAACGGATCCCATAATAGTCTATGGATGACAGGCGCCTGTGACGGATGCCTAGCAGTGGCATTTGTCACCCATAGACCATTATGGGATCCGTTTAATGGATGTCATGAGATTAATCGATGGCTGAGCCATAACCAATATATATTTTTTTTTTTTGTGGCGCCATGCTGCTGGAGGAAGCTCCGCCCGCCGCCTCGTCATTGCCTGACTTGCCCCGGCTGACAAGCTGTGCCCCGTTCTGCCCCTGCTTCCCTACGGAACTGCTGTTCTCTAGTGAACAAAATGATACAGGCTGCGATCTACAAGGATGGGTGGGCGGTGCGATCTACATGTGGGGCTGCAATCTACAAGAAGGGTGGGAGTGCGATTTATGTGTGGGTGTTTGATCTCCAAGCGAGGGGGTAGTGCTGCGATCTGCAAGGGGCGGTGGGGGTGGTTCTGCAATCTACAAGGAGGGAGGGGTAGGGGTGCTATATGCAAGGGGGGGTGGCAAGATCTATGGGGGCCTGTGGCACGATCTACATGGGCACACTGGTGTTTTCAGGGGATTGGGACAACAAAAAAAACCCTGGCAAAGGAAATCCATTTGGAGACACTGATGCAAAATGGACATGAAAAACTGACAATTGATCAGTTTTTAATGGCCATTTTTTTTCACTGTCGTGTGACTGTGTCCTAAATGACTGATGCAAGGAATCCCTTTCACATGTACCGTGGTTGGGCCGGGAAATCCGACTGACACATGGACCGTTTCTCACGGTCCAATCACGGTCGTGTGAATTGGGCCTTAATGTCATTTATTTAACCCTCCATGGTGGGGCCGGTACTGCACAGGGTCCTGCTCACACTATAATGTAATCTCACCCCAGAGTGCCCGCTCGGCGCTATCTGCCTGGCCCTGCTGCAATTTACACTGCTCTCGCCTGCAATGTCGGAGACCGGCTGAGGTGGTGACGGGCAGAGAGGGATGTAAGTGCACGCAGCGCATCATTGATTATAGATTCTATTAACCTGTTCCCTGCCGGGGAACATAGAAGTTATAATCATTAGATATACATTTTTCCAATAGTATTTCTGATAAAGTATTTGCAGAGGTTAAAAGTTGTGGAGTTGCATACAATTATTATAGTAATATATGTTAAAAAGTTATTTATATAAAGAAAAGAATTTATTAAATGATCTTGGTATTTTTTTTCAGTTTATTTAACAGTAATAAGAAAGTCGAGATTCAAATCAAAAATCGCCTATAGGGTTGAAAAATAATTAGATTCGATTTTTTGGGCAAAATCGCCCAGCCCTAATGTGAATATAGTTGAATGGAAATACAACATCTAAAACATAATGAATTGCAGAACATCTGAAATGGGTGTTAACATTTGTAAAAAGCCTTTACAAGTCAACTGCAAAGTTTCTTTAAGGGAACAACTAGATTTTAGGGCACTAAATCATGAGCATGTTATACTGCTGGGGTTTAGGATCCCAAACATGCCCCTTTCAAAACTGTCCATCTTATCATTTTGTCTAAAAAGAGGTTATACAGCGTGCGCTGTATGTTAATGATCAAAAAAGTCTGGAGTCCAAAGTCAACCTTGCCAATCACAATGCTCAGATGAAGCTTAGGCCAGTACCCCTAGGCTCATCTCAGGACTCTTCTCTGGTAATTTACATACAGTGTACATTGTAATATAACTCCTTTTTAGTCAAAGTGGCAAAACTGACTGTTCTGAGGGGGGTATATTTAGAACGCTAAACCCAAGCAATATGCTAGTGGTTTAGTGCTCTAACTTTTAGTGACTTGTTCCCTGTAAAGGGTTTTTCCCATCTCAGACATTTATAGCATATCCAGAGGATAAGCCATAAATGTCTGATAGATTCGGGTCCCACCTCTGGTACCGGACCTTATACTGTGGAGGTTTGTCTTTGTAAGACAGATCCTCTAGAATGAGAGTTGCTCTTATTAACCGCTCCCCACTTTGACCAAGAGACCAGGATCCCGACTATGGCACCCCACTCTATTAAGTCAGAATTCCCTAAGGCCATGTTCAGGATTTAGGTGCGGATTCCGCATAGTTAAGGGTATGTTCACACGGCTTATTTTTGGGATGTAAACGGCCGAAAAATCGGAAGCTGAATACCTCAAAACAGCTGCCTATTGATTTCAATGGGAAAAACGTCGTTCTGTTCCGACGAGGCAGTGTTTTACGGGGCAGTTTTGAAAAACGGCCGCGTTAAAAAACCCCTGCGAAAAAGTGCATGTCACTTCTTGAGCCGTTTTTGGAGCCGTTTTTCATTGACTATAGAAAAACACCTCCAAAAACGGCCGTGAAAAACGCTAGTAAATTTAAAAAAATGGCTGAAAATCAGGAGCTGTTTTCCCTTGAAAACAGCTCCGTATTTTCAGACGTTTTTTGCTAAGTGTGTGAACATGCCCTAATTCTGCGGATTAGCCCTATTGAATTGTCATTGAAAGTTGATTTTAAGTTAAAAGCTATGTGGTGTTTTTTTTTTAGTTATTATATGCATGTATTTTTACATAAAAATTACTATTTCACTGTTTAGCCTATGCAGCTTTCATGTATCACAGTACATAGAAGTTGCAGAATCCTGTTTTCACTCGAATCCAGACCAGTGCTCTGGATTCGGCTGAGAATGGGAATCTGCAGCTTCTATGTGCTACGATAGAGAGGCTGCAGATGATAAATGGTGAAGCTTTTTTAATAAAAGCTAATTACAAGTTATGTAAAAATACATGTTTCATTAAAAAAAAAAAAAAAAGCTAAAAGGTGTTCATGGCCTTCAAACCTGCTGATGTATTTTTAAAGCGCAATTATTGATATAAAATATAAACCTAATGGTTTTAACAACTGACGTAAATAGTTTTTAACTGTATGTTTGTGAAACTTCTCATTTTTCCCTCTTCCAGTGAACCTGAAGATGGTCGCCAGCCAGCCCAAATATGACCTAATAAAGGAGGTGGGCAGAGGCAGCTATGGAGTGGTATATGAGGCATTAGTACGCAGGACTTGTCAACGTGTAGCAGTTAAAAAGATTCGCTGCCAGGCACCAGAAAATGTTGAATTAGCATTACGTGAATTTTGGGCTCTGAGCAGTATCCAGGGTCAACACCCCAATGTAATCCACCTGGAGGAGTGTGTCCTACAGAGAGATGGCACAGTACAACGCATGCTACACGGATCCAGCTCTGGGCTCTATCTTCCGGTGAGGAGGAGGCAGCATTTTTGTGTTGCGGCTAATTAAGAGCATGATAAAAATGTTATTTAATTTAATGCTTGTGTTTTCATGCAAGGCTGAAAATGAAAGGGGTTTTCAGAGTTATTTTAAAAATTGGCCACGGTAGGAGGAATGCAAAAGAAAAACCCCCCACAGATCCCCGTCGTTCCAGCGCCGACTAGTCCGTTCCTCCCTGCCGCTGCCTAATGACATACCTGCAGCGATAATGTGCTTGTATACCCCATCATCGCTGCAGCCGATTACTGGTATCAGAGGGTATACGGCACAGGATTGCTGAAGCCAGTGCTTGGCTGCAGCGAAAAAGTGCGCATGCAAGTATGTCAATAGACAGCGGCAGGGGGGAATCTAGCAGCAGAGCTGGAACTACTGGAATCTGTGAGTTCAGTAATGGTTTTTTTTTTTGCATCCCTCCTACGTTGCCCAATTGTTTAAATAACTCGGAATAACCCTTTATCCCTTTAGTGACCACAAATCCACTGTTCCACGGCGGCCTAGTCTTAGTTCTTCATGGATGTTCAGTGTGGGCTGGAGCAGGTGCTGTAACGTTACCTGCGATCCCGGCCGTTTAACCCCTTGGATAGACCCTGGCATCTAAGTGGTTTCAGCGGTAGGGGGGGGTTCCCTCTGTCACCCATCGGCGACCCACAAATGCAATTGCAGGCCGCTGATGGGCTGCCTTTATTTTGTAAAGGTGTAAAAAAGAAAATACATAATATATGGTATCGCCGCAAATGTAATGACCCTGAAATCAATGGTAATTCAAACGGAAGCTATGGTTTCCGTTCATGGGTTCCTCTGATGGAAAGGTCTAATGGAACCCATGAATGGAAGGGTGATGCTGATGTGAACAGGCCCTTACTCAATTCTCTCATTTTTGTTTCAAGTTGGTGGAAACTTCTTTGAAGGGCAAGATTGCATTTGACCCACGCAGCACTTACTGCCTTTGGTTTGTGATGGACTTCTGTGATGGAGGGGATATGAATGAATACATCTTAACCCGGAGGCCAAGTCGTCGAACAAACACCAGCTTCATGCTTCAACTAAGTAGTGCACTTGCATTTCTGCACAAGAATAAGATAATACACCGTGATCTGAAACCTGACAATATCCTTGTTTGCAAATCCCGTGATGGTGTGGATGAACCTACTTTGAAAGTAGCTGATTTTGGATTAAGCAAAGTATGCTCCAGTTCAGGGCTGAATCCCGAAGAACCGGCAAGTGTCAACAAGAGCTTTTTATCTACAGCTTGTGGTACTGATTTCTACATGGCTCCTGAGGTGTGGGAGGGTCATTACACAGCAAAAGCAGACATTTTTGCGCTTGGGGTGATCTTGTGGGCCATGCTGGAGCATATAACGATCTTGGACACTCACACCAAGAAAGTACTTCTTGGTGGCTATGCGCAGAGGGGCACTCAAGTAGTTCCCGTTGGACAGGCATTGCTGGAAAACCCTAAAATGGAACTCGTTCTTCCCTTAAAGAAAAAGTCAATGAATCGACACATGAAACAGCTACTTCAGCAGATGATGTCCGTTAACCCTCAGGAGCGCCCAGATGCCTTTCAGCTTGAACTTCGCCTCATTCAAATTGCCTTCAGAGACTATACATGGGAAACGTGACATCTTAGTGCTTTGAAAGGTGTATAAATTTGGTGTTAGCGGGATATTTTGAAATGGATGTAGATTTCTAGGTATCGCATTGCATTGCAGGCCTGATGACCCTAATACAGTACTTGTACCCATAGTGATAACAATTGTAACGTTATTTGATTCATTCTTGTTTTACCTCTGCGATATGTCCTGCCTTACTGAGAACCGGTCAGCTTTTTATTGTTTGCAAACATTGCAAGAAACCTTGTTTTGTATAGTATTTAGATATATATATATAAAAAAGAATCTTGTATAAAAGACCCTGAGACTTAGTTCTGCAGCCTTTTTCAGCGACCTAAAAAAAATCTCTACAAGGCTATAAAATGAGTCTTTTTCTATCTCATTATTTTCCTGTTTGCACTTACTGGGAGTGCCCTAAAGAAGACACTGGGTAGGCAAACTACTGCTACTAAAGGCCTGCTTGGCATTCATGTTTTAAAAATGGTAGCATCCATTGTGTATTTGTTATAGGCACTGAATATAATGCTGTGAATATTATTTACAGAAAAATGGTAACCCTTAATATTAGGGTGCTATAAGTAATTAACCTCGTAACGCCGAAGGACGGATATATCCGTCCTCTGCAGCTGCTAGTTCGCGCCGGAGGACGGATATATCCGTCCTGTGATCACGCGGGTACTGACAGTGTACCCATGCGATCAGCGGCAGGAGCACGGCTGTGGCATGGCCTAATAGATTGCCTGTCAGTTTTACACTGACAGGCAATAATTCTTTGGTATACAAAGTATACCAAAGCATTATATATGCGATCATCAGATCGCATAGTGAAGTCCGCTGGTGGGATTAAAAAAAAAAATGTAAAGCAGTTCAAGTTTGTGAAAAAAAATAAAAATAATTTAGTCAAAATCAAATAAAACTATTTTTTGCCCAAAAAGGGGTTTTATTTAGTAAGAGTGCCAAAACAAATCACACATACACATATATGGTATCCCCGTGATCGTAACAACTTGAATAATAACATGAACACATTAATTAAACCGCCGGATGAACGGCGTCCAAAAAAACAACGGCAAAATTCTTTCCCCCCATAAAAAATCAAACAAAAGTTAATCTATAAGTCCTATGTACCCCAAAATAGTACTAATGAAAACTACACATTGGCCCGCAAAAATCAAGCCCACATACGGCCAGATTGACGGATAAATAAAAAAATTACGGCTCTTTGAATGCGGCGAGGCAAAAACAAGTAATTATTTTCTAAAAGGGTTTTTATTGTGAAAACGTAGCAAAACATATAAAACCTTTACATATTTGATAACCCCGCAATCGTGCTGACCCATAGAATAAAGTGAACATGTTATTTACGCTGCATAGTAAACGGCGTAAATTTATAATGTAAAAATCAATGCTGGAATAGCTGCTTATTTTAAATTCTCTCATAAAATAAAGTTAATAAAAGCATCTAAAAATGGTGCAATTACAAAATACAACTCGTCCCACAAAAAACAAGCCTTTATACGGCTATGTCGACGGAATAAAAAAAAAAAGTTACGACTCTTGGAATGTGACCGTGAAAAAACATTCCGTGAAAAAACCATTAATGTGCAAAATGGCCTGGTCATTAAGGGGTTAAGATAAAAAGATGGAAAGTGACCGGTGCTTCTTAAGTGGCTGGCGTAAGTGGAATCCCAGTCACATGGAGTATTGCTTTAAGTTGCCTTTAATTGTTAAGGATCCCCACAAGTTCTTGGAAAATATTGGGTATTGTACTTTATTACCACCATGAGGCAAAGAGAGGGAATTTAATGTTACCATTGCACATTCCATTGGGATCAATGGACCTCCCAAAGAATGTAAGACTAGTTGCTGCTTTATGAATGGAGTGCGTGGTTGCATGAATCACTCTGATTGTGTATTTATTATAACAGGAGATACTTGTTGTTTAGTGTCACAATTGACATTTGAATTTGCTTGTTTATTTAAATCAATGTTTCGGCTGTTTGTCCATTGTGACTTATTTTGATTGACAAACCTGATCTTAAAAACATCTGAAATTTGGTTGTCGTCATTGTGATCGGATGGTGGAATTGGTGTGTAGGGGCCCTGTGTCACACCATGGACCTTGGATGTTTTTTTTTAAATAGGTTACACGTTCTTAAGTAGCATTTTCATACTAAAATGTTTTTGGGGCTTCTTCAGAAAGATTATCCTTTAAAGGTTCCTTTAATAAGCCTATTACGTGTAGTTATTCATGCCTCCTGCTTAGAGCAGTAGTTGTTGCACCACAGGACCTCAAAGATTATTTTCAAAACCGCACTGGTTTGCAAGGAAAGCAATGACACCCTACCTCCCATATTAATAAAAAAAAAAAATGTTTAACGTACTGTGCTAACATTGAGTTGGTTTACACATTTGATTCATCCACGTTGTATTTTATATTTTTGTTTTTTTTATTTTTTAGGCATTTGAAAATTATTTTAAAACTGATGGAAAACAAAACTTTTTGTGATTTCTTTTTTTCTGGTAATAAATTGTGAAAAGAAAACTTACTGTAGTGTTATTACTGATTTCAGTTATGTAATTTATTTTCATTTTCCTGTCATACTTGACAGTTTTTATTTTAAATTCTTTTCAAAGTACAAAATGTAAGTTTCAAAATTGGTAGGGTAACGCCTAATTTTCCTGTTCTTACTCGAGCGTGACGACACGGACTTTGTAAGGAGATAAGCTTCTGTCCTGCAAGTAGTAGTCATATCTTCTAACTTTCCTAGGTCTGTTGTTTCTTGCTCTGTAATAGAGTATATTACTAAGGCAGCTAAAAAGAGCCTGTTCTATAGAAATAGAGAAATGGGCACGTCGGAAAAATTAAAATTTTCTTATTTTTTTAACAACCTTTTGAGAATTGTAATACATGACTGAACACGCTTATGCCTTATAGTCTTTTCTCTGCTGTGCTATCACGTGTCCTGTAGGCGGGTTGGGGGGCATAACAAGTGTGAACTGAGTAGAAAGTTTAAACTGCAGACCAATTGCTGCCCTATTTTTCCTGCCCGTCACTGCTCTGTTCTCACCAACTTCCTGGATGTTGTTCAGATCACTGTAAATAGGTTGTGGAATACTTTTCAGTTCAACAATAAAGTTTGGACCTGGGCTCAATTATGAAATGCTACACAGCAGAGAGCAGAGTTGTTTTCTTTAGATTTATCTAGCTGTAATATAGGACCATATCCGAAAAGGAAGGGGTTTTGATAAACGTGTATCATAAAATAACAATTTGGCATGAGGAGAGTACCGTAATTTTTTTTAATGGGCTGCAGCGCTGGTTCTTGTGCCTGCAGCCAGTTAATCTACGTGTGTCACGTTGGGTACGTGGACCCACTGGACCGTACCGCCTTGACGGTATGTCAGCTGGCCAACAGGACACGGGTCACAGTCTATAGTTCGTACCTGTGCTAGCTTAGCCAGTAGCAAGACAGGCTCGGCTGGGACTAGGCGGCAGGCTCCAGGCGTAGTGTAGCAGGACAGGCGTGGTACACAGCACGACTTCAGCTCAACATGGTACTTGACCAGAATAGCTCGGGATACAGGTGGCAGGAACGGGAAACACTAGGAGACTATTTGCTTAGACAGACTAGGGTAGACAAAAAGGCTCAGGCATTGCAGGGGGGGGGGCTACCCTTCTTATAGCCCTTGGTGCTCTGGGAGCATTCAGCTCAATCTCTCACCTGTGTGCGCTTTGGCTCCTTAAAGAGGCTCTGTGACCACATTATAAGTGCCCTATCTCCTACATAAGGAGATCGGCGCTATAATGTAGGTAACAGCAGTGCTTTTTATTTAATAAAACAATCTATTTTCACCACTTTAGTAGCGATTTTAGATTTATGCTAATGAGTTGCCTAATGCCCAAGTGGGTATATTTTTACCTACATTATAGCGCCGATCTCCTTATGTAGGAGATACGGCACTTAGAGGCTCTGTCACCACATTATAAGTCTGGACAGCTCGCGAGTGCACCATGGTGGTCACTGTGGAACAGGACAGCCGCATGTGCAGACATCTCTGGAGAGAAGGGCGTCGACTTGATGGAAGGAGTTCGTGGTCTGCGTCCACGGACGTTACAACGTGTGATCCTAACGGAGCGCACGGGCCTACGCCTCAGCCCGGCATCTCTCAGTACTGGCTGCTACTAGCAGTCTTCGTACTGAGAGATGACATCGGGTGAGATCGCAGCTGCGATCCCTGCGGATTAACCCCTTAAATGCAGCGGTCAATAGCTACCGTCGCATTTAAGGAGTTAAAACGTCGGCACCCCACTACGCGATAGCGGTGTACCGATGGTTGCTATAACAAAGGCCTCCGGGTCTGCCATCTACGGAAGGCGATTAGGTCCTACCAGTTGGACATTAGGACCTAATACGCGGCCTGTCAATGTGAGACTGAAAGGTATAATACCCTCCTATACATAAGTATTGCAGGGTATTATAACAACGATCCAACAGTTGGATCTTCAAGTCCCTAGTGGGACTAAAAAAAAATTTTTATAAAAAAAAGTTCAAAATATTCAAAATCGCCCTTTTTCCCCCTGTAAAGTCCTTTTATTAGAATTTTTTTTAAAATAAATTATGCATAATTGGTATTGCCGCGGCCGTAACGGCCTAAACTATAAAAATATTATATTTATCCCGCACGGTGAACACCGTAAAAAAACCCAGAATCGCTACTTTTAGTCACTTCAGCCCCCCAAAAATTGAATAAATAAGGATCAAAAAGTCATGTGTACTCAAAAATGGTACCAATGAAAACTAGTTTTATTATTGTCACATATGGGATATTGCCATAATCAAGAGAAATTGCTTTACAAATGTTTTTGTGCTTTTTCTCTTTTACGCCCTGTATAAATTGATAATTTCTAGGTTTTATTTGGAAAAAAATGTAGATTTTCATTTTCACAACTAATTCCACTAAGTTTAGTACAAAACCTGTAGGGTAAAAATGCTCACTATACTCCCCTAGATGAATTCCTTGGGGGGTGCAGTTTGCGAAATGGGGACATTTTGGTTGTATTTCCACTGTTTTGGCACCACAAGACCTCTTCAATCCTGACATGGTGCCTAAAATATGTTCTAATAAAAGGGAGGCCCAAAAATCCTCTAGGTGCTCCTGAAGCCTGTGTCCATTAGTACACTAGGCCCACATGTGGGATATTTCTAAAAACTGCAGAATCTGGGCAATAAATATTGAGTTGCGTTTCTCTGGTAAAACCTGTGTTACAGAAAGAAATGGATTAAAATGGATTTTCTAAAAATAAATTTATTTTTTTTATAAAATTCACCTACACTTTGCTGTAATTCATGTGAAACACCTAAAAGGGCTAATAACCTTTCTTAATGCTGTTTTGAAAACGTTGAGGGGTGCAGTTTTTAAAATTGGGTGATTATGGTGGTTTCTAATATATAGGGCCCTTAAAGCCATTTCTGAACTGGGCCACAAAAAAAATGGTTTTGGAAATTTTCTTGAAAATGTGAGAAATTGGTGCTAAAGTTATAAGCCTTGTAACGTCCCAGGAAAAATTAAAAGGATTTTCAAAAAATGATGCCAACATAAGGTAGACATATGGGAAATGTTAACCCTTTCAGAACCAAGCTCATTTTGGTCTTCAGGACCAGCCCCATTTTTTTCAAATCTGACGTGTAATTTTACATGGTAATAACTCTGGAATGCTTTTGCCTATCCAAGCGATTCTGATATTGTTTTCTTGTGACATATTGTACTTTGTTAGTGGAAAAATTTGGTCAATAAGTTCATTGCTTATGTGTGAAAAACACAAATTTAAAGAATATTTTCAAATTATGATTTATTTTTAAATGTATCGGCTTGTAAAACAGATAGTAATACCACACAAAATAGTTGCTATTTCACATATTCCATATGTGTACTTTAGATTAGCATAGTTTCTTTAACATGCTTTTATTTTTCTATACTTCACCCCTCAAAGTATTCAAAACAGCATTTAGAAAGTTTCTTAACCCTTTAGATGTTTTACAGGAATTAAAGCAAAGTATAGGTGAAATTTACAAATTCAATTATTTGGGGCAGTACAGTAAAAAATAGTGTAGTACCGTGTTAGCCAGAGACAATATGAAATGTTAAATACTTTTGTGTCAAAAAAGACAAAAGTATAATAGGTATACCAAACACGCAGCAGGACTATAAAATCACTGGCACGTTCTCCTGTACATCCTCCAATGTAGTGTACATGATCCTGTGTACAAGGTGCATCAATAAAGGAATCTACATTGGAGAAACAATACAAAAACTACAAAACAGGATGAATCTTCACAGACATACAATAAAACAGGAGGTGGATACACCCGTGGGAAAACACTTCTCTGGACCTGATCACAGTTTGGCAGATTTAAAGGTACTCATTCTGAAGGGTCATTTTAAAAACAGAGAAAGAAAAATTTGGGAATTCAAGATGATGATAAAATTCCAGTCATTGACACAAGGCCTCAATCTAACACCTGGATTTATGAGCCACTACATGGACACACATCACATCCCCCATCAGACTGACTCCAGATGCCTTAACTCCTAAGTCATCACCCCTATAACCTCAGTTTTATTGGCCCGGCTTATCTTAATGATATATCACCTCATGTACTTATTGTCTTTGTGTAACATCTAAATGTTGTGCTTTTTTCTAAGTCATTCATTTGTAAACTGCCTGAAGAAGGAGCCTCTGTGCTCTGAAAGCCGCATATAGAACTTTTATGGTTAGCCAATAAAGGTATCATACCTATTATACTTTTGTCTTTTTTGACACAAAAGTATTTAACATTTCAATTATTTGGGGCAGAAATTCATTTATAATCCATTTTTTATTTTATTTTTTGTTTTAAAAACACATGGTTTTACCAGAAAAACGCAGTTTGTGCCACTGAAGACAAATACCTCATACTATGTTGAGCGGGATCTCCCGGGTATAAAACGTCATATGTGGATGTAAGCTGGTGTTTGGACACGCTGTAGGTCTCAGAAGTGAGAGAGAGCCATTTGGGTTTGGAGCGTAGATTTTGCTTGGTAATAGTTCTGTTTGGGGTTTTGCTGGTATTTCAGTTTATAATGTGGGGGGTATGTAAGCTGGGCAGAGTACGTCAGGGCATAATAAGAGGGTATAATAATGCGGTATATAAATAATAATTCATAGATGTGGCCAGTGTCCCACTGATAAATGATGCCCAATCTTATCCGCTTTTGGAATGCTCTGTACAATTTCTGTCGCTATATTCTGACAGGACTCTCATCATGTGGACTGAGCGTCGATCTGCACATGACTCACAGGTGTGAATCTGTATTGTTGCCAGCTACTCTATAAAAGCTCCCCTTTATTTTAATATCGTCAGCCTCCGGACGAAGCCGGCGAAACGCGCGTTGAGGCGTCTTGTTTCTGTGCCCCATCTCTCTACGTCCTGTTCCTCCACCATGTCTTTAGGTATGCCTTGCTATTCTTATTACTGGTGATCGCTGCAATTGTGTCAGTTTATCTACATTGGCTTTTTCATAAATTATTTCTCATTATTGCCTTATACACACCATGTAGTATGTGTAGTTTTACCTGGTATCTTTACCTCTTTAATACCTATATGAGCATTCATTTGTTAAACACATGGTGATATTAGGCATGGGACGTTAGTTTTGAGATGGGTTATGTCTGTTTACCTCTTGGTATAATTACATCTATACCTTTTTGCTGCTGCTCTCCATGTATGACCAGCTTTATTTAGCTATTTTTAATTACATTCTATGTGATACCATGTATTGTTGTTCATAAATAATGATTTATATATTTTTTACAATACGTGGCTGCTATATGTGTATACAATTTGTTGGGGTGCTATGTCCCCTGTGCTTCTAGGTTGTTTGTTGCTATATTCTGAGAGCCAGAACTTTTTTATTTTTTCTCCACTGCGAGGGCTTATTTGTTGCGGGTCAATCTGTAGTTTTCATTGGTACTTTTTTGGGGTACATGCGATTTTTTTTTTTGATCACTTTTTATTTTCTTTTTTTTGGCAAGCAAGGTGACAAAAAAAAAATTCTGACAGTTTTTTGTCCTGTTTTTTTTTTTTTTTTCTAGTGTTCACTGCGCTGTAACTTACATTTTACTTTATTCTGCAGGTCGATACGATTACGGCAATACCATATGTATATATTTTTTTTGTTTTGTGGCGTTTGCGCAATAAAAATCACGTTTCTATCAAATTATGTTTTGTGTCACCATATTCTGAGAGCCATAACTTTTTAGTTAAAAAAGCTGTGTAAGGACTTATTTGCGGAACGGGTTGTAGTTTTTATTGGTACTATTTTGGGTTTTATGTGACTTTTTGATCACTTTTTATACTGGGAGGGATGGTGACCAAAAAATTAGTGATTCTGTCATTGTCTTTTAATAATTTTTTTTACGGTGTTCACCGTGCGGGAATAATATAATATTTTTATCGTTTTTGGTCATTATGAACCCGGTGATAACAAATATGTGTACTTTTTTAACGTTTTCACTTTTTCCTATAATAAAAAACGTATAGAAACGGTCAGTGTGACGCTGAGATTCACACTAACAGGAAGCCTGTTGTATGGCCTCCGGTTTTGCCATGACAACCTATGGCAGCACACGCAATCGGTCCCCGGGAAAGTTTTTGTTGCTACAACAAAGTTTCCCTGCGATCACATGATCGGGACCTGAACCAATCAGGTCTCCGGGATCAGAGGCAGGGGTTAACAGCACGATCCGGGTGTCAGCGCTACTCTGAGACACCCGATTGCGCTTTTAACACCCATTGTGAATTCACATCGGCGTTGCACAGAGCCCAGCAAGCGCCGACGTAAATTTACTGTGGGCGGTCAGGCAGCGGTTAACTAGTAACTATTTTATGTGCTATTACTATCCGTTTTACAAGCAGATACGTTTACGTTTAGAACAATGCACGTTTTTGAACATTTTCTCTAAATCTTAGTGTTTTTCACAAATAAACACTGAATTTATCGACTAAATTTTTCCACTAACAAAGTACAATTCGTTATGAGAAAACAATCTCAGAATCGCTTGGATAGGTAAAAGCATTCCAAAGTTATTACCACATAAAGTGAAGTGACATGTCAGATTTGAAAAAAATCGGCTCGGTCGACTAAGCCAAAACAGGCTGTGTCCTGAAGGGGTTAAGTAGAACCCAAAAAGCAAAAATTACACAAGCCTCTTTACGGAATATTCAGACATGGTAGTTTTGTATTAAAGTCCTGTGGATAAAACTGATCAGTTCCATTTATCTGAATGGGGTTGTTTCTGTAGCATGTGCATAGATTTCTGCTGCTGCAACAAATCTGCTTACGTGTGAATATACTCTTAATGCACATTTATGCGTAGACTCCCATCTACAATTAGGCCTGTTAGATGGTCTCAGGAAAACTAGCCAGTGAGGTGCTACTGTGGCAGGGAAAGCAGGACGCATTAGAGAGGATGCGATCTGTCTCTTCTCTTCATCTTGCTATATACAGATCACTGGTAAGTGATCTAATGGGCTTGATACCATTTATATAAATGTCATCAGTGAACTGTATACAGGAACAATGCAGATCATGAGTTACCTAATAACTTAAAGGGTAACAAAACTTTCAATAAACTTCTGACATCTCAGTGACATATCAGAAGTTTTGATCGGTGAGGGTTCGAGCACTGAGACCCCAACCGATCGTTAAAATGAAGCAGCAGAAGTGCTGGGGTGATCGCTCAGCCGCTTCCTTTCTGCTTTTCTTTGAAAGCCGAGCAATTGGTATACGGGCTCAATAGAAAGTCTATAAGCCCGTACACCAATTGCTTGGCTTTCGGAGAAAAGCCGTTCAGAAAACAAGCGGCTCGGAGCTCTCCCGAGCACTTCTGCAGCTTCATTTTAGCAATTGGTGGGGGTCTCAGTGCTCGGACCCTCACCGATCAAATCTTCTGACATGTCGGAAGTTTTCTGAAAGTTTAGTTACCCTTTCATCCTTAATGGTGTAAAATAATGTATGAAAATTATATAATAAAATAATGGAGAATAAATAGTTTTACTACAAACACAAAAAAACAGCATGCGCTTCTCCACAACCATATTAGACATCCTGCGTGAAACAATGTGTTTTGAATGGGCATCAGGTGTTCAGGCAAATATATACGTTTATATCACGTAGAATGTTACCCCAAACACAACTATTTGTGTCTGTTCTACCCTGTCCCTATATACACTTGCACCTTCACTAAAAATTGTCTGTATGTGGATAATTGTCACCCATTTATAGAGGCCGAGTCTAAGACCCTCATGTACTCCGCTGTATTATGCCTCAGTTTTGTAGGGAGCTGTAATAGGTGCCAGGGCCTTTTCTATACCTCTAAAATTATTTGGAAAACTACTGGAAAAAGTCGTACCATGCTCCATCAGATGCCGTATGTACAGAGTTTTTCTCCTATGCCATAGCTTCTAGGGGAGACTATCTACATATGGCATTCGATGGAGCTTTGTTTGGTGGCATACATAGTGCTGTGTGCACGAGACCTTTAACGGAGGGAGATGCATCTAAAACGAAAATTAGTGTTAATTAGATAACGTATACGTATTTGGCAAATTACCTTAGAGCAAAATGTCGAAAAACGCAAACAATGTTTTATTTGACTGTTTCAGTCCTCTAACTCAAATGACTGAGACGGCATCAGCCTTTATATTTTTATCTGCAGGACTGAAGTGAAGCAGGAACTGGAATCTGGCAAAGAGCTTGACTAGGGTTCAATCGTTGTGCGGACTGTAAATAAGTGAGATTCTTGTGATCGGTGTAGATAATATTAGGATGAAAAGGCCCCTCTAGCAGATGCCTCCACTCTTCTAAAGCTAATTTTACATCCAGTAACTCACGTTCCTCAATGGAGTAGTTGCGTTCTGCAGGATAGAAGAGTTTGCAGAAGAAGCCGCAGGATACTGCTTTACCCTTGGAGTTTAAAAACAAGTGCTCCATCACCAATGGAAAAAGCGTCAACCTCCAACGAGAACTAGACACATCAGGATGGTGAAGACCGGATGCTGAAGTGAAGGCTCTCTTAAGGTTGGTGAATTGACAATTTGAATTTGCGAAACCAAGAAATCTCTGAATGACAAGGAGACCTTGAGAACGTGGCCACTCTAAGATGTACTTCACTTTCTCCGGATCCATCTGGAGTCCACGATCAGAAATGATATAGCCCAGAAAGGGCAAGGGTTGTTTTTTTTTTTTTGTTTTTTTAAATGCACACTTTTTGATTTCGACGTAGAGGTTATTCCCCCTTAACCGCAACAGGACTTGGTGAACATGCTTCCGATGCATCATCAGATCTGGTAATTAAATCAGGATGTCGTCCAGATATACTACCACACAGACATACAGTAAATCCAGGAAGAGGTCGTTCACAAATTCCTGGAACACAGCGGGAGCGTTACACGGTCCAAAGGGCATCACAAAATATTCGTAGTGACTGTCTTGGGTGTTAAATACGGTTTTCCATTCGTCACCTTTGCGGATACGTGTCAAGTTATAAGCCCCGTGTAGATCCAGCTTTGTGAAAATCTTGTCCCCACGAATCCCGTTGAAGACATCAGAGATTAGTGGCAAGGGGTATTTGTTCTTGACACTGATATGGTTTAAACCACGGTAGTCAATACATGGCCAGAGAGATCCATATTTATTTTCTACAAAAAATAATCTGAATCCGTCTGGAGAAGTAGACTTCTTGATAAACCCCAATTTTGCAGTTGGCGTTTGTCAGGAAGGGCAACTAACCCTAGGCACTTGAGTTTCCCGGCTTCTGGGGGCATTGACACACAAAATTACTTATGGCTACAGTACAAACATAATCCTGCTGTAGACTGGGCTTCTGCTCCTGGTCAGACATCCTGAGTCTGTTCCATCGGCTCTTCAGGGACAACAACCGAAGGATGTAGTAGAGGTCTCTGGAACCTAGGCACCAATCTGTAGGACCTTTTTTCCCTACGAATTTCCTGGGCATTCTTGGAACCTCATGTCGATCCATGTAGCCAGAAGAATTAGGGCTTCCAAGGAAGATAGAAGATCTCGGGCTACCAGCTCATCTATTATTTGAAGATCTAATACTTGCCAGAAAGTTGCCACCAAGTCCTCATTATTCCAGGCAAGCTCTGTTGCCGAAGTACGAAACTGAATAGCGTACTCTCCTACCGTCGACTCTCCTTGGTGGAGAGTTAGAAGTGAAGCAGCTGCAGAAGACATTTGGCACGGTTCTTCAAACACAGTGCGAAAGTTTTCCATGAATAGTTGTAAGTTGGAAGATTCCGGCCCCTCACGATCCCAGATAGGGTTCGCCCATGCTAGAGCTTTGCCAGAGAGGAGGGAGACAATAAAGGCAACCTTGGTAAGATCAGAGGGGAAGAGGTGTGCCTGCAACTGGAAGTGGATCTTGCACTGGTTGGGAAAGCCCCTACAGATTGTTGCATCTCCATTGTAACGAGGTGGAAGTGGCAATGGAATTCTGGACCCAGAACTGAGTGGATTGCTGGCAGGCAGTGGAGTAGGTGGGGCAGCAAATGAAGCAAGATCCAAGCGTGTGGCAATAGCATTGACCGCTAGCAGAAGCTGATCCTGGCGTGTTCGGAGAGCTCACATATCTGCTTGGACCGGTGACTTGAATTGACCAGCGGGATCCATGGCCTGAGCAAACTGTCACGACTATGGGGTATGTGGACTCACTGGGCCGCTCCGCCGCAGTTAAGTATCAGCTGGTCAAACAAAATGTCTATGACAGTCACTAGGGAGAGAGTACCTGGATCGCTGACTTGTGCCGGATAATCAGAAGCAAGCTGGTGCCGGACTATGGGGAGCTGGCTTGTGCTGGACTATTGGAAGTTTGTTTGTACTAGATAACGGGACTTGTCTCGAATACTGGATACGGGATACAGGATACAGCTAGGGAATCATTTGCATGACAAACACTGGGAAGACACAACATTACTCAGGCACTGAGGAAAAGTGTAGGATTCCTTTTAACGGCCTGCTTGCTCAGGCATGGATTGGGGATAATTTTACTTGTGCGCGCGCTGGCCCTTTAAGCCTTGGCACGAGCAAGTGCACCCTATGGGACAGCCAGGGAGAGAGCACAGTGCGTCGGCGTCCCAGGGAAGGCCCCCATTGCCACACACCGCTGACTGCACTGGTCCCACTTCCAACTGTATCTGCGTCCTCAGGATGCAGATACAGTTCAATTCAATGTTGGCCCTTTAATCCTTGGCACGATCAGGCACACACTATGGGACAGGCAGGGAGAGATCACGGTGTGTCGGTGAAGAAACACAGTTCTGCGGTCGCAACTGCTGGTAAGTTGGGGATGCCGGCAGTCTGCGGCCGTGGGCGCTACACATAAGACCAGATATATTGCTCTAATGTCTAGTTCACTCTCTAAGTCTGACCATTGTTCTGTAGATGATAGGTGGTGGTGAAACCCAAATCAATACATAAATTTGCACAAATGGCCTTCCAAAATCTAGTCACAAATTGTAAACCCCTGTCAGATATTTTCAGGAATACGATGAAGTCTCAACACTTGTTGAACAAAGTGTGTAGCCAGCTTATAAGTAGACAAGTGTAAAAAATGGTCCATTTTACTGAACTTGTTTACAACAACCGAAATAGTATCTCTCCCTCTGGATCTGGGCAACCTGACAAACTCCATGCAGTGGCGTAGCCATAGGATTCGCAATGGTGGCACTTGCAACCGGGCCCCTAAGCCTGGGGGCGCACAGAGCCCCCTTTGCCACACAGTGCTGACCGCGCTAGTTCCGCTTCCAACTGTATCTGCGCCGAGTCACTCACAGTGCAGAGGAGGAGAAGGGTCTCCTCCACCCGTTATGGGAATGAGCATAGATAAGTAATTGTTATTATTTTTCTATTAGGCAAATTTGGGGGCATTATACTGGGTAAGGGAATGGGGCTGATATGGTATACTGTATGGGGCAGCTATGGGTGGCAATATACTGTGGGGGCATTATACTGTGGGAGCAGCTCTAGGGGCATTATACTGTGCGTGGGGCAGCTATGGGGGCATTATACTGTGTGGGGCAGCTATGGGGGCATTATACTGTGGGGGCAGCTATGGGGGTGCATTGTACTGTGAGGGCAGCTATGGGTGGCAATACACTATGGGGGCTGCTATGGGGGGCATTCTACTGTGTGTGGGCAGCTACGGGGGCATTATACTGTGGGGGCAGCTATGGGTGGCAATATACTATGGGGTGGCATTATACAGTGGTGGCCAGCTATTGGGGGCATTATACTGTGGGGGGCATTATACTGTGTGGGCAGCTATGGGTAGCAATATACTATGGGGGCATTATACAGTGGTGGTCAGCTATGGGGGGCATTATACTGTGTGGGGGCAGCTATGGGGGCATTATACTGTGTGGGGGCAGCTATGGGTGGCAATATACTATGGGTTGGCATTATACAGTGGTGGCCAGCTATTGGGGGCATTATACTGTGGGGGGCATTATACTGTGTGGACAGCTATGGGTGGCAATATACTATGGGGGAATTATACTGTGGTGGTCAGCTATGTGGGCATTATACAGTGTGGGGGCAGCTATGGGGAGCATTATACTGTGGTGGTCAGCTATGGGGGCATTATACTGTGTGGGGGCAGCTATGGGGGCATTATACTGTAGGGGCAGCTATGGGGGCATTATACTGTGGTGGTCAGCTATGGGGGCATTATACTGTGTGGGGGAAGCTTTGGGTGGCATTATACTTTGTGGGGGCAGCTATGCGGTGAATTATACTGTGTGGGGCAGCTATGGGGAGCATTATACTGTGTGTGGGCAGCTATGGGGAGCATTATACTGTGTGGGGGCATTATACTGTGGAGGCAGCTATGGGGGGCATTTTACTGTGGGGGCATCCATGTGGGCTGTTGGGCAAGGTGACTGGTCATAGGCATGCACAGAGGTCTGGTGGGGTAGGGGGGGGCAAGCTCAATTCTTGCTCCTGGGCCCATGAGCCTTTAGCCCATGAGTCCATGTATATGTGTGTCCATGGTCTCCTGGGAGTGGGCAAAGGTTTTAACTGACCAAAAGGTAATGCTCTAGATGTCTTATTGCGAACATGGATGTCACATTCCCCAAGAAACCTTTCCACATCTCTCCTCATATCTGGCCACCAAAAAATAAAAAAATGGTCTTACACATGTTAGTGATACCTGGATGATCCGCCAACTTACTACCATGAAACTCTAAAAGAATAGCAGGTCGAAGGCGGGTTTCTCTGGAGGTGCCTGAGATTGAGCCTGCAAAAGTAAATCAGAAATATCCTGTGTTAGCCCTGTCACAATTTTATCAGGAGGAATGATAAAAGAAGGAACAGGGGTCTCCGGAGCGGACAAGGATTAAATCCTTCCCTTGAGGGGATCTTGGAACCAGGATTTAGATCAATGGAACAGTCATACTCTCTATGAGGGGGAAGAACACCAGCAGGTTTTTCACAAAAAACATCCACAAATTCTTGATACTCAACAGGCAGACCCTGAAGACTGGTAACTGTGATTAGAATCAGAGAACTAAAACATCTCCCAGAACAGAACTTTCCCCACTGCACTAATTCTTCCAAAGCCCAATCAAACACTGGATTATGGAGTATCAACCAAGAATACTCCAAAATAATTGGATAGGAGGGAGAGCAAACTAACAGAAAAGAAATAGCTTCACAGTGGATACTTCCTACTTACAATTTAAGACCAGGAGTACAGTATCTTACTGATCCTCCAGACATAAGGGTACCATCCAATGAGCAAATGTCAATGGGTTTCTCCAGAGGTCTAGGGTATATGAATAATACCCAACTTATTGGCCAAATCAAAATCTAAAAAATCTGCTGCAGTACCAGAATAAACAAAGGCCTGCATATGCAAATATATACCCTCCCATTTAATCTTAGAGGGCAACAGCACAATATTTTTTGGAGAAAAAATTAATTATGCCCAGAAGAACCTCTCCATTGACTTCTAGGCTCTGAACTTTTCCCAACTTGCGGGGACACTTTTGGGAAAAATGTCCCTCTTTACCACAATACAAAGAAAGACCTAAGCGTCTCCTCCTATCCTTCTCTGCCTTAGAGAGCTTCAGGGGACCCAGTTGCATTGGTTCCTCCTTAGCCACACTAGCATAAGAGACATAAACAGGATGACACAAAGCAGCCTCCCTCTCTGACCTTCTTTCTCTAATATGCCTGTCAATATTGATGGCTAAAGACATAAGGCTATTAACCCGTTAGTGACCGGCCCATCGTGTTTCTACGTCGGTCACTAACGGGCCTTATTCCGATGCCATAGACTTTTTACGTCGCGGCATCGGAATAAGTTAACAGAGCAGGGAGCTGTCAAATCTCCCTGCTCTCAGCTGCTAGAGGCAGCTGAGGGCTGGGAGCGTCCCTGCTCTGCCGGGTGAGATCGATATTAGTATCGATCTCACCCGTTTAACCCCTCAGATGCGGTGCTCAATAGCGAGCACTGCATCTGAGTGGTTTTGGAGAGAGGGAGGGAGCTGTGTCTCCAATGGCAGCCGGGGGTCTAATAAAGGCCCCCAGGTCTGCCTGGAGTGAATGCCTGCTAGATCATGCCGCAGGCATGACCTAGCAGATGCCTGTCCGTGTTAAACGGACAGGCAGTATTACACTGCAATACAAAAGTACTGCAGTGTATTATAAATGCGATCGCAGAATCGCATATTATAGTCCCCTAGTGGGACTAGTAAAAAAAGTTGAATAAAGTTAATTTTAAAAAAAATGTGAAAAAAAATGAAAAACCCAGCTTTTCCCCTTACAAAATGCTTTACTATTAAAAAAACAAAATAAAGTTAAAAAGTTACACATATTTGGTATCGCCGCGTCCATAACGACCCCGACATACAAAAACTATACAAATTTGGTATCGTTGCAATCGTAACAACCCGCTGAATAAAGTTATTGTGTTATTTTTATCACACGGTAAACGGCGTAGATTTAAGACGCGAAAAAGAGTGGCAAAATTTCAGGTTTTTTTCTATTTCCCCCCAAATAAAAGTTAATAAAAGTGAATCAATAAATAATATGTCCCCCAAAATGGTGCTATTAAAAAATACAACTTGTCCCGCAAAAAACAAGACCTTATACAGCTATGTCGACGCAAAAATAAAAAGGTTATAGCTCTTGGAATGCGACGATGGAAAAACTTAAAAAATGGCCTGGTCATTAAGGTCTAAAATAGGCTGGTCATTAAGGGGTTAAGAGACACACACAATGGAAATTGTACCATGGCATCCCTTGTCTGGTCAGAAAGGCCCAAACTAAACTGACTATGGAGGGCGGCATCATTCCATACACTAACAGTGACCCACCGTCTGAATTTTGCTGAATATTCCTCAACTGTACTGTCCCCTGTTTTAAAGCCCGAAGATGAGCAGCCGCTGAAGTAGCTGCATCCGGGTCATCATGGATAACCCCTGAATCTGACAGGAATGCTTCCACACAATGTAATGCAAGATCCCCAAGCCTAAGACTAAAAGCCCAAGACTGTGGATCCCCTTGCTACATATTCTTAATAATTTCAACTCTCTGCGTCTCTGACCCCAAAGATCTAGGTCTCAAAGAAAAATACAATATACAACTCTCACAAAAATGTCTAAATTGAGAATTATCACCAGAAACATGGTTAGGTAAATTTATACGAGGTTCAGGACAAGCCGCAGTAGTATCATCACCCCCTGCATATAACGAGTAAGTTGTTTCTGAGAAACCAAATGAGATAGAACATTCTGAATCACAGAACATAAAGTCTGCATTTGATCCGTCAAGCTCTGCACAGGATTAGGATCAGCCACGATGCGGCTCCCGGTAGGGCTGGTTATAATGTTACACCGCTGGTGGTGCTCAGGAACGCAACACCAGACAATCGCTATAACATGGTTGAACCACGCATCAATACTGACAGAAAACGATAGGCACATGTAACTCACCAGTGGATGAGCGGAACCGAACACTGAAGGTAGTAGAAGATGGAGATGATGCACAAATCCAGACTCAGACTAAAGTCATTGCCTAGCAACGCCCAAACACAGAGATAACAGAGCTCATTAATTAGCAGCAGTCCTGCTGCTAATTGTAACACTGACACATCCAGGACTAAGTCAGCTAGGAATTTGCCCTGACGCCAAACATGACACAGCAGAGTGTGTACAGTGTTATTGTACATATAAACTAGCTCTGGTAGCAGGTTTGGCCATTTAGTTAGCTTGTGAGATGGCACAGTCCTCAGTGTCTCTATGTGAATCTTGATAATCTTTTTACAGAGGCCATTGCCTTGCGGGTAGTAAGCGGTTGCACAGAGCTTCTGGCAACTGTAGAGGGAGCACTGCTCCTAAAAAAAAGCTGGGATTGAAATGCTGATCCTCTGTCAGTCAGGATCTTCTCAGTACAGTTATAGGGCAGCATGAAGATCTTTCAGAAGACAGCCCAGGTGATTTTGGCCTCGGACGGGCACTGCGACCACGATCTTGTAATGATCAATGATGGACATCGCAAAGATGTATCCAGATTTTCTGTGCTTGACCAAGAATTTGTAGTTTGCAAGATGAGATGACTACCTCTGCTTTAAGGCTGCCAGCTGGGCCAAGTTGAGATGCGCCAGAGGGTTGTTGTCTACAACGATGTTGCTGCGAGGTAGTCTTTGAACTTCTCGGTGACGGCCCATACAAACGTCAGGAACACCAATTTGAAGAAACTGTCGTTTTGGTCATTCTGTTCAGTCCCTCTGAGAGCTCGGCTGGGAAAGGCTTTTACCTGTTCTCTTCCCTCTTGCATCTGGGAAAGGATGGCTCCAAGACCTTTCTTCCCGTCGTCGGTGTAGAGGAGGAAAGGTTGATTGTAGTCTGGGTAGCCAAGAATGGATGGCTCAATCAGCTTCAGTTTCAGTAGCTGGAAGGAAATCTCTTGATACTCAATGGGAATTCGCCTTTTCAGGTTTCTTGGAGTATCCACACAGTAGCTCTTGTAGAGTCTCTGAAATCTGGGTGAAATAAGGTATGAAGTGCCTGTAATATCCAATGAGCCCCAGGAAATTTCTCACCTCTTTTATTGTGGTGGGAGTAGGCCAGTTCGTAACGACAGTGATTTTTTTCTGGCTCAGGCATCACACCTTCAGAGCTGACTATCTGTCCCAGATAATGGACTTGCAGCTTAAACAGATGGCAGATAGGGGGCTTCACCTTGAGGCTTTGCTTGATGAGAACCTAGAAGACCTCAGCCAGATGTTGTAGGTGGTCTTCATAGGACTTTCGGTAGATGATAACGTCATCTAAGTAGATGATAATGTCACCTAAGTACAGCAGGACGGTCTCAAAGTCCTTGTGGCCCAGACAGCCCATGCTATTTTTTCTCCGTCATCCTTTTAGAAGCATTCAGAGATGATCAATAGAAAATATAGGGACCTGCTCCTGCAACATCAATTCATGCCCAACACATCTTAAAGGCACACTACAGTGTTTCTGGGTCTCTTTTACTACTTTATGCTTCCCTCAGATGTGGCAGCATGAACCTGGTGACAGAGTCATTTTAAGTCATACGTACGACCCATACTACTACAAATGTTTGTCTAGGGAGATTGAATGGCTGTGTGATTGATTTTATGTACCTGTTTGCAGGATCGGCCGTAGGTTAGATGGCGCCCTCTGCGGGACTCTCTCACTATTGCTGCCCTCCACAAACCAAAAATTAATCACATATATATATATATATATATATATATATATAGACACACACACATGGAACATATATACTGTACATACATAAAGGCAAATATTTAGACATACGACATACATGCAAATTTATATACACACATGCTGGAACACATATACATACATAAAGGTACATATATAGACATACAGACACACACACACACACACACACATACACACACGCACGAGGCACATTATATACACACACACACACACACACACACACACACACACACACACACACACACACACACACGAGGCACATTATATACACACATACCGGAACAAATACCCAAACATCAGAAAGATTCTCCAATAGGCACTTCCCTCCTCCCTTGCTGCACAGGCTTCTTGCAGGGGCGGGCTGTGAGTGGAGCGGAGCTTCCTTATCCCCTTTTGCTGCCTCCGCTCATGTCTCCTCTGTGTGTGTAACCAGGAGCAGAAGATATAGAGCTCATTAAACAGCATTCCCTGTTGTGCCCCCTACATAAAGGGAGGGTGTAGCGCCCTACGCATTCGAAAAGGTCACAGACCCCTTAGGCCAGCCATGCCTGTTTGCAATGTTTGCAGCTTTGATACCGGTAGTTAATAATAAATTGGAGTCTCCAGGGCTGGGACAAGGTTTTTTGATGCCCTAAGCAGACAAGGCAAATTGCACCCCCCTCACAACTTTGACCACCAGTCACTGGCAGCGTCAGTGACACTGACTAATCTTAAATCCCCCTATCAGCCTGAGAGCACCTCAACCTCATCCCACCCCCCTTCCCTTATATTTACAATCTATAGTGTGTGACGCCAATGCACCTGGCAGATCATCAATAGAACTGCACATGCGTTTTTTTTTTGACGTTTTGATTATTTGACTGGCTCGCATACATGTTCAGCCAGTCAGATCAAGAGAGGGCTTCTCTTCTTGCCAAGCAGCGCTTTCCTCCTCAGAATCAATAGAAGTGCTCATTAGTCAGGTCAGTGACACATGACACTGTGACCACTTGAGCGCTTTCCTCAGAATCGATGGAAGCGCTCATTGGTCAGCTCAGTGACACACGACACTGTGACCACCAATAAGCAATTTTACCATCTGATGGGGAAGGTGCTCATTGGCCAATTGTCAGTGGCACTGAGTTAATTTACTACTGTCCCCCAGGCCTGGATTCCGGTGTCCTTCTTACTGTGTTGCGGCACCTAAGGCAGACACTGGGAGAGTACTGTGGCGGTGATTAAAGCCGAGGTGGTGCAAGTTCAACCGCTTCTTTCTTTGTCAGTGTCTTGTTACTGCAGGAGTGTTGTAATGGCAGTAAGGGGTCAAGCGGCACCCATCGGCAGTGCAACGCTCCTGATATGACCTGAATGAAGCAAGCAGCGATCATCCTCACAAGTCTATTTTTAGAAAAATATTTTTTATTAACCCCTTGATGTCCAAGCCATTTTTCTTTTTTGTCGTTTTAGTTTTTCACTCCCCACCTTCCAAGAGATATAACTTTTTTTGTTTTCCGTCAATGGAGTGGTGTGAAGGCTTTTTGCAAGAGGAGTTGTAGTTTCTATTCAACATAAGTCTATGGACTTCATTACGGACCTGCCTCTCTGCTGGATGAAGTGCTGTCTGGGTGTTGGTGGACCGATTTTCGAAGATGGCCCACTTCGTTCCTCTGACCGGTCTTCCTTCTGCTCCTCAGCTGACCAAACTGTTCATCCAACACATCTTTCGCCTGCACGGCTTGCCGCAGCATATTGTGCCTGATCGTGGGGTACAGTTTACCTCAAAGTTCTGGAGAGCCCTCTGCGGACTCCTCGGTGTGAAATTTAACTTTTCATCAGCCTACCATCCTCGGTCTAATGGTTAGGACTGGAGGATCAGTCAGATCTTGGAGAACTACCTACGCTACTTCATTTTCAAGCAGCATGATGACTGGGTGCAGTTGCTCCCATGGGCAGAATTCTCCTACAATAATCACACCAGCTAGTCCATAAGGAATACGCCGTTCTTCATTGTTTACGGCCAGCACCCACGAATTCCTCTCCCGGTGCCCGATACTTCCGAGGTTCCAGCGGCTGACTTCCTACAGATCTGGCAGCAGACTTGATCCTCCATCCTAATGGCAGTCGACCGCATGAAACGGAAGGCTGACACAAGGAGAAGAGCACCTCCTGAGTTTCTTCCTGGCACGAGGGTCTGGCTGTCTTCCAGGAATATCCGACTTTGCTCCCAGGCTCCTCGGACCCTTCAAAATCCTACAGCAGATCAACCATGTCGCCTATAAGCTCCAGCTGCCTCCTACCCTCAAGATCCCCAACTCCTTCCATGTCTCCCTCCTGTAGCTGGTGGTTCTGAACTGCTACACCAAGACTCCTAGCCCTGTGGTTGCCTCCAGCGGCCCTTCAGACACCTTTGAGGTTCAGGTGATCCTGGACACCAAAAAAGTGAGAGGAAATACCTTTTATTTGGTGGATTGGAGGGGGTTTGGTCCTGAAGAAAGGTCTTGGGAGCCAGAGGAGAACCTCAATGCTCCTGCTCTTCTAAAGAAGTTTCTCTCTCGCTCTGGTCCCAAGAAGAGGGAGCGTAAGAGGGGGGATACTGTAATGTCCGTGGCTGCGGGCTGACAGCCGCAGCCACTAGTCAGCAAGCGCTGGCCCCAGCCTCCTCCTCAGGAGACGCCAGCGCTCGCTTCCACTCACCTCAGCCGGATCCCGTAGGGTGCGCGCTCACGCTCATGCCCGCTCTTAAAGGGGCAGCGCGTGTACCGGACTTCTTGATGAACTTTGACCAATGAGTACCGTGGACTATAAGAGGGGTCCAGCCCCCTGCTCCTATGCCTGAGCGTTTTTTATGTTTCCTAGTTTGTCTATGTGATTGCCTCCTAGTGTGTTTCCTGTACGTGTTCCTTGCATTCCATACCATCCTGGTCTAGCACTGTGCTGTGCCAAAGTAGTTTCGTGCTGTATGCCACGTCTTACCTGCTTCACTTCGCCTGACGTCTACCTGCTGCCTAGTCCTAGCCAAGCCTGCCCTGTTGCTGTCTGAGCTGCCACAGGTACCTATACGAACTATAGACTTTCACCTGCGCCCTGTTGGCCAGCTGCTTTATCGCCAAGGCGGTACGGCCCAGTGGGTCCACAGACCCGTCGTGAAACTAGGGTTTATATTATCTTCCAATTCCGCCCATAAAAAGAAAACAGGGTCATTCCAACAAGGATGTAGTTGGTCCATAATAGCAGCTATGTTATATGCCGCCACATTTGGTACCCCTAAACCTCCATCTTTCGTTTTACGATACAGAATATGTTTGGTCACCCTGAGGCTGGATTCACACAAGGTCATTACGTCCGTAATTGACGGACGTATTTCGGCCGCAAGTCCCGGACCGAACACAGTGCAGGGAGCCGGGCTCCTAGCATCATACTTTATGTACGATGCTAGGAGTCCCTGCCTCGCTGCCGGACAACTGTCCCGTACTGTAATCATGTTTTCAGTACGGGACAGTTGTCCGGCAGCGAGGCAGGGACTCCTATCATCGTACATAAGTATGATGCTAGGAGCCCGGCTCCCTGCACTGTGTTCGGTCCGGGACTTGCGGCCGAAATACGTCCGTCAATTACGGACGTAATGACCGTGTGAACCCAGCCTGACTAACATTTTAACTAAGTGGATTCTAGCAATTCAAGATAATTGGAGTTTCTCTAAGAGATGTAATTCGAACAGAATAGTTTACTTGACTACTTGGGATGGTTGGGGAGTGAGCCTAATGCCCAAGTATGTTAGTCCCGAATCAGCCCAAGCAAAATTATATCTAGAAAAAAACGACTTCAGGTGAGGTGGGATATGGATAGGCATCATTAAGGTTTTTGAGATCTTCAACTTATAATAGGAGACCTCCGAATACTGTCTAATGACCTTAAGGATCTCAGGGAATTATGAAAGGCGAGCGTTACATGTCAGAAGTACACAGTCAGCATATAACCCTATTTTATGTTCTGGAGCCAAATTTATCCAGTACTACTTCTAAAAAATTCCTGTTAACCCTGTCAAAGGCTTTTTCATAGTCCCATGAGAGCAAAATGACGGGGGCTCCTGAATTACGTGCGACCTCAATTAATTCTAGAAACCTTCTAGTGCCATCCCTAGCTTGGCAGCCCTGAATAAAGCCAACTTGGTCCCATGCTATTAGTGAAGAAATACAATAATTCAATCTGGAAGCTAGTAGTTTGGAGGAAAGTTTTATATCACTATTCAACAAGGAAATAGGGCGAAAATTAGCTGGGGAATCAGGTGGTTTACCAGGTTTAGGGATTGTAACTATAATGGCTTGTGGCATTTCTGGGGGAGGAGATCTATTGTTTACAATACCTATAAACATTTATTTTAAATAAGGAATCAAAATATCTATAAAAGATCTATAATATTCATTGGGAAGTCCATCAGGACCCGACATGTGTTTCTTTATGTGGTAATAACTTTTGAATGCTTTTACCTATACAAACGATTCTGAGATTGTTTTCTCATGACATATTGTACTTTGTGTGAAGATTAGAGAAAATTTGCAAAAATGTGCGCTTTTTTACATTTAAATGTATCTGCTTGTAAAACAGATAGTAACACCACACAAAATACTGATACTATTTAAAATACCCATATGTCTACTTTATGTTGGCATTGTTTTTTTTAACGTACTTTTCTTTTTCTAGGACGTTCCAAGGCTTAGAACTTTAGCAGCAAATTCTCACATATTCAAGAAAATTTTGAAAGGCTGTTTTTTCAGGGACCAGTTAAGTTGTGAAGTGGCTTTGAGGGGCCCATACAATGCAAATCCCCATAAATCACCCCATTTTAAAACTGCACCCCTCACAGTATTCCAAACCGCATTAAGAAAGTTTCTTAACCCTAAAGTAGGGGTGAAATTGACAAATTTCATTTTTTTTAGCATAAATTCATATTTAATCCTTTTTTTCCTGTAACACAGAGGGTTTTACCAGAGAAACACATCTCAATATTTATTGCCCAGATTCTGCAGTTTTTAGAAATATCCCACATGTGGCCCTAAAACGACACCAAACTACACCCCTCAAGGAATTTATCAAGGGATAGAGTGAGCATTTTGACCGCTCAGGTTTTTTGCTGAATTTAGTGGAATGAGGCCGTGAAAATCAAAATCAAAATTTTTCCAATAAAATGTAGAAATTTTAAATGTTTACAAGGCATAAAGGACAAAAAAAACACACCAACATTTGAAAAGCAATTTCTCCCGATTACGGAAATACCCCATTTGTGGTAATAAACTGCTTGGACACACGGCAGAGCTCAGAAGGGAAGGAGCACCATTTGGCTTTTGGAGCTCAAGTTTTGCTGCAATGGTTTTCGGGTGCCATGTCGCATTTGTAAAGCCCCAGTGGGACAACCCCAAAAGTGACCCCATTTGGAAAACTATGCCCCTCAAGGAATGTATCGAAGGGTATAGTAAGCATTTTCACCCCACAGGTTTTTTGCTGACTTTAGTGGAATTAGGGCGTGAAAATGAAAATCAGTTTTTTTCTAATAAAATGTAGTTTTAGCTCAGATTTTTCCATTTTCACAATAAATAAAGCAGAAAAAGCACTCCACAATTTGTAAAGCAACCTCTTCTGAGCACAGCAATAACCCATATGTGGCAATAAAATGTTGTTTGGACCCACGGCAGGGCTTAGAAATGGAGGAGCACCATTTGGCTTTTGAAGCTCAAATTTAGCTGGAATGGTTTGCGGCGCAATGTCACATTTGCAAAGCCCCTGCGGGACCAAATCAGTGGAAACCCCCAAAAAAGTGACTCCAGTTGGCAAACTACACCCCTGAAGGCATTTATCTCGGGGTATAGGGGGCATTTTGGCCCCACAGCTTTTTTTGCCAAATTTAGTGGAATTAGGCCATGAAATGAAAAAGCTACAGTTTTTCTGATAAAAAGTGGACAGTTTAAATTTTTACAAGGAATAAAGGAGAAACAGCACCCCAACATTTGTAAAGCAATTTCTCCCGAGTACGGCAATACCCACATGTGGTCATAACCTGCTATTTAGACACACAGCGAGGCTCTAATGGGAAGAACAATTTGGTCTTTGGAGTGCAGATTTTACAAAATGAGTTTGACACCATGTTGCAATGAGCTAAGGTACCAGTACAGTGGTAAACCCTGAAAAATTACCCCATTTTGGAATCTACATCTCTGAAGAAATTTATCTAGAGGTATTGTGAGCATTTTGCAGAAAATAGTGCACAGTGGATGTTGCAGATTGAAAATTGCCATTTTTCCAATGATATGCCATTTCAGTGAACAATATGTTGTGCCCAGCTTGTGCCACTGGAGACACACATCGCATAAACTGTTAAGCGGGTTTTTCAGAGTACAGTAATACCCCATATGTTGTCATAAACTGCTGTTTGGGCACACTGTCAAGCTGAGAAGGACCACCATTTTGCTTTTGGAGCGTAGATTTTACTTAGTAGTAGTTTTATTTGGGGTTTTACTAGTATTTCAACTTATAATGTTGGGGCATATGTAAGCTGTGTGGAGTACATCAGGGTATATGTAAACTTGGCGGAGCACATCAGGGTATTTGTAAGCTGTGCGGAGTACATCAGAGTATATGTAAGCTGTGAGGAGTACATCAGGGTATATGTAAGCTGTGTGGAGTACATCAGGGTATATGTAAGCTGTGCGGAGTACATCAGGGTAAATGTAAGCTGGGAGGAGTACATCAGGGTATATGTAAGCTGTGCGGAGTACATCAGGGTATATGTAAGCTGTGCGGAGTACATCAGGATATATGTAAGCTGGCTGGAGTGCATCAGGGTATATGTAAGCTGTGTGGAGTACATCAGGGCATAGGTGAGCTGTGCGGAGTACATCAGGGTATATGTAAGTGTCACGAGGCGTGTCAGTGGACACTGTACCGCCGTAGCGGGAAGGCAGCTGGCCAAACAACAGGAAACCCCAGCAATACAATGTCCCGTACAAGGGTACCTGGGTAGTCCAGACAGTGGCCGCAGCTCTGGTGCAGATGGAGAAGGGCACAGCAGGTAACGCCATACGTGGCGGATGACACAAGTGCCGCAGGTTGCGCCAGACGCGGAGAGTTCCTCCGGACATGGCAGATGACACAGGACGTGGCGGATTCCTCCGGACGTCGCAGATGACACAGGACGTGGCAGATTCCTCCGGACGTGGCAGATGACACAGGACGTGGCAGATTCCTCCGGACGTGGCAGATGACACAGGACGTGGCAGATGTCACAGGACGTGACACGACACCGACACTAGTTGGCACAGGAACAAGAACAGCACGGGATACAGGAACAGGTAACAAGGCAGGGTAACAACTGGAACGGGAAACACTAAGGGACCATTTGCAAAACAGACTGGGAAAACTAACAACGCTCAGGCAAGGATCATAAGGCCTGGGGCCTTCTTATAGACCAGGAAATCATGGCAGTTGATGATGATTTCCTTTGTGCGTGCGCTGGCCCTTTAAGGCCGGGCACGAAAATGCGCGCGCACCCTACGGGACACAGCAGACCAGAGCGGAAATGAGCGCTGGTGTCTCCAAGGAATGAGATGGGGACTAGCGCTCATGGATCCATGGCTGCGGGTGTCGGGAGGTGAGTAAACCCGACGGCCCGTGGCCATGGACGCTACAGTATCCCCCCTCTTGCGCCCCCTCTTCTTGGGGCGAGATCGAGAGAGGAACTTTTTTGCAACAATTACAGCGACACAAAATTTTTATCGTTTTTTACGTTTTACTACTTTCCCACAATAAAAATACTCTTTTCTAAAAAAAAATCATGTTCTAGTGTCGCCATATTCTGACAGCCATAACTTTTTATTTTTCAGTTGATATCACTGTGGGAAGGCTTGTTTTTGCATGACAAACTGTCGTTTTTGTGTGAACCATTTTGGGGTACTTGTGACTTTTTGATCACTTTTTATTAAAAAAAATTCTGAGACAAGTTGACCAAAAAAATTAATTCTGTCATTGTTTTTTGTTTACATTTTTTACGGTGTTCAATGTGCAGTAAAAATAATGTAATATTTTTATAGTTCACGCCGGTCCGAACGCGGCGATACCTATTATATATAGTTTTTTGGGGTTTTTTTCATTTTTTTTTTCCAATTGTAGAGGACTTGATTAGGGAAACAGGGCAATCTTTATTTTTATTGCCTAAAACTTTTTATTTCTTTTTGGTAAAAATTTTTTTCACTTTTTGTCTTACTCTTACTTGGGAAATTGAAGATCTGATCTTCTGGTCCCCTGTACAATACACTGCACTACGTATGCAGTGAAGTGTATTGTAACTGTCATTTTTCACCTGACAGTTAGGCCTATTATGTCCTGCCCTAATAGGTTTCCGTACCTGGCCAACCAGGAAGACGTTGCTAGAACCAGGAAGACCCAGCCATGGACTTCCGGGTTCTGAGACTGTTTCCCGCAGGGTGCGCGCACGTGCACAGCCTTAAAGGGCCAGTACGCGTGCAGTTGTTAATAATCTGTAATTAGCCCAGAATGCTGCTGGACTATAAAAAAGGGCTCTGCCCACTTGATCCTTGCCTGAGCGTTGTTGTATACCTAAAGTTTGTCTTGCAAATGGTCTCCCAGTGTTTTCCAGTTCACAGTGCTACCCGTTCCTGCTGCCTGTGCCCTGTATCCCTGCCTCTGTGCCATTTACTGTGAAAGTCAAGTCGTGTCTTTCGCTGCATCTACTGAGCTATCTACAGTGAAAGTCAAGTTGTGTCACTGCTACTGTCTACATTGCCTCAGGTACCCTTTCTGGACTATAGACATTGTTTTGCTCCTAGTTGGCCAGCTGCTATCACACTACGCGGTATGGCCCAGTGGGTCCACACCCCGCGCCGTGACAGATGCATAACACATCACAGTTGGATTTAACTGCACCCTGCAATCATGTCGGGGGGGGGGGGCAATGGGCAGTTGGAGCGGGTCACCTCCCTCTTTCTAACAGCTTAGATGCAGCGGTCACTATTGACCGCGGCATCTAAGTTGTTAAACAGCTAGGATCAGAGTTGTCTATGGCCGTTAGTGTAATACACAGCTGACACCCGCAGCTTATGGAGCAGGCTGAGCTTGTGAGCCCGCACCATACTTCAACCCCCGCAGCATGACGGACGGTGGCCATAAAGTGTAGGCTAGTATATATGCTTTTCCATATATTCTGCTCTGTAAGATCCAGAGATTGGCTGTGTCTACTTTTTTATGAGACGTAAGTGGCCTTATTTGTATTTCTTGGTTCACTATATTTCTGCTAAAAAAAAAGGACACAAGTTGAATCATTTTCAAATATTACATATACACACTGTTGACACAAGGCTGTATAAACCTTTTCATTGCTGGGCTTTGTTCACCATGTGCAGGGGGGCACGACGGCAGAAGTCATCTCTGTCTAAGTGTCATATTGTCAAAGTGTCCTGGCAGTTATACATGGCACAGATCTAACATCCATCTCTCTTCTCTTCATACAGGTATATAATCCATTTCATTCCTGCATGAACCTCATCCCTGCTGTAGCTGCATTTCAAAAAGCTGAAACTGTTATTTTATGGTATATAATCCATTTCATTCCTGCATGAACCTCATCCCTGCTGTAGCTGCATTTCAAAAAGCTGAAACTGTTATTTTATGGTATATAATCCATTTCATTCCTGCATGAACCTCATCCCTGCTGTAGCTGCATTTCAAAAAGCTGAAACTGTTATTTTATGGTATATAATCCATTTCATTCCTGCATGAACCTCATCCCTGCTGTAGCTGCATTTCAAAAAGCTGAAACTGTTATTTTATGGTATATAATCCATTTCATTCCTGCATGAACCTCATCCCTGCTGTAGCTGCATTTCAAAAAGCTGAAACTGTTATTTTATGGTATATAATCCATTTCATTCCTGCATGAACCTCATCCCTGCTGTAGCTGCATTTCAAAAAGCTGAAACTGTTATTTTATGGTATATAATCCATTTCATTCCTGCATGAACCTCATCCCTGCTGTAGCTGCATTTCAAAAAGCTGAAACTGTTATTTTATGGTATATAATCCATTTCATTCCTGCATGAACCTCATCCCTGCTGTAGCTGCATTTCAAAAAGCTGAAACTGTTATTTTATGGTATATAATCCATTTCATTCCTGCATGAACCTCATCCCTGCTGTAGCTGCATTTCAAAAAGCTGAAACTGTTATTTTATGGTATATAATCCATTTCATTCCTGCATGAACCTCATCCCTGCTGTAGCTGCATTTCAAAAAGCTGAAACTGTTATTTTATGGTATATAACTCTGCTTTCCTGTCTTGCTATATAGTCTAATGTTATCTCAAAGTTTTGTCAAAGTGTTTGATCGTCGTTAAGTTTTATGATCATCCAGACCTGCTAGTTTGTTTGTTTATCTCTGCATAGCTTTTCACCTCATGTGTCTAGTTGATTTGATTAATAGCTGAACGAGCTTAATTAGGCCTAGATCTGAGCATCTACTCCCCTATAAATTTAGATGTAGCATATGGGGAAGGCACTCGTGCAGGGGGGCACGACAGCAGAAGTCATCTCTGTCTAAGTGTCATATTGTCAAAGTGTCCTGGCAGTTATACATGGCAGTTGCACAGGGTCAGTGACAGGTAAGCTGCATTACCAAATCAAACACACTATCACACGCTCTAAATATTAGATTTCTAACTATCTGTAAACAAAGATGTTTGCCACCACTCTCATCATTATAGCTGCTCTTGGTTTTCAATCCTATCACCCATTTAAGACTTGCCCAAAAACAGTCTACATCAGTCCCTCTCTCCTTGCCTCGCCCATGTACAGCTCCCATTCACTATTCACTTTCCTCAGTCAACTTAACCCATCTCATCCCACTGCCCAACATAAAAATCACTCTCATAAATCACATAACCATATGCTGTCTCTCTGCATTCTCCTGCTACTAGCTGCAGGGGACATCTCTCCCAACCCTGGTCCTCCCTTTTCTAATGCCAAGCTCAACCACTTACCTGCCACACATAGAAACCCTGCAAATCTTCTTGCCATTCCTTGTATGTCTTCTCCTGTCTCTTTTAACTGTGCTCTCTGGAACTCTCGGTCCGTGTGCAACAAACTCACCTTTATTCATGACTTATTCCTTTCTAACTCTCTCAACCTTCTGGCTCTTACAGAAACATGGCTACACCTGTCTGACACTGCTTCCCCTGCTGCTCTATCTTATGGTGGTCTCCAGTTCTCTCATGCCCCCAGAACTGAGAACAGGCAGGGTGGAGGAGTAGGTATACTTCTTTCCCCACACTGCACTTTCCAGGTCATTCCCCCGGTCCCCTCACTCACATTTCCCTCTTTTGAAGTCCACACCCTCAGACTCTTTCACCCTTTTCCCCTCCGAGTGGCAGTTGTCTACCGCCCACCGGGCTCACCCCGCCAATTCCTGGATCATTTTGCTGCCTGGCTTCCACAATTTCTATCCTCTGAAACACCCACTCTCATCATGGGTGACTTCAACATCCCCATTGATAACCCAATCTCCTCATCTGCCTCCCAGTTTCTATCTTTAACCTCGTCCCTCGGTCTGTCACAACTTACTAACTCTCCTACACATGAAGACGGGCATTCACTTGACCTGGTCTTCTTCCGGCTCTGCTCAGTTTCTGACTTTATTAACTCTCCTCTCCCGCTTTCTGACCACAATCTTCTCTGCTTTACTATCAAATATTCTCTGCCTCCTCAGGTCATCCCTACGTATCAGACATACAGAAATCTACATGCCATTAACACTGTGAAACTCATAGACAGTCTACAGTCCTCATTGTCCCCTATCTCTTCCCTCTCCTGTCCCAATCTGGCTGCCAAACTTTATAATAACACTCTCAAAAATGCATTGGATGAAGCAGCCCCCACTACACTCCGAACCACCCGACAAAGACGACGACAACCCTGGCACACGCCTCAATCCCGCTTTCTTCACTGGTGCTTGAGATGTGCTGAACGACTGTGGAGAAAATCGCATTTGGATGCAGATTTCCTCCATTACAAATTTATGCTCAAAACTTACAACTCTGCCCTTCACCGCGCCAAACAAGTCTACTTCACTTCTCTCATCTCCACACTATCTAATAATCCAAAACGCCTCTTTGATACTTTTCACTCCCTCCTTAGTCCTAAAGTGCAGACGCCAATCACAGATCTCAGTGCTGAAGACCTGGCCAATTATTTTAAAGTTAAAATTGACAACATCCGGCATGATATTATCTCCCAGTCCCCTAGTAACATCGATCCCCTTCCCCCCCGCACTCCCTCTTCTTCACTCTCAGCATTTGACCCAATAACTGAAGAAGAAGTCTCGAGGCTCCTCTCTTCTTCTCGTCCTACTACCTGCCCTAGTGATCCTGTCCCCTCACACCTCCTTCAGTCCCTCTCCCCAGCTGTCACTAGTCACCTCACTAAAATATTTAACCTCTCTCTTTCCTCTGGTATCTTTCCCTCCGCTTTTAAACATGCCATTATAAACCCATTATTGAAAAAACCAACACTTGACCCATCCAGCGCTGCCAACTACCGACCAGTCTCTAATCTGCCCTTCATCTCCAAACTCCTGGAACGCTTGGTCTACTCTCGCCTTATCCGCTATCTCTCTGCTAACTCCATTCTTGACCCCTTACAATCTGGTTTCCGCACTCTACACTCCACAGAAACTGCCCTTACTAAAGTCTCAAATGATCTCTTGGCGGCTAAATCGGACGGTAAATCCTCTCTCCTGATTCTTTTGGATCTCTCTGCAGCCTTTGACACTGTAGACCACAAACTCCTACTTAACATGCTCCACTCTATTGGCCTCAAGGACGCGGCTCTCTCTTGGTTTTCCTCCTATCTCTCTGACCGCTCATTCAGTGTGTCATTTGCTGGTTCCACCTCTTCTCCTCTTCCCCTTGATATCGGGGTTCCTCAGGGATCAGTCCTAGGTCCACTCCTCTTTTCTCTCTACACAGCTCCTATTGGACAAACCATCAGCAGATTTGGCTTCCAGTACCATCTCTACGCTGATGACACCCAATTATATACCTCCTCCCGTGACATCACCCCTGCTCTAATACAGAACACCAGTGATTGTCTGTCCGCTGTCTCTAACATCATGTCCTCTCTCTATCTGAAACTGAATCTTTCTAAAACTGAGCTCCTTGTGTTCCCACCATCTACTAACCTCCCTAAACCTGATGTCTCCATCTCTGTGTGTGGCACTATCATAACTTCTAAGCAGCACGCCCGCTGTCTCGGGGTTATTTTTGACTCAGATCTTTCCTTTACTCCTCACATACAATCACTTTCACGCTCCTGTCATTTTCACCTCAAAAACATCTCCAGAATCCGCTCTTTTCTTACGGAGGAAACTGCCAAAACTCTCATTGTTGCTCTGATTCACTCTCGTCTTGACTACTGTAACTCATTACTAGTCGGTCTTCCCCTCACTAAACTCTCCCCTCTCCAATCTATCCTCAATGCAGCAGCCAGGCTCATCTTTATGACCAACCGCTACACCAACGCCTCTAATCTGTGCCAGTCACTGCACTGGTTGCCCATCCCCTTCCGAATAAAATTCAAACTTATTACTCTCACCCACAAAGCTCTCCACAGTGCTGCACCTCCTTACATCTCCTCCCTCATCTCTGTCTACCACCCTACTCGGGCTCTACGTTCTGCCAACGACCTTAGATTAAAATCCTCCATAATCCGAACCTCCCACTACCGTCTCCAGGATTTCTCTCGTGCTGCACCCGTCCTCTGGAATGTGCTACCCCAGACAATCCGATTAATTCCCAATATCCACAGTTTTAAACGTGCCCTGAAAACACATCTATTTAGACAGGCCTATAACATTCCCTAATCTGACTCCTTTCCATGGCCCTCCATTTAGATTAGTCATCAGAATAAGATTCCCTCACACTCCTTCTCTTCATGTCCGTCATACACGGATAGTGGCTGGTGACCGGCTCATGCAGCTTTATGTTACCACCGCATGTGTATAAAAATGGCCGGACTATTGTGCAGAACAAACACTGTTACACTTTGTGTCTCCCTTATGTCCTCATAGATTGTAAGCTCTTGCGAGCAGGGTCCTCACTCCCCAGGTTTGAATTGTAAATGAACTTTGTCACTATGTAATGTCTGATATTGTTTGTTTCATGTTCCCTCTAAATTGTAAAGTGCTGCGTAATATGTTGGCGCTATATAAATAAAGATTATTATTATTATTATTATTATTATTCAAGTATTCCGTTGTTCTGCTCCAACATAGGAGTAGAGCAACAAAAAACTGGAGTTGCCGGATCTGTCGCATGACAGAAAGGAACATTGCCCAACGGAACTATTCACTTTAGGTTCTATCAGTGTCTGTTGTTTTCCCGGACAAAGTAGCGTAGCATTCTGCAAACATAGTTATTATGGTACTTTTTGAAAAGTGTTAGGCCAGATTCACCCAGCACTATTTGTCATAGTTTTTTATGCTTATTTCACCCAAAGCCAAGAGAGAATAAAAAATTAGGGCAAGTAAACCTGTGTTTGAATGGAAGTGAGGAGAAACGGTAGCTGGCACTACTCCACTCACATCTTACGCACCAAAATGAAGCAGTAGGGAAAGGTGCTCACAGGCAGTAATGACACGGGTGGTGCTCTGCCCAATAGTAGCAATGTCCAAAAAGTTGTTTGTATATAGAGGAAAATAGGCGGTACTCACCCAATCAGTTGTGTTGAAAAAAAGTAATTCTTTATTGCGATCCCTGTGGGTATCACAGCAGGAGAATGTAGAATTGCACACAAGGCGTGAGGCATGCTTCGTCTGGCCTGACCTTCCCGCCATGGTAACCACGGTAAAATTGTCTGACACCTTTTGGATCTATTCCTGCCTTTGGCTAAATAAACACACTATAAACTGCATCAGAGCTGGATTTTAACTTGTTTTTATTTATATGGTAACTTACTGCAGCAGCCAGATCTAACATTTTAGTGTAGTTAAAATTCCCCCGAATTTCTTCCTTTTATGTGGTAGACTATAATAAGAGGAGGAGGGGTTTTCCTGTAAAACCCTTACAATAATGGGTGCCCCTCTCAGGGTCACCTGGAAAGCACTGCATAAACACTACAATCACACACGCACATAAGCACATGCAGCAGACTTTGTTGCAGATTTTTTATTTTATTTCAAAAAGCTTCATTACTTTATTATATTATTTAAACAAACAAAATCCTAATATTCCCTCCCATTACCCACCCTCCAGAGGCCCCACATAAGACGAGAGGGAGCAACAAAAAACTAACAAACCACAATGACCGTTATTTACTAATTCTGTCTAATGTCTAGCAGCGTAAACTTCAACCAGGCAGGCACAAAATGCACCAAATTTATCACAGTGGGCCATGCTGCATGATGATTTTGAGGCATCTTGCATGACCTGTTGGACAGTTTTCTCTTATACTACTTTTTATTTGGCTTATTTTGCGTCAGAATTTTGTGCCAGTTTTTTGGTGCATTTCTGTCAAATATTGGCACATTTTGATGTCATACACCTTTTCCGGCTATCCACGTTCCTTTCTCACTAAGCCATGCCCCTTTCAAGGGGTTAAGGGCTCTCTTTTTTTTGTTTGGTGAGTTTGCATGTAAAGTGTATTTCCACAGCAGCAGTGTGCAAGCCAACCATTAGCGGTGTATTTACAGACGGTTTTTGTAGTCGCAAAAAAAAAAAAAAGACATGTAAATACGCCCTTAGGCTTTATTCACATGACCGGGTGCCCAATCGGCCGTGAATAACGGCTGGCTTTCAAGGTCGATTTCCACGTGTGCGGGACCCATTTTCACGGATCCTTCATAGACTTTATTGAGGGATCCGGGAAAACGGGCAAAAAAAGGACATGTCCTATTTTTTCCCTGGGCCATTCACACAGTCCTAAAAACGGCCGTGTTTTACTAAACCAATGCAACTATTTTCTTGCTAACCGTATGCATTACTATTTGGACCCGATAAAAATAAATGTTTTAAAACTGATTATCCCTGTCGTCTGAATAGGGCCTTAGGGTGGGTACAGTCATGGCGTATTTACTGCAGATTTGTAGTGCTGATTCCGCATTACAAATCCGCAGCAATTTACAGTGCAATATAAGTGCATTCTTGAGCGAGCAGCAGTGGATTTTCACAGCGGATTTCATCCTTTGCAAGCAGTATATCCAGGGGTGGGATCCAGCCGGTTCTCCCGAGCCGGCTGTTAATAATTACAGCCGGATCGCAGAACCTGGGTGAAGCGGGAAACCGGAACCGGTCCCCGGGCCTTATCTACAGGGCAGTATATAGGGGCCCTAACTACAGGGGACTATATAGGGGCCCTAACTACAGGGAACGCCACAGGGGGCCCTATCTACAGGGAACATCACAGAGGGCCCTATCTACAGGGAACGCCACAGGGGTCCCTATCTACAGGGAACATCACAGGGGGCTCTATCTACAGGAAATGCCACAGGGGGCCCTATCTACAGGAAACCCACAGGGGGCCCTATCTACAAGGGGCACTTTCTACAGGGAACTATACAGGGGGCCCTATCTACAGGGGACACTACAGGGTTTCCTATCTATGATGATGCTACAGGGGGCCCTATAAACAAGGGACGCTAAAGGGGGCTCTATCTACAAGGGACCCATCAGCTGACCCTATCTACAGGTAATGCCACGGGGCCCTATCTACAGGGAACGCTGAAGGAGGCCTGGCGTCACTTGAGGATGGCGCGGGAACGTGGACCGGTAAGCATATAATGTTGTTTTTTTTCTTTTACAGTGGGCAGTGATGAGTGCCCTAGCTACAGGGGTCTATATATTGGGCCTTATCTACAGGGCAGTATACAGGGGCCCTAACTACAGGGGACTATTTAGGGGCACTAACTACAGGGGACTATATAGGCCCTAACTACAGGGAACGCCACAGGGGGCCCTATCTACAGGGAATGCCACAGGGGGCCCTATCTACAGGGAATGCCACAGGGGGGCCCTATCTACAGGGAATGCCACAGGGGGCCCTATCTACAGGGACGCCACAGGGGGCCCTATCTACAGGGAATGCCACAGGGGGCTCTATCTACTCTACAGGGAATGCCAGAGGGGGCCTTATCTACAGGGAATGCCACAGGGGGCCCTATCTACAGGGAACGCCACAGGGGGCCCTATCTACAGGGAACGCCACAGGGGGCCCTATCTACAGGGAACGCCACAGGGGGCCCTATCTACAGGGAACACCACAGGGGGCTCTATCTACTCTACAGGGAATGCTACAGGGGGCCTTATCTACAGGGAACGCCACAGGGGGCCCTATCTACAGGGAACGCCACAGGGGGCCCTATCTACAGGGAACGCCACAGGGAGCCCTATCTACAGGGAATGCCACAAGGGAATCTATCTACAGGGAATGCCACAGGGGGCCTTATCTACACGGAATGCCACAAGGGACCCTATCTACATGGAACCTCATAGGGGGCCCTATTTACATGGGGCACTTTCTACAGGGAACTATACAGGGGGCCCTATCTACAGGGGACGCTACACCTATCTACGAGAAAAATACAGGGGGCCCTAACTACAGGGGATGCTATAGGGGGCCCGATCTATAGGGGACCCCACAGCTGACCCTATCTACAGGAAACGCCATAGGGAACCCTATCTACAGTTAACGCCACAGTGGCGTCCTATCTGCTGGTAATGCCACAGGGGGCTCTATCTACAGGAAACGCCACAGGGGGCCATATCTACAGGGATCACTACAGGGGCCCCTATCTACATGGGGCACTATCTACATGGGGCCCCATCTACAGGGGGCCCCATCAACAGGGGCACTATCTATAGGGGGCTTTATTTATAGGTGGCCCTATCTACAGGGGGCACTATCTACCGGTGGATGCTACAGGTGCCACTAACTACAGGGGACTCTATAGGGAGCCCTATCTATAGGAGATGCTACAGCGGGCCTTATCTACAGAGGGACTCTATACGAGGCCTTAACTACAGGGGACGCTACAGAGGGCACTATTTACAGGGGACTCTATAGGGGGCCCTATCTACAGGTGCCCTATCTACACGGGACTCTACGGGGGCCCTATTTACAGGAAAATACTGGGGGCCCTATCTACAGGGGACTAAGGGGGGTCCTATCTACATGGCACTCTATGGGGCCCCTATTTACAGGGGACTATAAGGGGGCCCTATCTATAGACGGCACTATCTACAGGGGGCATTTTCTACAGGGGGCACTATTTACAGCGGCCACTATCTACAGGAGGCACTGTTTACAGTTTGTAGATGACAGGGGGCACTATCTACAGGGGCCAATATTTACAGGGGACCCTATGGAAGGCACTATCTACATGGGACTCTATGAGGGGCACTATCTACAGTGGGCTCTATGTGGGCCACTATCTACATGGGGCTCAACGAGGGGCATGAACTAGAGGGGGCAATGTGTGTGTGTCGTGAATTACTTTACAGTGTTTGACACAATATTCATGGGCACAGTGTATAGTACTATTATATTTAGGAGCACAGTATGTTGCACTATTATATTCACGGGCACAGTGTATGATACTGACTACAATCAGAGGCATAGAGTGTGGCAGGATGAGAATTTTATCTTCGTTTATAGGTGCGGAAATGTTGGAAAAGTGAGCTTCCGAAGACATCTGAGTGGCAAACTCTGCAGAAATGGGTTATATCCAGGAGGCTTCCTCATAGGTGTCTTGACTGCATGGAAAAAAAAGGGAAAAAGAACGACTCCAATTTGAGAAGACGTCACCTGTGAGTCACTAAATGTAAATGTTTATTTTCCCTGTTACTGATCAGTACTGTAGTAACTGTATGATCTGCAGCGAGATGATGGGTGTATTGTTCTTTTTTGTGAAACAGCAACTCCCAGCATATCTTTACCATTGTTCTGACTATACTGGGAGCTGTAGATTTATGCCGTACAAACTTATACAGCAGGCATTACAGTGAATTTGCAAATGAACTCCATACTGAGCTGTATTTGTGCTTATTCTGTATTTATGTACTGAGCTTGATTCTGGGGCTGTATATATGTACTAAGTATGGTTCTGGTGCTGTATTTTATGTACTGAGCTTGGTTCTCGTGCTGTATACATGTACTGAGCTTGGATCTGGAGTTATATACATCATAACAACCAAGCTCATTACATATATACAACTCTAGAACCAAGCTCAACATATAAATACAGCCCCAGAATCAAGCTCAGTACATATATACAACTCTAGAACCAAGCTCAGCATATAAACACAGCATCAGAAACAAGCTCAGTACATATATGCAGCACCACAACAAAGCTTAGTACATATATACATCATAACAACCAAGCTCAAAACATATATACATGTACTGAGTTTGGTTCTGGAGTTGTATATTTATACTGAGCTTTGTTCTGGTGCTGTATTTATGTACTGATCTTGGTTCTGGTGCTGTATATACGGTTTGGTCCAGAATTATTTGGACAGTGACACAAGTTTTGGCATTTTAGCTGTTTACCAAAACATATTGAATATAAAGTTATATAATCAATATGGGCTTAAAGTGCAGACACTCAGCTTTAATTTGAGGGTATTCACATCCTAATTTGAGGAAGGGTTTAGGAATTACAGCTCTTTAATATGTAGCTGCCTCTTTTTCAAGGGACTAAAGGTAATTGGACAATTTTCTTAGAAGGTATTTAATGGGCTGCCTTGTTAATCCATTATCAATTAAGCAGGTAAAAGGTCTGGAGTTGATTCCAGCTGTGGCATTTGCATTTGGAAGCTGTTTGTAACGTCTATGGCCACGGCCCGTCGTTCTGACTTACCCCTCGACGGCTGCGACCATGGACATGTGAGACCCCTGCAGCAGCGTCCTCCTGTGAGGTGCCGGCATTCACTTCCTGGCATCGAGACTGTATCCGGAGGGCTCGCGTGTGCACGGTCTTAAAGGGCCAGTGCGCGCATAATTGCAGGAAGTCTGCAATCAAGCCCAAAATGCTACTGGACTATAAAAAGGGCTCTGCCCTCTTGTTCTTTGCCTGAGCATTGTTCGTTACCCAAAGTTTTTCTTGAAAATGGTTTCCTAGTGTCTTCCAGTTCCCAAGTGTTCCCTGTTTCTGTATCCTGTGCTATCCTGGTCAAGTGCCGTGCTGAAGCTGTTGTCATGTTGTGCTGTATTCCACGCCTGTTCTGCTACTCCATGCCTGACGTCTACCTGCTGCCTGGTCCCAGCCGAGCCTGCCTTGCTGCTGTCCGAGTTGCCACAGGTACGCTTTCTGGACTATAGACTCTGTACTATACCTGTTTAGCCAGCTGCCATCCCGCTACGCGGTACGGCCCAGTGGGTCCACACCCTGCATCGTGACACTGTTGCTGTGAACCCACAACATGAGATCAATGGAGCTCATATAAAAGGGAGGGGAAGAAGTGGGGAAAAGAAGGGCAGGAAGCATAAAGATCAACTGATCTCTTGAATTGATTAATAGAAATTCAATATTAAAATGACCAGCTTAGAGAGGTATATTATACTTGACAGGGATGGGGTGAGCGGTCCCTCTTTCAAGTACACCCCATAACTTAGAAAAACCCAAACAACCTATGTATGATAAGATGGTAGGATGGGAATGAAGGGAAAAGAGTGAATGCATCAGGTATCAAATAGCTAAGGTGGATTGCACAGAGGGGCAAATCATGCGGTAATGTCTATGTGCCCGAGGCACGCCACTGCGTTATAATCTGGTGCTAATTGATTCCTGTGGAATAAATCTGTATAGGACCGCTTTAATAACACTTAGAGAGATGGGTAAGTGTTATTAGAGTCACTGCTCACACACTGTTCAAGCAGCTGAGCTGGCAATCAGCTATGTGTCAAAATCTCTCTCCTCTCTGTGCTTGCAGCTCCGCAATGGTAAAGCAGCTGGGAGAATGCTGTCTTACTCTCCGATGTTTGTGGAGAGCCCGTCGCCGATGACTGGAACACTAGGGTATGTTCACACAGAGTTTTTTTACGCGGAAACCGCGCCGCAAAACTCGGCAAAAACAGCACGAAAATGCCCAGTTCTGGAACAGCGTGAAACTAAGATCAACCTGTACCAGAATGATGGGAGGAAGAAAGTATGAAGAAGGCTTGGAACGGCACATGATCCAAAGCACACCACATCCTCTATAAAATATGGTGGAAGCAGTGTGATGGCATGGGCATGCATGGCTGCCAAAGGCACTGGGTCACTAGTGTTTATTGATGATGTGACTGAAGACAGAAGCAGCCGGATGAATTCTGAAGAGTTCAAGGAGCAAGGTTGATTGGATGTCGCTTCACAGTACAGATGGACAATGACCCAAAACATACTGAGAAAGCAACCCAGGAATTTTTTAAGGCAAAGAAGTGGAATATTCTGCAATGGCCAAGTCAATCACCAGATCTCAACCCGATCGAGCATGCATTTCACTTGCTTAAGACCCGCAAACAAGCAACAACTGAAGACAGCTGCAGTAAAGGCCTGGCAAAGCATCACAAAGGAGGAAACCCATCGATTGGTAATGTCCATGGGTTCCAGACTTCAGGCAGTGATTGCCTGCAAAGGATTCTCTACAACGTATTAAAAAAAAAAACATTTTATTTATGGTAATGTTAATTTGTCCAATTACTTTTGAGCCCCTGAAATTAGGAAGCTGTGTAGAAAAATGGTTGCAATTCCTAAACGTTTCCCAGGATATTTTTGTTCAACCCCTTGAATTAAACCTGAAAGTCTACACTTCAATTGCATCTCAGTTGTTTAATTTCAAATCCAATGTGGTGGCATGCAGAGCCCAAATCATGAAGATTGTGTCACTATCCAAATAGTTTCTGGACCTAACTGTATGTACTGATCTTTGGTTCTGGTGCTGTATATATGTACTGAGCTTGGTTCTGGCACTGTATATATGTACTGAGCTTTGTTCTGGTGCTGTATATATGTACTGAGCTTGGTTCTGGAGTTGTATAAATGTACTGATCTTGGTTCTGGTGCTGTATATATGTACTGATCTTGGTTATGGTGCCTTATATATGTACTGAGCTTGGTCTGGCACTGTATATATGTACTGAGCTTTGTTCTGGTGCTGTATTCATGTACTGAGCTTGGTTCTGATTTTGTATATATGTACTGAGATTTGTTCTGGTGTTGTATTTATGTACTGAGCTTGGTTCTCTGTGCTGTATATATGTACTGATATTTGTTCTGGTCTTGTATATATGTACTGAGCTTTTGTTCTGGTGGTGTATTTATGTTCTGGTGGTGTATTTATGTACTGAGCTTTGTTCTGGTGCTTTATTTATGTACTGAGTTTGGTTCTGGTGTTGTATATATGTACTGAGCTTTGTTCTGGTGCTGTATATATGTACTGAGCTTTGTTCTGGTGCTGTATTCATGTACTGAGCTTGGTTCTGATTTTTTATATATGTACTGAGCTTTGTTCTGGTGTTGTATTTATGTACTGAGCTTGGTTCTCTGTGCTGTATATATATATGTACTGATATTTGTTCTGGTGTTGTATATATGTACTGAGCTTTTGTTCTGGTGCTGTATTTATGTTCTGGTGGTGTATTTATGTACTGAGCTTTGTTCTGGTGCTGTATTTATGTACTGAGTTTGGTTCTGGTGTTGTATATATGTACTGAGCTTTGTTCTGGTGCTGTATATATGTACTGAGCTTTGTTCTGGTGCTGTATTCATGTACTGAGCTTGGTTCTGATTTTGTATATATGTACTGAGCTTTGTTCTGGTGTTGTATTTATGTACTGAGCTTGGTTCTCTGTGCTGTATATATATATGTACTGATATTTGTTCTGGCGTTGTATATATGTACTGAGCTTGGTTCTGGCATTGTATATATGTACTGAGTTTGGTTCTGGTGTTGTATATATGTACTGAGCTTTGTTCTGGTGCTGTATATATGTACTGAGCTTGGTTCTGGAGTTGTATATATGTACTGATCTTGGTTCTGGTGCTGTATATATGTACTGAGCTTGATTATGGCACTGTATATATGTACTGATCTTGGTTATGGTGCCTTATATATGTACTGAGCTTGGTCTGGAACTGTATATATGTACTGAGCTTGGTTCTGGTGCTGTATTCATGTACTGAGCTTGGTTCTGATTTTGTATATATGTACTGAGCTTTGTTCTGGTGTTGTATTTATGTACTGAGCTTGGTTCTCTGTGCTGTATATATGTACTGAGCTTTGTTCTGGTGTTGTATATATGTACTGAGCTTTTGTTCTGGTGCTGTATTTATGTTTTGGTGGTGTATTTATGTACTGAGCTTCGTTCTGGTGCTGTATTTATGTACTGAGTTTGGTTCTGGTGTTGTATATATGCACTGAGCTTTGTTCTGGTGCTGTATATATGTACTGAGCTTGTGTAAAGGATCTGCCAGACACAACTTCTGTGTCGACGCCCATAGGTAATCAGTCTGCACCTGCTTCTATGTCTGTGAGACTGACTCCATCTTCCACCACCCAGCATGGCAGGCTTAGGAGTGGGAGAGCCTATCACAGCCTGGCCAGACGGAGCTAGCTCCCGCCCTCTGTCTATTTTTACCTGCCTTTCCTGTTCCTCCTTTGCTTGTGATTCTTCTCTGTTTGTTTCCTGGCCCTGCTGCAGCTTCTTGAACTACTGATCCTCTGCTTGTGATTGACCTTGGCTTTTCTGACCACTCTTCTGCTCTGCGTTTTTGTACCGCGCTCATCTCCTGGTTTGACTCGGCTCGTTCACCTCGCTTGTTGCTCACGGTGTTCCCGTGGGCAACTTCCCCATTTCCCTGGCTTCTTTGTACCCTTGTCTGTTTGTCTGTCGTGCACCTATTGAGTGTAGGGACCGTCGCCCAGTTGTACGCCGTCGCCTAGGGCGGGTCGTTGTAAGTAGTCAGGGACTGAGTGGCGTGTAGATTAGGGCTCACTTGTCTGTTTCCCTACCCCGACATTACAGCTTGGTTCTGGTGCTGTATTCATGTACTGAGCTTGGTTCTGATTTTGTATATATGTACTGAGCTTTGTTCTGGTGTTGTATTTATGTACTGAGCTTGGTTCTCTGTCCTGTATATATATGTACTGATATTTGTTCTGGTGTTGTATATATGTACTGAGCTTGGTTCTGGCATTGTATATATGTACTGAGCTTTTGTTCTGGTGGTGTATTTATGTACTGAGCTTGGTTCTGGTGCTGTATTTATGTACTGAGTTTGGTTCTGGTGTTGTATATATGTACTGAGCTTTGTTCTGGTGCTGTATATATGTACTGAGCTCGGTTCTGATGCTGTATTTATGTACTGAGCTTGGTTCTAGTAGTGTATTTATATACTGAGCTTGGTTCTGGCGTTGTATATTTGTACTGAGCTTAGTTCTGGTGTTGTATTTATGTACTGAGCTTGGTTCTGATTTTGTATATATGTACTGAGCTTTGTTTTGGTGCTGTATATATGTACTGAGCTTGGTTCTGATGCTGTATTTATGTACTGAGCTTGGTTTTAGTAGTGTATTTATATACTGAGCTTGGTTCTGGCGTTGTATATTTGTACTGAGCTTAGTTCTGGTGTTGTATTTATGTACTGAACTTGGTTCTGGTGCTGTATATATGTACTGAGTTTAGTTCTGGCACCGTATCTGTGCATTAGCCGGGAGATTTGTCGCCGTTTACTGGGCACACTGCACTGTTCTCCACCCTTCTCACAGTCCACAGCGTAACTAAATGGCCACGCTTAGAATATTGAATGTGCGCATATAAGTCTTTACGTAATGGGAGAGTTTAATATAATGAGTGTTGCTAGGTAGGTACAGTATGTATGCTTATGTAGATACATACATAGTGTGGAAATCCAGTTAAACATTCTGGACAGGAAGTTTCTTTATTGAGAGTCCAATTTAACATAGGGTGTATTTGGAATATTGTACTTGTTTTATTTGAGTATTAGAATAATTTTCCATGGCGCGATTCACCTCAAAACACTGAGACACCTCCCTCTGCCAGCGCGTATGTCTTTGAATCCCACCCCTGATTATATCTGCCACATCTAGACCCACTCTAAGGGTATGTGTGCACACACACTAATTACGTCCGTAATTGACGGACGTATTTCGGCCGCAAGTACCGGACCGAACACAGTGCAGGGAGCCGGGCTCCTAGCATCATACTTATGTACGATGCTAGGAGTCCCTGTCTCGCTGCAGGACAACTGTCCCGTACTGAAGACATGATTACAGTTGTCTTGCAGCGAGGCAGGGACTCCTAGCATCGTACATAACTATGATGCTAGGAGCCAGGCTCCCTGCACTGAGTTCGGTCCGGTACTTGCGGCCGAAATACGTCCGTCAATTACGGACGTAATTAGTGTGTGTGCACATACCCTTACATATCCAGATTTTGTTGCAGATTTGCCGAAAATTCACAGCAAAATCTGCAGCAGAAATTTTTTACCATGTCTGGATGCACCAATAGGACGGTTTCCCATGTAGCGTAAATGCTGCGGAATTTCTGCAACAGAATTCTGTGCGGAAATTCTGCAGCATTTACAGTAGCAACAAAGTGGGTGAGACTTAGATATCATGCCCACGCATCAGCCAATTACAAGCTGAAGCGTCACATGGCCTGCAACGTCATCTTGGAAGGCCTAACTACATGCAGAAAAGAGGGAGGGGTTATGTATGGATTTATTTATTTCTACATGTATTCCGCAGCGAAATTTCAGTTCGGTTTTTCAGACGGCAGGTGCTGCGGGTTCCAGGTCGGCTACGCTGCTCAGTTTTTGTCATCACTAGTGGTTGGTAGTAGATTGGCAGTCCTGCCCTGCAATCGCAGGGCTGCTGACTGCTGCTATGGCAGCAGGAGGCCTAACAATGGCCTCCTGTTCTTCCGTTACGGAAGCCGATTAGGCCCCGCTCGAAGGTGAAGCCTAATCGGCTTGCTGTCAATGAATGACTGACAGATCTAATATATTGCACTACATAGGTAACAAAATAAAACCCAATCGCCCTTTTCCCTTATCAAGTCCTTTATTATTGAAAAAAAAACATAAACATTTGGTTCTCACAACATGGCGACAGAAAAAATACATTATTTTTACAAAAGTAATTTTATTGTGCAAAAAGTTGTAAAACATAAAAAAGTGCTATAAATTAGGTATCACCGGATTCGTACTGACCTGCAGAACTGCAGAATAAAGTTAACATGTAATTTATAATGCGTAATGAACGCTGTATAAAAAAACTAAAACATATGCCAGAATTGCTGTTTTTTGATCACCCAAAAATAGAATAAAATTGATCAAAAAGTCGATTGTACCCCAAAATGGTACCAATAATAACTACAGCTCGTCCCACAAAAAAACAGCCCTCAAACTACTACGTCTATGAAAAATAAAATTAGTTAAGGCTCCAATAAGTCAGAAAATAAAAAATATTCAGTTGTGCAGGCCTGGGGGAACATTTCTTCTGTTTCAAGAGGCGATTTATCAAGGCCCTAAAATTAGGGAACCAGGAAGGGTGGGGCCCAAACATATCTGCTGGAAGTGAGGGTGCCCGTATTATATCAGGACAACACTTTCCCAGCAAAATTCCCCAAACTGCAAAGGTGCGGAGTGTGGACCAAAAGGGGGATAAGTAAGGACATAATTTATCAATGCGACACTGGCCTGTGCAGAAAGGTTAGCTTCAAAGCGTAACACACATCTATGGATTATTTTATTGTTTTTTTTACACCATTATTATACCACCTGACTATGCCCCTGATGTACTCTGCACAGCTTACATATACCCCCACATTATAAACTGAAATACTAGTAAAACTCCAAACAAAACTACTACCATGCAAAAAAGCCAAATGGCGCTCCCTCCCTTCTGAACCCTACAGCGTGGCCAAACAGCTGTTTACTTCCACATATATGGCATCGCCATACCCAGGAGTACCCTTTTAACAATTTTTGGGGTGTGTGTCTAAAGTTGCACAAGATGGGCACGACATATTTGCCACTGGCATATCTAGGGAAAAATGTTAATTTTTACTTTGCACCATCCGCAGTGCAATCAATTATGGAAAAGACCTGTGGGGTGAAAATGCCAAACTAGGTACTCTTTCATGCCTGAGCCTGGTTGAATGTCCAGGCAAAAGATTAGAGCCATATGTAGGGTGATTTTAAAACTGGGAAACACAGCATAATAATTATAGAGCTGTCTTGTTATGGTGGCACAAGCTGGGCACCACATATTGGCATATCTATGGGAAAAATCCAGTTTTCACTCTACAACATCGAGTGTGCACTAATTTCTGCAAATCACCTGCTGGGTTAACATGCTCACTACGCCTAATAATGTTAAGACAAGTTTGTTGCTAAGAGATACAATAGGCGCCTGGAAAGCTTTATGGCCTTCCGCATGGTCTTTCTAAATTCTGGCCATTATGGGACAACCCCATGTTCCCACAGGGGAGCCAGAATAAATTATTTTCGCAGTGGAGATCTGAGGGGATCAATGTTCTGGGCCAACTTATGAATGTTGAAGAGGGAAGATGGCTTACGTGGCAGGAGTTCTCTAGCAAGTATAATTTGAGGGATAATCAGTATCTGCAATATGCTCAAGTAGCAGAGTTATGTAAAGCCAAAGTACGCAATATTGATGTAGTGGAGATGTGGGGGGCATTTGATGGGATGGTGCCACAGGGCGGTATGGGTAGAAGTCTTGCAAGTTTATATGGTAAGCTTCGGAATGTCCACCTTGACTCTTTTAGTACCTCCTGCTTTCGGTCCTGGGAAGTGGAGCTGGAAGATCCAGAACTCTCTAGCAAAATTCGGGTAGGGTGGGAGAGGGTGAGGAAGGTCATGGTAAATGAGCAGTGGCGTGAGATGCACTTCCGGCTTATGCACAGAGTGACATATGCCTTTAATTTATCCTATAGAGACGCTCCAGTACACTATCTGCGTAGTTGTCCTAAATGTGACCTACATAAAGCTAATTTACTTCACGGGATGTGGTTGTGCCCACAAATTCGGGCGTTTTGGAACCTTGCTCTACAATTTATTAAGGACACCTGGGGGGAAGAGGTACACGCAAACCCACAGGCAGTGCTGTTTCACTTTATCCCCATGGATCCAGATGGGGGGGGACCACCTCTAGTAGCTCGGAAAGGAATCCATATGGCATTATTGGCTATCAAGAAGTGCATCTTGCGTCACTGGTTACAGACATCGGTCCCGGGAATTGCGGAGGTTGTGACTACTCTTAAAACTTTATTGGGATATGATAAAACGGACCTAGAAAGACACAAAGAAAGGTCTACAGAACAATTTTTTAAAACTTGGCGTATATTCATTGAAAAACATTATTCCGCAGCGGAGATAGGGGTGTTCATGCGCACATTTCAACACACATCATGGTATAGTTCGCAGAGTATCCAGGGCACGCTAGGCGTGCTACTGGCTAGTTAAGGACCTGCTCACCGAGATGGAGGAGAGTTGGGGGGAGGGAAGGGGATGCTCGGCTTTGTTTTGCCTTATTCGTTGCCTTGTAACTTGATGATGACAAGTAAAATGAAAAAATTATTTTGGAGTTAGAACACATTGTTATATGATGTACTTATTATTGTATGTGTGACACGTACTTTATACCTGTAACTGTTCTGACTTTGAATAAAAATATATTTGAAAAAAAAAAACATGCTCACAACCCCCCTAGGTGAATACCTTGAGGAGTGTAGTTTCCAAAATGGGGTCTCTTCTGGGGGATTTCCACTGTTTCGGTCCCACAGGGGCTTTTTGAATGCGACATAGCGACCAGAAACCAATCCAGCAAAATGTGCACTCCAAAAGCCAAATTGCGCTACTTCCCTTCTGAGCCCTAACGTGTACCAAAAAGGCAGTTTATGACAACATATGGGGTATTACCGTACTCAGGAGAAATTGATTTCAGATGTTGGGGTTCTTTTTTTCCTTTATTTGTTGAGCAAATTAAATATTTTGAGCTAAATCTACGTCTTATTGAAGAAAAAGGATTTTTTTTATTTTCACCTCTGTGTGGATAAAATGCGCACTACACCCGTAGATGAATTCTTCAAGGTGTGTAGTTTCGTGAATGGAGTCACTTTTGGGCAGTTTTCTCTGTACTTGTACCTTAGGGCAGTGATGGACAAATACCGGGCCGCGGATCATTTGGTACCGGGCCGCGGTATCTGGTATCCGCCCCGGTGGCCTCAGGGAATTTAGGGCGAAAAACCGCACCAAACTGTGGTGCAGTTTTTTGCCAGAAATGTCCGCTGCGGAAAACTGCTGAGCAGGCCTCCTGGGATTACGTTTCATCTCAGGAGACCGCTGCAGCCTGTGATTAGCTGCAGCGGTGGTCACATGGAATGAAACGTCATCCTAGGAGGCCGGCTCTCTAACGTCATCCAGGCGGCCCTCTGGGATGATATTTCATCCCATGTGACTGCTGCTGATCCCAGTTCCAACTGCATCTGCATCCTTCGGATGCAGATACAGTTGAATTGAATGCTCGAGCAAGAGTGACGGCTTCTTGCCCCAGCTTTCACTCTGCCGTGAGCTGCTCGGCGCAGGCAGGCACGATGTTGTGACATCATTGCACTTGTCTGCTCCGAGTCACTCATAGCACAGACCAGAGGAAAAGGATACTCCACCTGTCGTGGAAACGGGGATTGGTATGTAATTATGTTATTATTTTTTATTAGGCACATATGGGGCGTTATACTGGGTATGGGAGGTGGGGCAGATACGGTGGCAGCTATGGGAGCATTTTACTGTATGGGGCAGCTAAGGGGGGCCTTATACTGTACGGGGGCATTATACTGTGGGGCAGATATGGGGGGCATTATACTGTGAGAGGGGCAGCTATGGGGAGCATTATACCGTGAGGGCGCAGCTATGGGGAGCATTATATTGTATGGGGCAGCTATGGGGAGCATTATACTCTGTGGGGGCAGCAATGGGGAGCATCATACTATGGATGCATTATTGTAATGACGGGGTAGGGAAACAGACAAGTGAGCCCTAATCTACCCGCCACTCAGTCCCTGCCTACTTGCAACGACCCGCCCTAGGCGATGGGGTACAACTGGGCGACGGTCCCTACACTCAATAGGTGCACGACAGACAAACAGACAAGGGTACAAAGAAGCCAGGGAAATGGGGAAGTTGCCCACGGGAACACCGTGAGCAACAAGCGAGGTGAACGAGCCGAGTCAAACCAGGAGATGAGCAAGGTACAAAAACGCAGAGCAGAAGAATGGTCAGTAAAGCCAAGGTCAATCACAAGCAGAGGATCAGTAGTTCAAGAAGCTGCAGCAGGGCCAGGAAACCAACAGAGAAGAATCACAAGCAAAGGAGGAACAGGAAAGGCAGGTAAAAATAGACAGAGGGCGGGAGCTAGCTCCGTCTGGCCAGACTGTGATTGGCTCTCCCACTCCTAAGCCTGCCATCCTGGGTGGTGGAAGATGGAGTCAGTCTCACAGATATAGAAGCAGGTGCAGACTGATTACCTATGGGCGTCGACACAGAAGTTGTGTCTGGCAGATCCTTTACAGTACCCCCCTTTTATGAGGGGCCACCGGACCCTTTCTAGGTGGACCTGGTTTATTGGGGAAACGAAGGTGGAACCTCCTGAGCAATACCCCAGCGTGAACATCCCGGGCGGGTACCCAAGTCCTCTCCTCAGGCCCGTATCCCCTCCAATGGACCAGGTACTGGAGGGAGCCTTGGACCATCCTGCTGTCCACAATCTTGGCCACCTCGAATTCTACCCCCTCAGGGGTGAGAACAGAGACCGGAGGTTTCCACGAGGGAGCCAAGGACGGGGAGCAGCGTTTAAGGAGGGAGGCATGAAACACGTAGTGTACTCGAAAAGACGGGGGCAACTCCAGTGGGATGGAGACAGGGTTAAGGACTTCAATGACCTTGTATGGCCCTATAAACCGGGGAGCAAACTTCTTAGACGGGACTTTAAGGCGCACATTTTTTGACGATAGCCACACCACATCCCCGACCACAAACAAGGGGTTAGCAGAACGTCTTCTATCTGCCTGAGTCTTTTGTATGCTCTGGAACGCCTCTAGGTTCTTCTGAACCTGGGCCCAGACTGTGCACAGTTCCCGATGAACGACATCTACCTCTGGATTGTTGGAACTACCAGGTGAAACGGAAGAGAACCGTGGATTAAACCCAAAATTACAGAAAAAGGGGGAGACCCCTGACGAGTTACTGACCCGGTTATTAAGGGAAAATTCGGCGAGGGGAATGAATGAGACCCAATCATATTGACAGTCAGAGATAAAACACCTTAAATATTGTTCTAGAGACTGATTAGTCCTCTCAGTTTGGCCATTAGGTTCAGTATGGAAGGCAGAGGAGAAGGACAGATCAATCTCCAACTTTTTACAGTAGGCTCTCCAAAACAATGAAACAAATTGTACCCCTCTGTCAGAAACAATATTGACAGGAACCCCATGGAGACGCAGGATGTGTTTGACAAACAAGGTAGCTAACGTCTTAGCATTGGGTAGGTTCTTGAGGGGTACAAAGTGGCACATCTTACTGAAGCGGTCTACTACAACCCACACCACCGACTTGCCTTGAGATGGAGGCAAATCAGTGATGAAATCCATGTAGATATGGGTCCAAGGTCTCTGGGGAACGGGCAAAGAACATAGAAAGCCCGCTGGTCGGGACCTGGGAGTCTTGGACCTAGCACAAACTTCACAAGCGGCGACGTAGGCCTTAACGTCTTTGAGCAACCCAGGCCACCAATAGTTTCTGGCAATGAGGTGCTTGGTAGCCAGGATGCCTGGATGGCCAGATAGTGCAGAGTCATGATTTTCCCTAAGTACCCTTAGCCAGAATTGCAGGGGAACAAACAGCTTGTCCTCAGGAAGGTTCCCGGGAGCTGAACCTTGATCAGCCGCAATTTCAGAGACTAAATCAGAATCAATAGAGGAAATGATTATACCTGGAGGCAAAACACAAGCAGGATCTTCCTCCAAAGGAGGGCTGGCCATGAAGCTATGCGACAGTGCATCAGCCTTAATATTTTTAGACCCAGCCCTATAGGTGACAAAAAAGTTGAATCTGGTAAAAAATAACGCCCATCGAGCTTGTCTCGGGTTTAGCCTCCGGGCAGATTCTAGGAAAACCAGATTCTTGTGGTCGGTAAGGACTGTTACCTGGTGCCTAGCCCCCTCCAGGAAGTGGCGCCACTTTTCAAATGCCCATTTAATGGCTAAGAGTTCGCGGTTGCCAATATCATAGTTACTCTCAGTTGGCGAAAACTTCCTGGAGAAGTAGGCACAGGGGCGGAGATGGGTGAGGGACCTGGTACCCTGGGACAAGACAGACCCCACTCCCACCTCGGATGCGTCAACCTCCACGATAAATGGCTCCATTTGGTTGGGCTGAACCAGCACTGGGGCCGAGATAAAGCACTTCTTAAGGACCTCAAAAGCCTGGACAGCCTCAGGAGGCCAGTGGAGGAGATCAGCACCTTTGCGAGTGAGGTCCGTAAGAGGCTTAGCGATGACCGAGAAGTTAGCAATAAATCTCCTGTAATAATTAGCAAACCCCAGAAAGCACTGTAACGCCTTCAGGGAGGCAGGTTGGACCCATTCCGCCACAGCCTGGACCTTGGCGGGGTCCATGCGGAATTCATGAGGAGTGAGGATTTGACCCAAAAACGGTATCTCCTGCACCCCAAATACACATTTTTCGGTCTTTGCAAACAGTTTGTTTTCCCGAAGGGCCTGGAGCACCTTCCTGACATGCTCAATGTGGGAGGACCAGTCCTTGGAAAACACAAGTATGTCATCAAGGTACACTACAAGAAATACCCCCAGGTAGTCTCTTAAAACCTCATTTATGAAATTCTGGAAGACCGTGGGAGCATTACACAACCCAAAGGGCATGACAAGGTATTCGAAATGACCTTCGGGCGTGTTAAACGCAGTCTTCCACTAATCCCCCTCTTTGATGCGGATAAGGTTATAAGCCCCCCGTAGATCAAACTTAGAGAACCATTGGGCCTCCTGAACCTGATTGAAGAGATCAGGAATCAAAGGAAGGGGATACTGGTTCCTTACAGTGACCTTCTTCAAGTTTCGGTAGTCAATGCATGGCCTAAGACCACCATCCTTCTTCCCTACGAAGAAGAAGCCAGCACCTACCGGAGAAGTAGAGGGGCGAATGTAACCCTTGGCCAGGCATTCCTGGATATACTCTCTCATGGCTTCACGTTCGGAACAAGAGAGATTAAATATCCTACCCTTAGGGAGCTTAGCTCCTGGTACCAAATCAATTGCGCAATCTTATTCTCTATGAGGTGGTAACACTTCGGAGGCCTCTTTAGAGAAAACATCAGGTAGAGTGTTCACCTCCTCAGGGAGAGAAATAGAATTAACAGGAAAACATGACGTCATGCATTCATTACCCCATTTGGTAAGATCCCCAGTATTCCAGTCAAAAGTGGGATTATGCTACTGCAACCAGGGAAGGCCTAAAACCAAATCGGATGATAATCCCTGCATCACCAGTACAGAGCACTGCTCCAAATGCATGGAGCCCACAAGGAGTTCAAAAACAGGGGTATGCTGTGTAAAATAACCATTAGCAAGAGGAGTGGAGTCGATACCCACTACCGGGACAGGTTTAGGCAAATCAATCAATGGCATAGCTAGAGACATAGCAAATTCCACAGACATAATATTAGCAGAAGACCCTGAATCCACGAAGGCACTGCCGGTAGCAGACCTACCACGAAAAGAGACCTGAAAGGGAAGCAAGATTTTATTACGTTTCATATTTACGGGAAATACCTGTGCGCCCAAGTGACCTCCCCGATGGTCACTTAGGCGCGGAAGTTCTTCCGGCTGCTTATTCTTACGCCTAGGACAGTTGTTCACTTGATGCTTGTCATCCCCACAGTAGAAGCAGAGACCATTCTTCCTGCGGAACTCTCTACGTTGTTGGGGGGACACGGAGGCCCCGAGTTGCATAGGTACCTCCGAGTCTTCCGTGGAAGAACGAAGCAACGGAACCTCGGGAGGCATCATGGGGGAGTTAGAGGAGAAAACACAAACACGTTCAAGTCGTCGTTCCCTGAGACGTCAGTCAAGTCGTACCGCTAAAGCCATAACCTGATCTAGGGAGTCAGAAGAGGGATAGCTAACTAGCAGGTCTTTCAGGGCGTTCGACAGACCCAATCTAAACTGGCACCTTAAGGCAGGGTCATTCCACCGAGAAGCTACGCACCACTTCCTAAAGTCAGAACAATACTCCTCAACAGGTCTCTTACCCTGACGTAAGGTCACCAGCTGACTCTCGGCAAAGGCAGTCTTGTCAGTCTCGTCATAAATGAGCCCGAGAGCAGAAAAGAAAAGATCAACGGAGGAAAGTTCAGGGGCGTCAGGAGCCAAGGAGAAGGCCCATTCTTGGGGCCCGTCCTGGAGCCGGGACATAATTATACCCACCCGCTGGCTCTCAGAACCAGAGGAGTGGGGCTTTAAGCGAAAATAGAGCCTACAACTCTCCCGAAAGGAGAAAAAAGTCTTCCGGTCCCCTGAGAACCGGTCAGGCAACTTGAGGTGGGGTTCGAGAGGTGAGGTGAGGGGCACTACCAGGGTAGCATCAGGCTGGTTGTCCCTCTGAGCCAGGGCCTGGACCTGTAGGGAGAGGCCCTGCATTTGCTGAGCCAGGGTCTCAAGGGGGTCCATAGTAGTGTCAGGGACCAGGGTAGACTAGGTATATGGGCTAGTGATTATGTAATGACGGGGTAGGGAAACAGACAAGTGAGTCCTAATCTACCCGCCACTCAGTCCCTGCCTACTTGCAACGACCCGCCCTAGGCGACGGGGTACAACTGGGCGACGGTCCCTACACTCAATAGGTGCACGACAGACAAACAGACAAGGGTACAAAGAAGCCAGGGAAATGGGGAAGTTGCCCACAGGAACACCGTGAGCAACAAGCGAGGTGAACGAGCCGAGTCAAACCAGGAGATGAGCGAGGTACAAAAACGCAGAGCAGAAGAATGGTCAGTAAAGCCAAGGTCAATCACAAGCAGAGGATCAGTAGTTCAAGAAGCTGCAGCAGGGCCAGGAAACCAACAGAGAAGAATCACAAGCAAAGGAGGAACAGGAAAGGCAGGTATAAATAGACAGAGGGCGGGAGCTAGCTCTGTCTGGCCAGGCTGTGATAGGCTCTCCCACTCCTAAGCCTGCCATCCTGGGTGGTGGAAGATGGAGTCAGTCTCACAGACATAGAAGCAGGTGCAGACTAATTACCTATGGGCGTCGACACAGAAGTTGTGTCTGGCAGATCCTTTACAATGATACTGTCTGGGGGAAGCTATGCAGAGCATAATACTGTGTGGGGGCAGCTATGAGGAGCATTATTCTATAGAGCATTAAACTGTGAAGGGGGTAGCTATGGGGACCATTATATTATGCGTGCATTATACTGTGTGGGGGGAAGCTATGGGGGGGGGCATTATACTGTAGGGGCATCCATGGGGACTGTTGGTCAAGGTGGCTTGGCATAGGCGCGGGCAGGGGTCTGGTGGTGTTGGGGAGGGGTAGGGGGGCCCAAGCTGAATTCTTGCACCAGGGCTCACGAGCCTTTGGCTACACCCCCGCTTCTATTTGTTGTGGATTTTACCTCCCCATTGAATTCAATGGGGAAAACCTGCAACAGATAAGCACAGTTTACGCAAATACAATTTACTTGCTGTGGAATAAAACTCTGCACCGCAGGTCCATTTCTGAGTGTTTTTTACACTCAATATTTACGCAGAGTGTGGATGAGACTTGTTATATCTCATTCACTTTGCTGTTACTGTATTTGATGTGGATTTTCTGCAGCATAATATTGGTAATATAATACAGGTATATGCCGTATTTACGCAATGTGTGAAATGACTTGAACCCCCGCTTCCCCCCGCCGGTCCCTGGAAAAAATTTCTAGCATCAAAATGGTCCTCAGTGCAAAAAAAAGGCTGGGGACCACTGTCTTAGGGGCTTTACAAAAGCGACATGGTGTCATGAAACCAATCCAGCGAAATCTGTGCTCCAAAAGCCAAATAGCGCTCCTTCTCTTCTGATCCTTACTGTGTACCCAAACACCAGTTTATGACCACATATGGGGTATTACTGTACTCCAGAGAAGTTGCTTTACAAATGTTGGGGTTCTTTTTTTCCTTTATTTGGTGAGTAAAGAAAATTTTTGAACTAAAGCTACGTCTTATTGAAGAAAAAGGATTGTTTTTATTTTCACTGCCCAATTCTAATAAAATCTATGAAACACCTGTGGGGTCAAAATGCTCACTACACCCGTAGATTAATTAGTTTCGTAAATGGAGTCAATTTTTGGGCGTTTTCACTGTTTTGGTCCATCAGGGGCTTTGCAAATGCGACATGGCCACCACAAACCATTCCTGCTAAATTTGAGCTCCAAAAGCCAAATGGCACTCTTTCCCTTCTAAACCCAGCTGTGTGTCCAAACAGCCGTTTATGACCACAAGTGGGGTATTGTTTTACTCAGGAGAAATTGCTTCACAATTATCCTTTAGTCCTTGTGGAAATGAGAAAAAATTAGCTAAACCTACGTTTTCTTTGAAAAAAATGTAGATTTTAATTTTCACTTCCAATAATTTCTGCAAAAAACCTGTGGGGTCAAAATGCTCACTATACCCATAGATAATTTCCTTGAGGGGTATAGTTTCCCAAACGGGGGCACTTTTGGGGGATTTCCACTGTTTTGGCACCCCAAGAGCCCTTCAAACCTGACATGATGCCTAACATATATTCTAATAAAAAGGAGGCCCAAAATCCACTAGGTGCTCCTTTACTTCTGAGGCCGGTGCTTCAGTACATTACCACACTAGGGCCACATGTGGGATATTTTCTAAAACTGCAGAACCTGGGAAATAAATATTGAGTTGCATTTCTCTGGTAAAACTTTCTTTGTTATAAATAAAAAAAAATTGATTCAAAATTAATTTCTGCCCAAAAAAATTTAATTTGTAAATTTTACCTCTACTTTGCTTTAATTCCTGTGAAACATCTAAATGGTTAAGAAACTTTCTAAATGCTGTTTTGAATACTTTGATGGGTGAAGTTTTTAAAATGGGCTGACTTAATGGGGGTTTTTAATATATAAGGCCCTCAAAGCCACTTCACAACTGAACTGGCCCCTGTAAAAATAGCCTTTTGAAATTTTCTTGAAAATGTGAGAAATTGCTGCTAAGGTTCTAAGCCTAGTAACGTCCTAGAAAAATAAAAGGATGTTCAATAAACGATGCCAATCTAAAGTAGAAATATGGAAAATGTTAATTAGCAACAATTTTGTGTGGTATAACTGCCTGTCTTACAAGCAGATACATTTGAATTTAGAAAAATGCTAATTTTTTTAATTTTTTCACTCAATTTTGGTGTTTTTCACAACTGAATACTGAATGTATCGAGCAAATTTTGCCAGTAACATAAAGTCCAATGTGTCACGAGAAAACAATCTTAGAATCGCTTGGATAGGTAAAAGCAATCCGAAGTTATTACCACATAAATTGGAACATGTCAGATTTGAAAAATGAGGCTCTGTCAGGAAGTTTAAAAGTGGCCAAAGCGGGAAGGGCTTAAATCTGGATTTGACTTAAAAAATGCATGCAAAATCTGCAGCAAATCAGCACCGTGTGAACAAGGCCTAAGCCCGGGTTCCCACGGGTCGGAAACACTGCGTAAAAATCAAACAATGTGTCCGACCCGCAGTACATTCCATCCGAAAAATCGTACCACAATGGTGCGTTTTTTCTAATGGAATTTTCGCTGCGGAAGAAAGCACTTATGCTTAACCCCTCCGTCTTCTCTGCGTGTAGTCCGGCCTCCTACGATGATGTTGCAGGCCATGTGACGCTGCAGCCTGTGATTGGCTGCAGCGGTCACATGGGATGCAACGTCATCCCAGGAGGCCGGACTGCAAGAAGAAGGAGGGCATTCTGGGTAAGTTTGATCTATTTATTTTTCCGGAGTTGCGATTTTTGCTATGTAATCGCTGCGATTACGCAACACTTGTCTTTCTGTTGCAGATTTTGTATCCCCATTGAATTTCCGCATACAATTCCGTTGAAGAAATTCTGCAGCGTTTACGCTACGTAGGAACCCAGCCTAAGGGTATACTCACACGCGGCAGATTTTATTGCAGAAATTTCTGCAACAAATCTGCCGCGTGTGATTCCACCCTTAGGGCTTGTCCACACGTAGCGGAATTGCTGCGTATTTTCCCTCCGGAATTGCGGACGGAAAATACGGAGCAGAATACAGTAGCAGCAAAGTTAATGAGATTTAACAAATCTCATCCACAAGCTGTGTAAAATTTTCGACCAGAAATTGACCTGCGGCGTGTTATTTTCGTAACGCAGCATGTCAATTCCTACTGCGGAAAGTGGACTGAATTGCTCAGTTTTTCAGAGGAGATATCACCATCTCACAGCATTAGAAAAAATGCAGCAAAATCCGCACCATTTTCTGGAGTACAAAACGCAGGAAATGGTGCGGTTTTTCTGCAGCAGAATGTCTGCTAGTTTCTGCAGAATTGCTGCAGAAATTTTCTGCCGCAATTCCGTTACGTGTGGAGAAGCCCTTATAACGCAAGTCTTTTAAGGCTCTGGCATTCCACAGGATTCTCACTTTTTTCCTGAAATGTTAATATTCTTAACAAAATAGGCCTTGGCGCTAGATCAGTAATTGAGGCACTTTTTCCAGAATGCCAATTTCAATGCCAGTAATCACAAGTTTTTACGTCTTGCTCTCTCCTCCATTGATTCCAATCGTATCTGGAGTTCACTATTTATCTCTATCAACAATGATACATTTTTAATTTGTGGCTTCAACTTGTCTTCTACATCACTAATTCTTGTATCCATCTCCGTTTTCAAATTTTTCCCAGATCTTGCCTGATCAATAAGACCGCCTCTTTTACTTCTCCCACCCGCTGGGATAAATCTGTTAGTACTCCATTACATTTATCTAGTCCCTTTAACATTTCTTTAAGTGACTGTTCCGAAGATTCTGATATTTTGGAGCCATTTTTCCTACTTGTCTTACCTCTAGACTGAAGTCTTTATGTCTTAGCAATCATATTAGTAAACGTTAAATGGTAGAAAAATGTTTCATGCAACTTGTTGACTATATTTCCACATGGAGATTATTAATGTGATCACTACTCAGTTTTGTTTGCATCTTAATGATATTTTTTGTATCATTCGCCACTATTGCGGTATTTACACACTAATCTTAGCGACAATAAAACAAACATAACCTATTGCATTTTCACTTTCTGTCAGTATTAACGTAGTGTATATCCTGGTATAACCGACATGTGAAGTTGAGGTTTGAAGGAATAAAAAATGACACCCCAGATTGCTGTGCGGAGCTGTTGTACAAAAAAGTAAGTAACAGATTCAGTACATGCACTGGCAGGCATATATGCAGTACATATCTAATGTTATCGGGTTTAAAACGGTACTAAAGAAAAAACAGTTGGTGGTGTTTATGGCAGTAATAGGATCGTGGCATTTTTACTGTTACCCAAACAGTTTTACTTTATTATGACATATCTTTGGCCTCTTGGAGTTTGTCTACACAGTTGTTTCTGAACTACTTGTCTCATCTACTGAAGATAACAGCTGTCCACATGATTTTCTTAACTTGTAATGCATCTGAAGACGTAGTCTGAAAAGATGATTCATTGCTTAGCGTGCAGTCACATGTGGCAAATTTGCCCTGTATTTCCGCAGCGTAAAAATAAGTTGCAGTAAACTGTACAATGTCCAATGGGAAAAATATGCCGCAACTCAACAGATTTCTCAAATTTTAACGGTGCGGAAATTTTTTCCCACAGACTTACATTGTAAGGTTTTCGGCAGATTATTTTTACGCTGTGGAAATACAAGGCAAATACATTACGTGTGACTGCTCCCTATTACTGATTGCCAGTCAAGAAAGAATAATACAAAGTGAATAATCACAATTCAACAGCAAAATTGCATGATTGAAATGCCTTTATTTTACTTTTTACAGCTGGCATAAAACAACAACTTCTATCTATTTGTTTAGGGATATGTTTACATGAGTTGTTTACTGTGTTGGTTTTGACAAAAAATGACGCAGTTTAGACGCAATTACCACAATTGCAGAATGCTGCATTTGTAAAAAAAAAACGCCACTGACCACAAAATTGCTATAAACACGCCACAAACCAAGACGCAGTTGTGTGAAGTGCATTTGATATTTTACTCTAGACTTTAATGTAACATCTGACCACATTAAAAAGCGGCAAAAAACGCAGTAAAACGCTGTGTTTAAATCCAGCCATAGGCCTTGTACACACAGTGCAGATTTACATGGGTTTTTTTGAAGTCAAAACCAGGAACAGAACCTAAATAGTCGTATTTTTTATAGGTCTGCTCTCCTAGATCCAATTTGGGTTTTGGCTTAAAAAAATGCATGTAAAATCTGCACTGTGTAAACATGGCCTTAGGCTACATGCACACGTTGAGTATTTTGTTGCAGAAAATACGCACCAAAACCGCAAAAGTACGCAGGAAATTCGCAGGTAAAAACCACACCGGATCATGTGTTTTTCGGTGCAGTTTTTATGTTTGCCTGGGTAAATAGCTGCGTTTCATTTATTTTTTTACTAAAGTTTTTATTTAATTTTTTCTGGGTGAAGCAGTGGTCCCCCCTCATTCCGGTCCTGATCTCCTGGCCAGCGTTGTACTTTGTAGGTATAGGCACATTGCCGTTTGTGTGATACATATTTCTGTGATTGCATTTATATCCTTCTTACTTCATTATACCAATCTGTGCAAAATGTACCATACCTGATACTTGTTTTAAACTCATGATTCAAGCACTTTTTCCTGGGCGATCTTTTGACCGGTTTTCCACCTGGGGGGCCATGCTGCTTTTATGTTCTGATTCCATCTTTGTATGAAGGCTCATTTTATCATGTCTAGTTGTGTCTATGTGTTTTTCTGTGTCTAAATTGACTTTAATAAAGGCTTTGTTACTTTTTCTATCATTTGGTCGTGACTTGTTTCTCTTTTTGGTTTATTGTATTAGTCACTAGGACCATTGGGATATTCTGGGGTATTGCTCGGTTTGTTGAATTTTTTTGTAAAGAAAAACAAACAGAACTAGACGGGGAGGGTTCTCAACATGAGGATCTCCTCGTGGCACATAAACATAGAATATAATTTACGAAACATATAAAACAGCTGCGTTTTCATGCTGCGGGTTTTGCTGCGTTTTTCTTCAGAACTAGGGAGATAGAATTCGAAAGCGGAATCGAATGATAAATTGACATGCTGCGGTTCCGAAAATAGGCACCGCGGGTCAATTTACGTGGTACTGTATTGCACTGCGGTTTTGTCACACGTGAATACGCGCGGCAAAACCGCACGTGATAGACAACATGTGCATTCGGGCTTAGGCTGAGTTTCCATGTAGCGAAAACACTGCAGAATTTCCGCAACGGAATTCTGTGGAAATTCTGCAGAATTTACAGTAGCAGCAAAGTGGATAAGATAAAGAAAGTCTCATTCCCACGCTGTGGGAAAAAAACGCAGGGTAAACGTTAATAAATTGACCTGCGGTGCGGAATTTAATTCTGCAGCATGTCAATTTATGCTGCATTTTTGTTGATTCTCCGTTGCAGGTTTTCCCCATTGAATTCAATGGTGATGCAAGAAAGCCTAGTGTCGTGACTTTTGCGGCATATTCGCAGTGAAAAATTGCAACTACGGAAAAAAAATTGGTACCCAGAACGCCCTCCTCCTTCCTGCAGTCCGGCCTCCTAGGATGACGTTGCATCCCATGAGATCACTGCAGCGGTGGTCACATGGGATGATACATCATCCCAGGAGGCCGGCCTGGATGATGTCAGAGGCCGGCCTCCTGGGATGACGTTACATCCCATGTGACCGCTGCTGCAGCCAATCACAGGCTGCAGCGGTCACATGGGCTGCACCTTCATCCAGGGAGCCCGGACTGGACTGCGATGGTGGGACGTGTCGCTATAACAACGACCTACATAAATATGAGCGGTTTTAACCGCTGCTTTCCGCAGCAAAAATGTTGTCCTAAAAAATGCACTACAACGTGGTGTGGTTTTCGGACGGAATGTACTTGCGGGTTCTAGGTCGGATACGCTGCGTGGTTTTTACTAAGCATATCCGTCCCGTGGGAACCCACCCTTAGGCTATGTTCACACGCTAAAGTAAAAACGGCTGTAAAATACGGAGCTGTTTCAAAGGGAAAACAGCGTCTGATTTACAGACGTTTTAAAAGCATCAAATGTTTTTTATGCGTTTTTTGTAGCCGTTTTTCAAGCTGTTTTTCTATTGATACAATGAAAAACAGCTCCAAAAACGGCTCAAGAAGTGACATGCTACTTCTTTTTACATGCGGTTTTTGTTAGGCGCCGTTTTTTTGAACGGCCGCTTAAGAAAAAAATGCCCCGCCTGAACGAAACACTGTTTTTTCCCCCTATTGAAATCAATAGGCAGATGTTTGTAGGCGTTCAGCTTCCGATTTTTCAGGAGTTTTTCGAGACGTTTACGCCCCGAAAAACGCCTAAAAACACTGCGTGTGAACATACCCTTAGGGCACATTCAGACATGGCAGAATTGCTGTGGAATTCCTCTGCGGACAGTCCGCAGTGGAAATCCTTTGCAGAAAGTTTGTCCATTGGTTTCCACACCTTTTTAGTTACCTTCGTGCAGACGTTGCGGAAAACTCCGCTGCGGAACATAGGCTGCGGTGCGGAATTTTCAGTCCGCAGCATGAACTGTCTGTTGCGGAGAAGAAGCGGAATTTCACTGCGGATTTCAGCCTTTGCAATGCAAAAACTGAAATCTGTGGCAAGTCCACTGTGATATCTGCAACGTCTGAATTACCTGTCAAATATGCAAATGTTGGTGCAGATTCATTGACTAATTGCCCCAAATCTGCACCAACATTTGCAGTGGAAAAATTCTGCCACGTCTGAACGTGCCCTTAGGGTATGTTTCCACAGGCAGCATGTGCTACAGATTTTCTGCACCAGAAAATCTACAGCGGAATCTCAAAAAACCTCAGGTAAGTCATGCGTATTTTTGTGCGGAATTAATGCTTCCCATTTAGGACTATGGGCCAAACACGTATCTTCTCCGCTCAGCATTAATTGATATGCTGCGGATTTAAAAGTCGCACCTCAGAACACTTTCCTGAGGTTTTTTTTTCACAGGGCATCGCTAAGATTTGTACAAATCATTCACTTTGCTGCTACTGTAAATGCTGCGGATTTTCCACACAGAATTGAGAATGTGTTGTTAGATTTCCGAGCTCTATAATACACTCTACAATCATTCCTCGGAAACAAACACAATTACAGAAACACCCACTTTAGAATGTTTAACTGGCCCTCGTGTTTATTCATCTGCTTGCCCTACCCTGAACAGACTTTGCCATCTGGTATCTGCATTTAGGATGAGATATAATGAATCATCTGTTAGGGCAATCACTGTTAACTCTTTGCCCAGCTACAATGGCATGATTCTGGAACACTGCCCCCTTCTTCCTTTTAAACCTGTCTGATATGCATAGAATATATTATTTCCCAAATGTATTTTTAGATTGCACAATATTTCCCAAATGTATTTTTAGATTGCACAATACACATGTAAATTGACCATTCAGAAAGCACAAAATGCCGTAATAGTTACAAACAGCATAAAATGTATCAACAGCAGAATATACAAATAAGTAATACACATAGTATGGATTATAATAGCAAGAAAGGAACGCAACCTCCTAAAAAAAATTAACATTTTAATTTACGGTATAATTGATAACATGTGTTATTGTGATTGAATGTTTTTTTTTATGCTGTGAAAATGCAAGAAGAGAACCCTAGAGACGCTTTAAGAGTAAAACAGAGGAAGGTTTATAGGGTGACTGAGGAGTTAATGTCCAGAGCAGTCAACAAACGGATGAGAAAGGAGACTGTGTCTGGAAAGGGTGGAGATTTCCTTGTGTGACAAGCACACACATTCACACTTACATTGCACTATGACACAGTAGGTAACGTATAGCACTCTCTCACGCACTTGTACTGTACTTGCCACCACCTTCTTCACCTCCAGTAGAAACCAGGCTTTGGGTCTATCTCACAACCTCTATCACATACCTGTCCTTTTATGCACTGCTGCAAGATGTGATTCATGGCCGGTGTGGGGACACCTTCTACAACAGCTGCTTGTGGTGAGAACTATATCTGACCGTGTGATTTGTCCGACGTCTATGTTCTAATATACAGGAATGTTGAGAGCCTTATAATGCCCGCTCTCAGATGGAACACCAGCTAATAGTCTAGTATTTTCATTTTTTTATGACGTGTTTCCCTTGTGATAACAATAGAAAGTACAGCTTTATTTTAATTTGATCAACAACTTTTTTTTATATTTGATTTCGCCCAGTGATCTTTGGGTATAAGATTTCAGGTGCTAATTGTTGAGATTGTTTGGCTCCTTATTACCAATACTATAGGTCCTTCTGTTGTCTGCTGTATGATGTAGTTATTCATATTTTTTCTTCCAAATCTCAGACTGTAGCTAAATTCATCTGATGCTCAACTACCATTTAGCTGGTTGTGGCCTGGCGTCTTCTTCAGATTTGTATCTATTTCTGGCTGTCTCAGATGTCTGTATTTTTAGATCCCTGAATTGTTGGTTGGATAAGGATGCAGAGAACGTGTTTTTGAATATATATATATATATATATATATATATATATATATATCTGTCGGTTTATATATTTATATATCTGTCGGTTTATATATATTTTTTTGATTGCGATCTGTATATTGTTTTTTAAGAAGGTTTTATTTCTGTCAACTCTTTCATTTTATTCTCTTTCAATGTCCTGCCAGTAAGATAGTAATATCTGCGTTATTATCAGTTATATTTCCAATGTTACTTTGTTCTTTTTTCCAATATTCCCTGTGCAATTTTCTCTCCTTTAATCCCTTTTACATTTGTCATAATTTTAAAGTCTAGACTGACAGTAATTCACCTCTGATATGAATATGTATCCTCTGTATCTTACAGCTGCTGTGTTCATTATTTTATTCCCTAAAGTGCTGGTGAGTAGCTGCGCTGCAGTCCACATGGCATTATTCTTTGTCAATTTATGACTCTTTAGATGATACCATGACACCTGTGGCACCTTATAGTGGATCTAATGGAAGGGTGACTGCATCTGATCGTCTTGAGGCAGATAAAGCCAAGTATGTGAAGTCTCCACAAGTAATACATCGCAGGCAAAACCCAGTCATCAACACCAACTTCACCCCTGTGCTGTCAAGAAAGTCAAGTCTATTACCTTGTAGTTCACAATTACAAACGGAGAACTCTTTCAACAATCTCTTTAGCTCAACCACACAGCAGGAATCTCGAAAGCAAAGTGACTCTGATTTTGACAACTGTAAGGATGTGTTTCAAAGTTCTGCCATATCAAGGACTTTCTCACCAGATCAAAGGGTCAAACCACAAAGTATCCTATCTCATTGCAGCAGTCTCTCTCCTACTGTGCTGCGAAAGCAATCCAATGTTAATGTTGAGCCTCATAAAGAACAGACACGTAGTCCAAGTAGCAAATATCCGTTATCTCAGAGTTTTCTCACAACCAACCATGGAAGTGGCTCACAGGCAACCCCTGGGTCCCCAACAGCCAATCCTCACTGTTTAAGGAGATTGAGTGGGAAGAGAGTGAACCGACCAGACTCCCTTATTATTTACAGACAAAAGCGTGATGTGGCGTTATCTAGCAAAGAAAACAATAATGAAGAGGCAGGGTTGGTCATTCGACTTCTCCAAGGGACACCACTATTAAAAAAAAGCTCCCGGTTTTCACAAAATCCCGCTCAGACCTGCAATCGGGAGGTACCACTATCACCTCGGTTACAAAGAGGGAAAGAGAAAACCTTTGTTTGTCAGACTCCTTGCCCCACATCCTCTGATGTGGAAGAAATCCCATTAGAAGAGCAACTGATGTTTACTGATTTTGAAGCCCAACTTTTTTTTGAGAGCTGTGGCTTGGAAGGTAGCTTGTTGAATCTGCTTAATAGCTACCAAAAGGGAGTAAACACACCAATGGGTAGCCTAGAATCCATGGACAGAGTAAGTTGTGCTCTTGGTGTTGCAGAAGAAGAGAAAGAAGACAAAGCTCCTGTATCTGTAATTGAGCGCAATGCTCGTGTAATAAAGTGGATATACAACTGTCATCAAGCACATAGCATTGGAGTGCAGGGAAATAAGCAGCTGACAAGGGAATCTACAGTCTGACATGGTTCACAACATAACTCAATGCTAGTACTAGCCATAGAAGACTCATGAAGATTCACAGTGCGAGGAAAATGAAACCACAGTAATTTTCTACATTCTACCAATTCTCTTTGCAAAAAATAAACTTGTAAATAGTTGTAAGATTTGGAATTAAATTCATACCTTTAGACAAAACTATTTCCTGGCTTATTACTTATTATTCATAGACAACCAATTTGTTTCATACCACCTACTTTTTATTGCATATCAATATTAATGTATTAAAAGTTGAACAAAACTGGGAAATATGCTAATAAATCTAAGAGTTCTACTATAAAATTTCCCATGATTTTGGCATGCGTAAAGAAAGCTATTTTAAATAATATAGGTGTTTCTTTTCAGCACATTTTCCAATTTACATGAAAAAAAGATCCGGTAAGATTCAACTATTCTAATGTTCATTCTATATTTAAACATACACTTACAATGGATTACAGAAACCTTGCCAATAGAGTATGACAAGAGAATGATTAGTTGTACTTGGAAGCATCTCTACATATTGTTCCTTTAGGTTGTAGTTCTTACTCATTCTTGCTTCTTAACTCTGCTAGTTTGCTAGTAAGGAAACTCCACCTAAAAGGTGTCTCCTCTACATGCTGAGCTTCATTGTGCTCTTCTGGAGGCTCTGCCAGAACTCCTATTGCTTCGGAGCGTTGTACAGCGCTCTGATGCCACCTGCTAGTGAATACATTCCAGAGTGGTGAGGAGCTTTTCTGTGGAGGGTTGTCTGAAGTGTGTGAAGACGGAGTCCTGCAGACAAGCAGTAAACCTGGTTAGTTCTCTATACCATATCAAAAATGATTTACCTTGATCATCTCCACTTATATAGACATTTACTGTTCTGCTGCAATCTCCGGTCTTTGCTCAAATCTCTGATCTGTTTCTTGTTCTTCCTCTTTAGTAAACAACGAAGTTACAGTTCTCCAACCAAATGATCCTTGAACCTGGGGACAATATATAGTATTTAGTATATAAATATACAATAATATATTATAACACCCTTACTGCTTGTCATATATTAGACAATCACATCAACATTGCCACTTACATGTTGCAAAATAACTCCATCTCTCTATTCTTACCAAGCCACTTTTCTTTTAAAAATCCACATGGCACTAAAATTTAAATGGCCACTAAACCTAAAATACAATGTAAGAATTATCATGCTGAGATAGAAATGTGTAATACTTAAATGGGTATTTTAGGGAGAAAGATCACTTTTTAGTTCATCTAAAATGCATTTATTAGAGAATACACAAAAGTCATTCTACTGTACCATTTAGAGCTTTACAACGGTATCTGTAAATTTAGGTATCCACTAATTCCCTAAACAATGGAGAAGTAAAATCTATTATAAACTGTGTTTGGAGATTCCTATTACAGGAAATCAATGACTCCACATTCTAAACAAAAGGCCTTTAATATCAATGGTGCTTTGCTTAGAACTTTGTATGAGACATTTCCTGTAAATCAAATCTGTTCGGCCCCTAATGGTTTCAATAACTCTATAGATCACCATAGCCAATTTATTCTTAAACTCAATCATCGGCACAAGCTCCACCAATGGGTGATCCTCTTATGTCTACCTATAACAGTTTTTGGCTGCATGTCCCCTTTATGATGAAATTAACTATTCTGTAAAAGACCGATACATTCCTGTTATATTATATATAATATGCTAAAGATGAATGCTGATATCCTCATTAGGCTCTGTTCAGATATGCATTTAGAGCCTCTGTCGGGGGGACGATTACATTTGACAACAAGACATCACTTCTGAAGGAAACCCTGAGGTACCACGTATGAGGGGTCCAATAAATGTGTCTCTGGTTCTGTTATATGTAGAAGCCATGATGTTAGTATCAATATAGCCTAATGCCTTATTCAGACATCCATAATGCGTCCACATTTTAGCATCCGTATTACGATCACAAGTTCTGGCCTGATCGCAGTTCTCGTGACCAGAACTAACTGCATCATAGGGATCATCATAGGGAACTATAATGCTTTAGATCGGGTCATTATACACGCGTTTGGGCCAGTACTTACTGCCATAATACGGACAGTGTTCCACACATACGGCTCTGCTATATTCATCCAACCTGATCCCTGAACTGTTTGACTCTGCTACAAGACTATCTTGGCATGTGTTCCAGCCTTATACAGATGTTATCCATACCAACTGTACCTCCAAACTCCCAAAGATTTGTATGATTCCCACTTTGCTGAAGTTTTTCAGATAATCAACCGCAAGGCTAGCTAAAGGTAACAAAGTCCCGAGGCCTTAGATCTTACGTCGTGGGGAAAGGAGGGTGTTATAGGTGAATTGTGCCACCTGGTTGGTTCTTTCTCTGGGTATGGTAGGAACCAGACCATAACAGACAGCCATGCCATGTAGTGTGGCAGAGTGGACCTTAAATACTTTGATAGGCAAACCACCAAGAAGTAATTTTGAGGAGTATTGACTTCCCCTTGAACTTTCTACTTGTACCTCCCTTAAAACTTAATAAACATAGACTAAGCTTTTCCTGACACGCCAACAACAGGATAATGTATTGTAAATGCCCTGGTCCATCAAGCGAAGCCTATAAATAAAAAGTCCCTCAATAAAGCAGGAAATCTTAATGTTGTAGTGGAGAAAGAGGGCTGCTTCCCACTTTTGAACAGTTGATGCATCCACGGAACGTCATGGCAAATCAATGTAGGATAAAGAAGTGTTTAAGAATGAATTTTATTGCTAATTCTTTGTCGATACTGTGACACGTGGAAATAAAATTTAATCTTAAACAAAAGGCCTCAAAAATTGAGAACTGGTGTCTCATTAGTTGCTTCTCCAGTTTTTTCTTGCACTAATTTAAATCAATCTCCTCATAAGTCTATCAACAGTCTGTTTAGGGCCCATCATCTTTTTAGGATTACTATGCCTGGTATGTAAACAGAGATGAGTTCTATGTACAGTGCCTTGTGAAAGTACACGCTGGAATTAAAATGGGTTTTCAATTTGATTTTATGTAGTGGATTTGACAAAATAATCCAAATTGTTACAGTTGAATGAAAATAAGAATACCTTGTTCAAAAAATAAATAAACACTGAAAAGTTGTAAGTGCAAATGTATTCACCCCTTTGCTATGAAACCTGTAAATAAGGTCTGGTCAAACCAAATAACATCAGAAGCCACATCGCTAGTTGAATAAGGTCCTCCTGTGTGCACTCACAATGTCACATGATCTGTCACATGTCAGTATAAATAAACCTGTTCTGAAAGACCCCTGAGTCTACAACACCCCTAAGCAACATGAAGGCCAAGGAGCTCTCCAAACAGGTCCGAGATAAAGTTGTGGAGAAGTAAAGATCAGGATGGGGGTTATAAAAATAAATATCACAAACTTTGAACATCCCACTGAGCACTATTAAATCCTTTATAACAAAATGGAAAGACTATCACACAACTACAAACCCGACAAGAGAAGGCCGGCCACCAAAACTCACAGACCGGGCAAGGAAGGCATTAAGGAGAACTCCAACAAAGATAACACTGAATGAGCTCCAAAGAACTACAACAGAGAAGGAAGTATCTGTCCATAGGACCACTATTAGCCATGCACGCCACAGAGTGGGGTTTTATGGAAGAGAAAACATGTAAATACACTGCAGTTCTTGAGTAAAACTGGTTTCAGTCTGTCAGAGATTTGAGACTGGGACGGAGGTTTGCCTTACAGCAGGACAATGACCCTAAAAATACTGCTAAAGCTACACTGGAGTGGTTTAAAGGGGTTTTCTCATCAGGTACATTTATGACATATCCACAGGATATGTCATTAATGTCAGATAGATGTGGGTCCCATCTCTGGAACCCTCACCTATCTCTAGAACGGGGTTCCTTAAACCCCGCTCTAGCTTTCTCTGTTCCCGCTGACGCTTGTGATTTCCGACCATATAAGAAGAAAACAGCGTAGCTCGCTGATCTACGCTGTTCCCGTAAGTCCCATAGAAATGAATGGCAGTTACAGAAACAGTGTAACTCACATGCTACGCTGTTTCCATAACTGTCATATGCCTTATGCTGATATATATACAGTAATTATGTGTATAGTGAGATAACCCTCCTTGGTAAGGGCTTACCGAGGAGTTACCCTAAGCCTGAAGCAATGTTCTATGAGGATATTTCAAATATGGCTCCTGGTTGTCAGATTCTTATAAATATATTTCATATTAGTCAGGTGGTGAGATGGTTAAATTATATTTCTTGGTGTCTAGTCAGAGGGGTAGGTAATATTTTCTTAATGGAATTGGGGGTTTTGGCAGTATTCTGTGGTGTCCACAGTGGGTAGTCTAGTGGATAGGGGTATGGGCAGGCTGTAGTGTACATAGTTAAATATGTCCACTGGTTATAGCTTATGTAGGTCATATAGTTTCTGGAAGGAAGGAAGTAGCAAGATTATATATGTCAAAAATTATAAATTAGTAGCTGTTACTTGTTGTCCAATGGGGAGAAGGTGGTTAAGTAGTAAGTGTGGAGAGGGCAGGTAGGTTACCAGTTGTCCTGTGGAAGCAGGGAGGTTGGTTGATTCACTGTTGCCCAATGGAAAGGGATAGGGTAGGTAAGATACCTGGTGTGCAGTGGAGAGGGATGGTTAGTTACTTGGTGTCTGCTGGTGAAGGTGGGATCGTAGGTAGGAACTTTGTATACAGTAGAGTGGGGAAATAGGTAAGTTATCTGTTGTCTAGGAGAGTGCTGCTTGATGCGTTACCTAGTATCTAGGGTGAAGGAGACTGAGATAGGTTGACTGACATGCAGCTATACGATGAGGAAGGGTTCACATGATAAACTCCCAGGGCCTTGCCCCACAGCTCACCTTAGGGGACTAGGATTGATGATGTCATCGCACTAGTGCATCAAGCAGCTGGTCAGACAAAAAAGTTTATTGCTTTGTGCTGACTGACGCCATAGTGAAAAGCTCAACATTTAACTTTCAGTCAGCCCCTGACAATGTCCCATTATTCTCTGTAAAATAAATCTCTGCTGCTGTTTATCTGCTACTCTTTTACTCTCAAATAAATCTGGAATTGATATTAAAACACAAACACCGCAGTATATAACATAAAACACACTTGCTACACAAAATCTCTATTTATATCTTTCCAAAACAACAAGATTCTCGATGTGACACTAGAACTCATAGCACACAGAGACACTGTAGATCCGGTAACCTCTATACAATATAGACACTGTTAGGCCCAGTGCTCATTGGTATTAGGACGATCCATTCTCCTTAATACCAGAATACATCCTTAAAGAAAGCTCAAGGGAAAGCATAACTAAAGGAAAGGTTTGACATTTGTTTTCCTTTCTGTGGAAGAGGAACAGAGAACGGATTCCTCTGACACTGGGGAGAACTAAACCTGATCTATTATCCCTTGAAGAACACGATGGGAAGTGTCAAACTTCTAGGTCCTTATTGATATATAGTGTCAATTCACTGATTCCTAAATGAGTAGTCAGGAAATATAGCGGCTATTATGGTGAATATGGAGCATAGCATTTATTTATTGCAAGTGGTTAAACTACGTAGTATGTATAAAGAATAGAAAGCAAAGATGAGAAGCATCTTCCATGTACAGGAGACTTCATGTACAATATCTGTAAGTAAAGAGTAACTCCATTGCTGTATCTGCATACACATAATATAATTCGTTTTACATATCTCTGAAAAACATATGCTTATTCTACTTCTTCAGGGGTGGTCTATAGATACTGGGGCACGGCTAGGGCAGGGCCAAATTTTTAGAACCTTTATAACGGTATTCACTGTTACATACAATAAATATTTATTTGGGGTCTCTATTATTATATGGTATATTTGGAGTATTTTAGTTCTATTTTTTGTATGTATTGGAGAATAAATCATCTACATTGGCAAACTTTGCATGGTGCAGGCATGTCTTTGCTCCACCTGAGGATATTCTGCCGTTTTTATCTGGTCTAACAACCACTTGACTCCTAGTCTAGAGTACATGTGGTTACAGGAAGCTCTATTTGCTATACAGTCATAGGCATGTGACCAGGCACACATGTCAAATTTTTCCTTTGCAGCGCCATCTGGCTGCACCGTTTCTTTAATAGATTGTAGCTATTGCATCGATTCACTGAGCAACTGCTACAAACAGCTACATATTGATGTAACACTTCTTAAGTTATGTTCATACAGAGGGTTTTTTACACGTTTTTTGACGCGGAAACCGCGCCGCAAAACTCGTCAAAAACGTCCCAAAAATGCATCCCATTGATTTCAATGGGAGGCGGAGGCATCTTTTTCCTGCGAGCGGTAAAACCGCCTCGCGGGAGAAAGAAGGGACATGCCCTATCTTCGGGCGTTTACGCCTCTGACCTCCCTTTGACTTCAATGGGAGACAGAGAAAGCGTATTTCGCTGCGTTTTATGCCCGCGGTGCTCAATGGCTGCGGGCGAAAAACACTGCGAAAATCGGCGTGCAGGGAGAGGAAAATCTGCTTCAAACTTCCAAACGGAATTTTGAGGCAGAAATTCCGCCTGCAAAAAAAACTCAGTGTGAACATAGCCTTAGGGTGCCCCTGCATGTAGCGATTTGTGCTGGGCAGTCGGGAACCGCGTGGTATAAACCGTACCAGGTTTACCACGAATTGCCACAACACATTTTTTTTGTCTGCAGAGCAAGTACATGTGAAGCACATGGTTTCTCTGTGCTTCACCTGTACTTGGTGGAGAACCTGTTAGCATATTTGACTTACAGGTACCCCCCTCGTCAGTACAGTGACTATAAAAGAAGATAGATTAAGTGCACTATAAAACGAGAAAAATGATCCAGCGCTGAGTCGTGGCCAGGGCAACTGCCCACTACCTATATACATCTTGGGACTGCGTCTCCCTTCGATTTTAATCTCAACACCCCAATAAAAGTGGGAATACTTCTTCCTTTTTAAACCTAAGCACGACTCAGCGCTGGATCATTTTTCTCTCTTTCCTATTATGCACCGCCAGCCGTAGCGGGGATCCGAGCGGAGAGTCCTGGAGACGCATCATACTGGTGAGCTGGAGGTTTCCTCCCTTTTCTACTATTGCACTATAAAACCTTACAGATTAAGGGTACATTTACGTTACAATTTTTTTTTGTAGTTTTGTTCTAGATTTTTTTTAAAACTGCTGCATTTCTTAAAATTTTGCAACAATTGCTGCAACAACAAAAAAAACAGAGGTGGAGATTTATTAATACTGTCTTAACGTTAGACAGATTAAATTACTCCAACAGCCAAAAACTACACCAAATTTATCACAGTGGCGCATGTTATATGATAAATTTAGCGCATCTCGACACTTTTCTCTTCCTTCTTTGCTGGCGTACTTTGCATCAATATTTTGCTTAAAATATATAGCACGTACCATTAATAAATCTGCCACATTTTACTTCTCTTAGCCACACCCCTTTTTCTAGAGTCACTTTTACACCAGTTTTTTGTGCATTTTGTGCCAAAATTTGCAAGCTATTTTGCTAAGTTAATCTCTTTCAGTACGTCTGTGATGTAAATTCGGTGTAAACACTAGGAAATGTATACACCAATGTAACCATAAAATGTAACAACCGAAAAACGTATACCGACATATACATGTCAAAACAACAATCTTTTGCCATATGTGTGTCATGTATAAAAAAAATTCCCACTGTATTGAAAAGTGTAGTTGACTGCGCTTTCACTATAGGGGATCCCACAAAAAAACTTAACGTAAAATTTAAATAACAGTTTGCATTTTAGTATGCACGATCTGTTACTGCACCTCTGCACTTTCTTAGTTCTGTTACCTTATCTGTAAGCTTTATCTTTGTGTTAATAGGGTGCGATCAAGGGCAAAAATAACGGTGTGCACGTGCCAAACCGTATTAACCCTCTTACCCCGAGGCACATTTTAGTTAAAGAGCCTGCACACACCTATGTATACCATAGACTGCCTTTCCACGTACACATATTTGCTTTGGCCCCTTCTACTCAGGCTATATGAAGAATGAGAAGATACTAAACAATCAAGGTCAAGAAGAGAGTGCATGTACTAGAAAAATTGGAAGTTATATGCTATGTGCATACTTATTATTGTTTATTTTAGGCGAGTGTAACTCTTATTAATTGCTGACATATTTTCATATTTAAAGAGGCTCTGTCACCAGATTTTGCAACCCCTATCTGCTATTGCAGCAGATAGGCGCTGCAATGTAGATTACAGTAACGGTTTTATTTTTAAAAAACGAGCATTTTTGGCCAAGTTATGGCCATTTTTGTATTTATGCAAATGAGGCTTGCAAAAGTACAACTGGGCGTGTTGAAAAGTAAAAGTCCAAGTGGGCGTGTATTATGTGCGTACATCGGGGCGTGTTTACTACTTTTACTAGCTGGGCTTTCTGACGAGAAGTATCATCCACTTCTCTTCAGAACGCCCAGCTTCTGGCAGTGCAGACAGCGTGTTCTCGAGAGATCACGCTGTGTCGTCACTCACAGGTCCTGCATCGTGTCGGCCACATCGGCACCAGAGGCTACAGTTGATTCTGCAGCAGCATCAGCGTTTGCAGGTAAGTAGCTACATCGATTTACCTGCAAACGCCGATGCTGCTGCAGAATCATCTGTAGCCTCTGGTGCCGATGTGTCCTCGCTCGTCCGACACGATGCAGGACCTGTGAGTGACGTCACAGCGTGATCTGCCAGAAGCTGGGCGTTCTGAAGAGAAGTGGATGATACTTCTCATCAGAACGCCCAGCTAGTAAAAGAAGTAAAAACGCCCGATGTAACACACATAATACACGCCCAGTTGTACTTTTACTTTTCAACACGCCCAGTTGTACTTTTGCAAGCCTCATTTGCATAAATACAAAAATGGTCATAACTTGGCCAAAAATGCTCGTTTTTTTAAAAATAAAAACGTTACTGTAATCTACATTGCAGCGCCTATTTGCTGCAATAGCAGATAGGGGTTGCAAAATCTGGTGACAGAGCCTCTTTAAGTATTTTACACTTGTGTTTCCTATCTTGAAAATGGCAATGTGATTTCATTATTGTCCTTGCAATCTTGGTTGAAACACCATGTAAAATCTCATTATTTTTTAGGCCATACATATTGTCTTCTAGATAAGATAAAACATCAAGTTTGTATCTTACTATGAACAGCAAGTAATTTGTTTACCAGAATAGACCCTTGCCCTATTCGTCCCTGTTAGATTCAAAGTTACATAGTTGGATTGCTTGGAAAAAGACACATGTCCATCAAGTTCAACCATGGGAAGGGTGAAGGTAAGGGATAGGGTACATTTTATAACTTTGTTTCTCCCTTTTGATCCAGATGAATGGGAAAATAAATCATAAGGCATGAGACAATCTGCTTTAAAAAGAAAATGTTTCCATGCTTATCCCCAGTAGGCGATAAGACTAGATGTAACTATGTAATTACAGCTGATCACTGGGGTCCAAGCTATACCCTGCGATCAATTTCATATCACAATTGTTTTTTAGTACTCTCAAAAAAAACTATAATATGTTTTTGAGTTTCCAAGATAGGCACCACTTAAGGGTCCTCTTACAAGGGCCGACATGGGCAATGTAAGGAGCAGCGATCAACGAGACAACTCGTTGATCGGCGCTCGTTTGCTCCTTTCACAAGGAGCTATGTTTGGGGACGAGCGATCGTTACATACATTTCTATCATGTCGGCAGCACATCTCCCCGTTTACACAGGGAGATGTGCTGCTGACAACGATAATATTTCTTGCAGCATAAGTGATACAATCAGCCGATGAACGATCATTTGTTGCCTTGTTTGCTCAGTGCAATGATCGGGAACGCTCGTTACCCGATAATTGGCCCGTGTAAAAGGGCCTTAAAGGGAACCTGTCACCAGTATTTCACCTATTAAACCAGCAATACCTGGTGGTAGTGGGTGAAAAATAATTTCTATATAACTAATAATTATCTTCTTATTCGGCTCTGTAGCTTTAGTATTCAGTTTTTTAGTGTTCCCACACCGTATGCTACTGAGCATAGAAGTCATATCTTAGTTTGAAAAGAGTCAAATCTTCGTTTGAAAAGAGTCAAATCTTCATTCCTCAAGTCTCTCCGAGTTAATCCCGCCCCCTTACTTTTGATTGACAGCTCCATGCCTTCCCCCCGCACACAAAATCCCGAACTTGTGAATTGATGTCCTCTTCTGGTGTGTGTGTGTGTGTGTGTGTGTGTTTGTACAACAGGACACCTGATTATTACGATAAAAGGCGCAAAATGTTTGCAGACCGTTATTTACAGTCTGAGGAGGAGTTTAGGAGAGGGGATAAGTGCAATGAACTTTTGATAGCAGCGGCCAGTGAGGGATAAGTAAAGTTCAATAGGTGAAATGCTGGTGACAGGTTCCCTTTAAGACATGCATGATGATTTTTTCAGTGAACAATTGAACCCTCTCCCAGAAACCATAAAATAGATAAGGTAGGAGGTTAAAGCTCTGCATTATAATAAGCCTACTTCTCCATTTCTATGCACTTTCCAATAAAAGTAAGGGCATAAAATTGTTGTTCAAGAGATACTACAATAAAAGACGCCATGACGAGTTCTCCTGGGCTCGACTCTTCTCTGCAGTTTACTGCCCATATGTATTTGGCTCCTCACTTCTGCTGCACATCATTGGGCTTTCTAGCTGCCCGATTTAACAGTGACACTGGCTTATATATAGAGGTAACCTGCTGACCCCTTCCTTGAGAATTTACCAGGCCATGTAAAAGTTACAGTGAGGACACACTTGCCGGCTAAATCACGATAAAAATTATAACTTCTATGAAAGTGAAACTCCCAGTATGGCCTGACAAATTATTAGAATATACTGGGACAATAGTACCACACACACACTATCAGCCACATAGGTAGTAAATGCAGAATGGGGACAAGGGAGACATCAAACCCTAGAGTCCATGATAAATTCAGAACAGAACCCAAAATTAATTCTAACACCCTTAAATTAATTTAGATCCCGGAATAGACCCCCTAAATGAATTCAGACCTTAGGCCAGACTCGACTCCAAAATTAATTCCAACCCATGGCCAGACCCAAATTATTCAGACCCCAGATCAGACTCCAAAACGAGTTCACTTTGGAATTCACACTGGAAGGCCCTATGCTGCTAGTAGACCAACAGGCATATAGCCGATGGGCATGAGACTGTAGCAATCCTAAGTGATTAATTATCTGGGGTTTCTTAGCTAGGGATTAGTTTTTGCTCAGGCTTGAAATTCAGCCTATCACATCTCAGCACTGTGCTATCTGCCATTGGTCAATTAACTCCCAGGGGTGGGTCAGTAGTGTCCCTCCCCCACCTCCTTTACATAAAATAGTTGTTTTCCCCGCTTTTCCTCCTCTTTTGGCCATAATCTGTCCACAGTCACGTAACGGCAAGAGATGGAGGAATTGATTTGTCTGCGTCTGCTTCAGGAGGGTCCCGGCTGGCTGCAGTCTCTGCTTGAGGAGACCTGCTGCACGGCTCCCGCTGCACCTGCTACGCATCCAGTCCTGAGGTCGGTACGGCAATCCAGACCGCATGCCCACCTCTCTCCTTCCATTCATGTGAGTGAGCACTCCGCATCCTTGGGACACGGAGCGCCGTTAGCCTCCCCATACCTAGCTGCATCTGCTCCTCCCCCACAGGCTCAGTCAGGGACTGCCTGCCTGCAGATAGAGGCCGTTTTCCTGGAATTTGTTCCCCCTTCTCCCGGACTTGCTGCTCCCTCATCGCTGGGTCGGGCTAGGCCCTACCCGGTGGCCACACAAGCTTACCATGTCACCACGGGTCTGGCTCCTAACACAGCCAGTCTCGCTGAATTACCAGGGGTGCCACCCTTACCCCGGCTTTCAGGCCCACGCCATTAGTCACATCCACAGCTGCAACCACCCTAATAGCGCTCTGCAGGGCACTGTAGAGGGCACATGGCACGACTTATTCCCACCTCCCCTAGAGGATGAACCCCTACTCTCTATGTGTGACAGTGGAGATGATTTTTTCACTGCCGAACAGGGCCAATCCTCTATTCCTCCTGTGGCTTAATTTTAGCCCAGCAGATGTTGTGGCCACCGATCACTCCGGATCCCGTTTGTCACACTCACGGGAGGGATCTGCTAGTTATAGGTCCTGATCACGGCGCAGGCGCTCCTAACGTCATGGATCTCGTCGTTCTCGACGTCGCAACTCTAGGCGACGAAGAACGTCATCGTCTAGCAGTTCCTCAGGGGTCTCTGCAAGACAATTCTGCGGCCATTCCTGAAACCGTGGCACTTCCATACATGACCACGCATCGTCGAGGCATTCTCGCAGATCCTCCAGGACTTCCTGGTCTGTGGCACCAACTGTCTCAGTTCCGCCAGCACCGTTACCTGGGATATTTGTACTTCCACCGCTGACGTCGAGCACGTTCTGCTTCTGGTCCGGGTGAGTCTGACTGCCTTCGGGCTTGGTCTAATGTTAATTCTTCTGATGCTGATTTATTGTCTGCTTTAAGGTCCTTGTTGACGGGCGCCCCTGCGGCCCGGGCTGAAACCGTGACTGCGCCAGTGGTGGTGAAGTCTCTGGTTTAGGCTTCCACCTCTACATCGTCACCTGTGATGCCCGTCCTTAGAGATACATATTTTTGCGGTACGGCTCCCCTTGGTGCTCATTTGTCTGATGATACCGGGGAAAAAATATGCAAAAACGAGTACGTGGATATTAGGTCCCTCGTGTCGGTGGATTCTGGGACCATCAATAAGGAGCGTCGCTTTAAGAGGAGGGTTCAGACTAAACCGAAAGTGGTGCGAACCTTTAATAACTGGATACAGGCATTTTCCGTTCTGGGCTTTGTAGTGTCTCAGCGATTACCAGAAAAATCTTATCAACCATTTGTATACCTAGATACGATTTTCAGTGCGTACAGGACGCATGGCGGTACTGCGTGGTGGCGTTATGAGGTGTTTAGGAGTAGAATGGCGCAGTGGCCAGAGATAGGTTGGCTGCATTTGATGATGTCACAACGGCCCTTTCAGCCTGCCGCCCCCTCCTCTGCATCCTTTACCGGATCCTCTCCCGGGGGTTGGGGGCCCTGCACTGCGCCTCTCCGGATCGTGCTGGCTCTTCAATGAAGGGCACTGCAAGTTCTATGGCTCCTGCAAAATCAAACATGAATGATCTAATTGGGGGGGTGGCCATTCTGCTGTACGGAGCTCACGTCGTGCTCCTCTACCCATTCGTACCCTGCACGTTAGTAGAATTGAGGACCCCGGTTCATGTCAGCGCGATGTGGCAGTGGCTAGAGCAGTACCCCGAGATGTGGGAAGCCGCCCTACATAGAACTGGTTTTATGTTTGTTTTTTTCATACCATTCGTTTATATCCCCACGCCATTGTTTTCACGTAACTTAAAGTCAGCTAGGGAATTCCCAACTGTTATAAAAGAGAAAGTTATGAAGGAGGTCAGTATGAGTCGCATGGCTGGCCCCTTTTCTGTTTTATCTTTCCCTAACCTTCGTGTTTCCCCTCTCGGCGTAGTTCCCAAAAAGGAAGCCGGTAAATTTAGTTTGATGCATCATCTCTCATATCCCCCTGCAGATAGTGCCATACAGCACCCTCTCTGTATATAGCGCCATACAGCCCCCTCCCTATATATAGTACCATACAGCCCCCTCCCTATATATAGCGCCATACAACCTTCCTGGATATAGCACCATACAGCGCCCCTGTATATAGCGCCATACAGCCCCCTTCCTGTATATAGTGCCATGCAGCCCCCCTGTATATAGCACCATACAGCCCCCTGTAGATAGCGCCATACAGCCCCCTGTAGATAGCGCCATACAGCCCCCTCCCTGTATATAGTGCCATTCAGCCCCCCTGTATATAGCACCATACAGCCCCCTATATTTAGCACCATAAAGCCCCCCTGTATATAGCGCCATACAGCCCCCTGTATATAGCGTTATACAGCTCCCCTGTATATAGCGCCATACAGCCCCCCTGTATATAGCGCCATACAGTCCCCCTGTATATAGCACCATACAGCCCCCCTGTAGATGACGCCATACAGCCCCAACCCCCCCCCCCCCCAAAAAAAAAACGCTTGTAGCCTATGGTTTGTCCAACAAGAGACATGTATCCCCTATCCACAGCGATAAGGAGAACGGGGGACCGAAAGTCCCCCAAAGTTCTCCATGAGAAACCTCGGACTATCGGGGTGTGCGTCCAGCAGATCAATAAAAATGAAAGGAGTGCTGGTCACGCATGTGCACAAGCGCGACCGTTGCTCCATTCATTTCTACGGAGCTGCTGACACAGAGCCCAGAAGTCCAAGGTTTCTCATGGAGAACTTCGGGGGACTATCGGTCCCCGTTCTCCTTATTGCACGAAAAAAATCCCTCAAACATTGCACAGCTGGAAAAAAAAATCTCAATAGATGAGCATGAAAAAAAATTGCCAGAGACTGGTAGATAGTTAGAATTGATATCACAAAAACAAATGGCATATCTGTGCATTTTTAGTTCAATAAATTACTGCAAAGTCAATTAGTTTTTTATTTTTATTTTGTTAATTATATTAACTTTATCTTCATATACTGATTAAAAACCTTTACATGGAGTGCGCTTTTTTACATAATGCATTTTTTGCATATGGTGTTCGTGTCACATTAAAATGGTTTCTTAAAAATGTCTTTCCAAGATTGGTAGACAGGTTCGGTCTCTGCTATCTCCGAAATGTATCTCCTATGCACTACAAAGACCGACCGGGAATACAGAACCCCTTTAGGTATTTATGGAATATTCACTCGATTTGCCATAAATTATTCCGATGGGAAAACCCCTTTTACATACACAAGTTAATAAAGAGAGCGAACATGAAAAAGGCCAAGCAACCTTTAAATTAGTTACCAAAAGAGAAGTGATTATGATTTTTGTTGTGGTTTTGCCCTTGAAAGCCATATCTTCACTTGTACATACGAGAGATGATTCTGCTGAGGATAAACAGAGACTGTAATTTCCAATATATGAAAAATAATATTCCACTTTACCTTTCTTGCCAGCTGGGACATGTTTAACCCTTCATCTCCATTTTCAGGGTTGTCAGGCTCAATCATTTCTGTGGTGTCACTCTGAAATAGATTATTAACATTGTTTTTTACTCTTGTCTATTCATATTGTAAAATTCAATAATCTCAACTTATTAATATTTTCACTTATAAAAGGAGTTATTTTAAAAACAGAACTTATTTTTATAGTTACTTCCCTTACACGTTTTATTTGCTTGGTGTTGACAAAGGGAATACAGTGCAACAACATTAAACCGCAGTGAGCCCAGCATTGGACAGGGGGTGCTTGGGACCTTCAGATAAATGTATTCTCAGTGCCTTCTGTCCATCTATACAGAACATGTGCATGTCCACTTTTAAATGCATCTTAACCTCTTAGTGACCCGCCAATACGCATTTTTACAGCGCTCACTAAGGGGCCTTATTCTGATGTGGCACAATGCAATAGGCCTGGCTCGGGTGTGCATCCTGGGAAGAGCAGATGTTGTGCTGTCTGATAACAGCCGGGCCCCTGCTCTAAAGGCCGGGATCAGAGTTACCTACGATCCCGGCCTTTTAACCTCTTAGCTGTCACGGTCAATAGCAACCGCATGATTTAAAGGGGTTTTCCAGCAAGTAAAATTTCATGGCCTATCCTCATGATAGGCCATCAATAGCTGATCAGTTGGGGACCGAATCCCAGGACACCCGCCGATCAGCTGTTTTAAAGGGGGTACGAGCGCTGCTTCCCCTTCATTTCTACTTGCTCACTGTGAATAGTAAAGCCCCCTTGTGGAACTTAAAAAAAAGTGTATAAAAAAAAAGGGCGCACTAAAAATATATATATTTTTTTAATAAAATGGTTTTATTTTGTAAAATAAATAAAAGTACACACAGATCTTAACAACCTGAACAATAATATTAATATGTTAGTTAAACCAAATGGTAAATGGCGTAAACCCCCCCCCCACAAAAACAAACTACGGAATTGCTTTTGCCCCTGGCAGGGCTTAATATGAGCACAAAGAGGGCAGACCTGGGGGCCTTCATTATGACAACCATCGGCACACTGCTCCCTCTCGTTGCAGTGAAGTGTTAGCTGTAACATACAGCAGGCAGATTCAACTTATGGAACAGGCTTAGCCCGTGGGCTCGCAACATACTACCCCCGGCTGCCGCTGTATATTTTCGGCGGATGTTGGGAAGTGGTTAATGGACAAATTGGAAAAGTTTTATTTGTATTTATTTTTTTCATTTTTTTATATATTTTTATGTTTTTTATTCCCCCTTGGAGACTTAAACAAGCGACTGCTTGATCACTGGTACATTACACTGCAATACCTATGTATTGTACCATACTCCCCCTTGCCGGTTGTGAAGTACAGTTATGCCATGTGACGTCTCCAAGGAGTTAAAATGAATGCCATAAATTTAAAACACAGAAAACAATGGCATTATTGCTGTTTTATTTCCATTCCCCACAAAAAAAAAACAGTTAATAAAAGTTAATACATTTTGTGTATTGAAAAATACAGCTCATCCCACAAAAAAAACAATACAGGTTTGTCAACAGAAAATGTAAAATATCATGTCTGTTTGAATGTGATGATAAAAACAAGGAAAAAAATAGCTTAGTAGCAAATAGGCTAGTCAAAGGGATAAACCTTTCACACACGATATATCACCAAAAAGGTCAAATAGGTTATTATTTGTTATCAACTTGTAATAGAAATAGATCTTAGTGGCAAGTGATTGGCTCGAAAGTCAGCTCCAAATGCGATTCTGCTGGACCTTTAGGGGACCATTATTGTGTCAGAGCCTAGGCCTAGCAGAGGATTAGGACGGATTCACACGAGCGTGTGCGTTTTGCACGTGCAAAAAACGCTGCGTTGCAGTACCGTGTGTCATCAGTGCATGGTGCGTGGCTGCGTGATTTTCACGCATATGCCATGCTTATGACACGTGGTTTTGCGGTTTAGAAAAAGAAATGAAGGAAGTGCTTTTATTTTTTCCTTCATTTCTTTATCTACTGTTGCGCGAATCACGAGCGACACACGGAAATGCTTCCGTGTGCCGTACACAATTTTCACACACCCATTGACTTCAATGGGTGCGTGATGCGCGAAAAATAGCCAAGTATGGGACATGTCGTGAGCTTTACGCAGCGGACATACGCCAACATAGGTCCGCACGACGCGCGTGATTTTCACGCGCGTATCACGGACATTAAACACGTTCGTGTAAATAAGGCCTTATGTGGTGGGCCAATCTGACCCTAACTAAACCCAAAATAAATAATACCTGCGCAGCATTCTTTTTTTTCTTTTTTTTTTTGTGTTGAGGTGTGCTTTATTACTGTCCACGCATGACATGAAAGTGAACCAAAAAATTCTCATATAGCTATATATATCTATATATATCTATATACATGCATATGTACACACACAGTACTGTGCAAAAGTTTAAGGCAGTTGTGGAAAAATGCTGTAAAGTAAGAATGCTTTCAAAAATAGAAGTGATAACAGGGTTTGTTTTTTTTGTTTTTTTTAGCAATTAAAAAAATACAAAGTGAATAAACAGAAGAGAGATCTAAACGAAATCAATATTTGGTGTGACCACCCTTTGATTCAAAACAGCATAATTTCTTCTAGGTACACTTGCACACAGTTTTTGAAGGAGCTCGGCAGGGAGGGTGTTCCAAACGTCTTGGTGAACTAACCACAGATCTTCTGTGGATGTAGGCTTCCTCAAATCCTTCTGTCTCTTCATGTAATCCCAGACAGACTCGATGATGTTGAGATCAGGGCTCTGTGGGGGCCATTTCATCACTTCCAGGGCTCCTTGTTCTTCTTTACTTCTGTACTTCATTTTCGTTTTTCACTCCCCGCATTCAAAGAGCCATAACTTTTTTATTTTTCCGTCAATAGAGTGGTCTGAGGGCTTATTTTTTTGCGGGAGGAGTTGTAGTTTCTTTTGGTACCATTTATAGTTTCATATAATGTACTGGGAAACTGAAAAAAAATTCTGAAGTTGGAAAAGAACTGCAATTCCTTAATAGTTTTTTGGGTTTCGTTTTTACGGCTTTCACCGTGCAGTAAAAACGACAACTTATCTTTATTCTGTGGCTCAATACGATTACGTTGATACAAAATTTGTATAGTTTTTTTTATATTTTACTACTTTTATTGACAAACTTTTTGTTAAAAAAAAAACATGTTTTGTGTCGCCACATTCTGAGAGCCATAACTTTTTTATGTTTTCAGCGATTGAGCCGTAACAGGGCTTATTTTTTGCAGGACGAGCTGTAGTTTTTATCGGTACAATTTTTGGTACATAGAACTTTTTGATCACTTTTTCTTAAATTTTTATGAGAGGTAAGTGACTAAAAAACAGCGATTTTGGCGTTTTACATTATTTACGGCATTCACCGTGCGCATTAAATAACGCTATATTGTAATAGTTCAGACTTTGACAGACACAACTATACCAATTTTGTTTACTTTTTTATTTTTTACAGATGGCAAAGGGGGGGTTATGAACTTTTAATATTTTATTTTTTTTGACACTTCTAAAAACTTTTTTTTTTACACACTTTATTAGCCCCCCCCCCCCCTAGGTGACTTGAACCAGTGATCGTTGGATCGCTGGTACAATATACTGCAATACTAACGTATTGCAGTATATCGTAATTTTTACAGGCATCTGTTAAGCCCTAGTGAAGTCAGCCCTGGGGGCCTTTATTAGGCCCCTGGGCTGCCATAACAACCATTGTCACCCCCCCCCCCAATCTCACCGCCCCCCTCTTTTTAACGCCTCAGATGATGCGGTCGCAATTGACTGCAGAATTTGAGGGGATAAACAGCCAGGAACAGCTTGATCGCTGCTCCCGGCTGTTAGTCCCGGGTGTCCGCTGTAAAATACAGCCAACACCCGCAGCATATGGAGCGCACTCAGCATGGGAGCACGCTCCAAACATCACCCCCCACACCCGGACGTAATAGCACGTCTGGGTGCGCGAAGCGGTTAAGGACATTAACTGTATATTTAGGGTAGTTGTCCTGCTGCAGAATACATTTTGACTTATCAGTCCAGGAGCAACTGCTGCCATTTTTTTGCACCCCAGTTTCTATGTTTTCGTGCATAGTTGAGTAACTTGGCCTTAAATCTACGTCGAAGGTATGCCTTTTTGGCCGCATTTTTTCCATGAAGAGCACTTCTGGCCCGAATTCTCCGAACAGTAGATGGGCGTATCTGGGTCCGACGGGTTTCTGACAGTTCTGAACTGATGACACTGCTGGACATCTTCCGGTTTCGAAGGGAAGTAAACATGATGTATCTGTGATCTGCTGCACTAAGTTTCCTTGACCGACCACCAGTGTCTCCGGTAAAAATTGCTTGTTTCTTTGTGCTTCTTCAAAGCATCACATCTTGAAACTCCTGTCTGCTTTGATATCATTGCCTGGGAGAGACCTTGCTGATGCAGTATAACTACCTTGTGTCTTGTTGCTGTGCTCGGTCTTGCTATGGTGGACCTCTGACATGAAACCTTCCAAAACCTCACCTTTGTAGCAGAGTTTTGCTGTTTCTCTCCCAGTTTTAAGCCTCCTACACAGCTGTTTCTGTTGAATTTAATAACTGTGTTTCAACCTACATATGAAAATGATGATCATTATCACCTGTTTGGTATATTTGGTTAATCATACACCTGACTATAATCCAACAAAATCCATAACTTTGTGCCAGTGTAGCTAGAAGAATTGATGCTGTTTTGAATACAAAGGGTAGTCATACCAAATACTGATTTGATTTAGATCTATTTTTTGTTCATTCACTTTGTATTTTGTTAATTGATAAAAAAAACTACTTCTATTTTTGAATTCTTACTTTGCAGCATTCTTCCACAACTGCCTGAAACTTTTGGACAGTACTGTGTGTGTATATATACACACATAAATAAATAAATATATATATATATATATATATATATATATATATATATATACATATACACACACACACACACACACATACTATTTTGACATATTATCTATTCCTCCATCCACCTTGGATATCTCTTATTTTAATCCCTACAGTGCTTACCTGTTCCTGAGTTTCCCCATCTTGCTCTGCATTGAATGTCTGTAGAACTTTTGCTTTATAAACTTTCCAGAAGCCTTGGCTCATGGTAGAAAAAGGTGGTAAAGATGTAGAAGAGAATGACTGTAATAAGTGGTGATAAAGGATTTGTGGACAAGCTTTCTGTGATCAGTAAAATCTTCTTCCCAGTGAAGAAGGCTTCGCAATATGCAGGGCAGATCCAGCTTTGACGTTCATCCAGATTTGCACACTAAATGACCAGTAGTCTTCAATTATGCACCAAGTCTTCCAACATGTAGTGTCTCCTGCTGGATTAGCTGAGTATCTAATGGTGTGCAAATTTAATTTGGGTATGCGTGGCATCTCACAATATGCAAAGCATCTCAGGTGCACAGCTCTTTGGCCTCATTGGCTCTGACACTCTGGGGTTTTGTGACCTCATTAAAGTTGCAGGAAGTTCTTCATACAGGGGAAATTTAATAGGTGACATGTGAAAGGCTGAACTAATGCAGTAAGAGACCGAACGAAAACGATTAGCTCTGGCATTTTATGTCAAGAAGCACTACATTATCCAATATATGCCAGAGGACATTATATATTTTCCAGTGAATGCTACTTTGAACTGCTTTATGTAGCTTCTGTACCTCTCAGTGTAAGAATCTGATATTGACATAGGGTTCCATAATTCATAATGTTTTAGTTTTTTTCGTTTGTAAAAGTAGTATGTAAAAAAAAAGCAAACAAAAAACGACTTCTTAAACAAAAATATTTTGTGTCTCCATAGTCTAAGAGCCATAACTTTTTTATTTTTCCATCTATGTAGCAGTGTAAGAGCTTGCCCTTTGATGGTCCAGCTGTAGTTTGTATTGATATTTTGGGATACGATTCATGGCTTTTTGATTACACTTTATTCCATTTATTTTATTGGAAGCAAGGTGACAAAAAACAGCAATTCATGCATTGTGATATTTTACTGGTTCAGACTTTTACAGACACGGCTTTATCAATTATGTTTACTTTTTTTATTACATTATTTTTTGTAAACATTTTAGCAAAGTTTTTTTTTATACAGTTAGGTCCAGAATTATTTGGACAGTGACAGAAGTTTTGTCATTTTAGCTGTTTACCAAAACATATTGAATATACAGTTATATAATCAATATAGGCTTAAAGTGCAGACTCTCAGCTTTAAAGGGAATGCGTTGCCAGCAAAACATGTTTTTTTTTTTTTTAGTTAAACAATTAGTGTGTGGGTGATTAAACATTGTTCTAATTTTTTTTATTTTTTTCACTTGTTAGGAAATATTATAAATTGGATTCAATTTATAATATTTCCCAGCACTGGTCACTAGATGGAGCAATTCCCAAAATTGCAGCATTGCATGTGGTAAAGCAACCACATTGCTTTATGCTGCAAAATTGGGAAAAAATCCCTCGCTCTAGTGAGCTCTCAGAATCCCCCCCTCCTTTATCCTGGCTAGTGCTGGGAGAAACGAGGGCTTTGAACGGTCTAACCTCCTACACTGTGTGTCGCCATTTTATGAGCTAACACACAGTGTAGAAGGTTTACATACACTAGTAAACACACAGTATAACACTTACATACACAGAAATCACTTACCTGCTCCAGTCGCCGCCGCTCCCTCCGCTCCGTCCGCTCCGTCTGCTGCCGCTGCTCCATGTGCACAAGTCCGGAAGCCGCGACCGGTAGTAGTAATCTTACTGTCCGGCCGCGACTTCCGGTCCACAGGAAAATGGCGCCGGACGGCGCGCATTTCAAATTGGACTGTGTGGGAGCGGCGCATGCGCCGTTCCCACACACACGGCGTACACCATAGTGGATGGAACGGGCCCCGTTCGCATTCCCTATGGGACTGGAGCTGCCGTATTCCATGTCTGTATGTGTCGTTAATCGACACACACAGAAATGGAAAAAAAAATGGCAGCCCCCATAGGGAAGAAAAAGTGTAAAAATAGAAAAAAGTAACACACAAACACACAAATAAATATAAACGTTTTTAATAAAACCCTAACATAAAACTGATATAAAAAAAAATAATTTGGTGACACTGTTCCTTTAATTTGAGAGTATTCACATCCTAATTTGAGGAAGGGTTTAGGAATTACAGCTCTTTAATATATAGCTGCCTCTTTTTCAAGGGACCAAAGGTAATTGGACAATTGTCTCAAAAGCTATTTAATGGGCTGCATGGGCTATTCCCTCATTAATCCATCATCAATTAAGCATCTAAAAGGTCTGGAGGTGATTCCAGGTGTGGCATTTACATTTGGAAGCGGTTGCTGTGAACCCACAACATGAGGTCAAAGGAGCTCTCCATGCAAGTGAAACAGACCATCGTGAGGCTGAAAGAAATGAAGAAATCCATCAGAGAGATAGCAAAAATGTTAGGAGTGGCCAAATCAACAGTTTGGTACATTCTTGGAAAAAAAAAAGCGCACTGGTGATCTCGTGAACTCCAAAAGGCCTGGACGTCTATGGAAGACAACAGTGTTGGATGATTGCAGAATCCTTTCCATGGTGAAGAAAAACCCCTTCACAACATCTACCCAAGTGAAGAACACTCTCCTGGAAGTAGGTGTTTCAGTATCTAAGTCCACCATAAAGAGAAGACTTCATAAGAGCAAATACAGAGGGTTCACCACAAGGTGCAAACCATTAATCAGCCTCAAAAATAGAAAGGCCGGATTAGACTTTGCCAAACACCATCTAAAGAAGTCAGCCCAGTTCTGGAACAGCATTCTTTGGACAGATGAAACTAAGATCAACCTGTACCAGAATGCTGGGAGGAAGAAAGTATGGAGAAGGCTTGGAACGGCTCATGATCCAAAGCACACCACATCCTCTGTAAAACAGGGTGGAGGCAGCGTGATGGCATGGGCATGCATGGTGTAACGTCCACAGCCGTGGACTGTCATTCTCGAGCGACCACGAGAAAGCCGAGTCTATGAGGGAACAGCTGAACTGTGTCCTATGGGCATCCGCGGCTCATCTGCTGCAGGGAGAGGCCCAGGGCATGCTGGGAGAGCACATGGAATCCATCGCTGACTTCACAAAGTGCATTAACCTATTGACGAAAGTCCAGTGTGGTAATTCTGGGTCAGTAGATATCACAGATTATTAATTGTGCGGGATCCTGAAATCAGCCACCTTCCTTGGGAGAAGCCACCAGTTCCAGCAGATGGGGGAGGAGGTAAAGGCTCTGATGAATGCACAGCTCAGCCTGCAGGTCGCTCCAGCCTCTCCAGATGTGACCTTGTGTCTGCTAAATGCCCTGTGGAAACTGGGACGGAAGAAAGAAGCCACGTCTCAGTGGAGAATTTTCTAGAGCAAGCAGGCAAATTTATATCAGCAGTGGGAGGTTATTAGAGGTGATCTGCCCCTATACCAGTCTCTGACCAGAAAGAAAAGACAATCCATGGACACATCTCTGATTAAAGAATTGGAAGATTTTGTACAAAATGAAAACATGAGTGACGGGCGGCGGCTGCTGCTGCAGTTGCGAGCAATGGCTCCTCATAGAGACTGCAGCTGTCATTATAGACTTGAATCCCCGACTCCTGTTTGCCCCACAAACTTCTAAAGATAAGCGGACACCTTGACGAGAGATGGAAACTGAGATGAGGCAGTAGAACTGCCGGACATGGTGGACACAGGAGAACAACAACATCATTACAACATGGAAGGATTCAGAAACCTACACGGATGCTCACATCAGGAAGCAGCAGTGTCACGATCCGTGGGTATGTGGACCCACTAGGCCGCACCGCCGTAGCGGAGTAGCAGCTGGCCAAACTGTCCTAGTACAATAGTACAGACAGTAATGGAGGCTTGGCACAGATGAACTTGTAGACACCCGACGTAGTGTATATCAGCAGGCATGACCGGTGGCCCAACACGACTCCAACAGGTTAAGGCACAGGAACACATATAGAATGGGATACAGGATACAGCTAGCAGGGCACGGGAACAATGGGACCAGGATAACACAAAGGGACCATTTACTAAGACGAACATGTGTAAACACAATAACGCTCAGGCAATGAATGAAAGGGCAGTGCCCTTTTTATAGTCCGTGGTGATCATGGGCTAATTACAGATCTTACTCATGTGTGTGCACTAGCCCTTCAAGGCATGACTCGAGCACGCGCACCCTACGGGAACCAGTTCAGCAATGCAGAAGTGAGTGCCGGCGTCTCTCAGGAGGTAGATGCCGCCCGGCACTCACTCATTCATGGCCGCGGCCGTCGGAGGAAAGGTAAAATCAACAGTCCGCGGCTGTGGATGTTACACATGGCTGCCAGAGGCACTGGGTCACTAGCTTATTGATGATGTGAGTGAAGACAGAAGCAGCCGGATGAATTCAGGGATTCAGGGATATACTTTCTGCTCAGATTCAACCAAATGCAGCAAGGTTGATGGGACGTCGCTTCACAGTACAGATGGACAATGACCCAAAACATTCTGCGAAAGCAACCCATGAGTTTTTTAAGGCAAAGAAGTGGAATATTCTGCAATGGCCAAGTGAATCACCAGATCGAGCATGCATTTCACTTGCTTAAGACAAAACTTAAGGCAGAAAGACCCACAAACAAGCAACAACTGAAGACATCTGCAGTAAAGGCCTGGCAAAGCATCACAAAGGAGGAAACCCAGTGTTTGGTGATGTCCATGGGTTCCAGACTTCAGGCAGTCATTGCCTGTAAAGGATTCTCTACAAAGTATTAGAAAAAAACATTTTATTTATGGTAATGTTAATTTGTCCAATTACTTTTGAGCCCCTGAAATGACGAGGCTGTGTAGAAGAATGGTTGCAATTCCTAAACGTTTCACAAGATATTTTTGTTTAACCCCTTGAATTAAACATGAAAGTCTACACTTTAATTGCATCTCAGTTGTTTCATTTCAAATCCAATGCGGTGGCATGCAGAGCCCAAATCATGAAGATTGTGTCACTGTCCAAATAATTCTGGACCTACCTGTATATTCAAGATTCATGTTACTTGTTTATTTTTAGTCCCCCCCCCTAGGGGACTTTACCATGCGATCATGAGATCGCTCATACAATACACTGCAATACTTATGTATTACAGTGTATTGCCTTTATCTGTGAGAGATTTCTGCAAATGAAAATCAGTTCCATTCATATAAATAAAACTTGCAGAAATCCATACACCTGCTGCAGTAATAGATGAATAAAACTGATTTTCAGTCGCAGAAAGTTTCTGCAACAAAATCTGCTGCACCCTAATGTGACTGCACCCTAATAGTAGGATACTAATGGCAGACCCAGAGGCCTTCAATAAGCCTTGGGCTGCCATGGCAACCGATTGGCACTCCACTTTTACAGCCAGGTTGCTATCAGCATCTGATGGGTTAAATGTCCAGGAGATAACTCTGATCCCAGCCATTGCAGGCAGGTGTCAGCTGTATAAAACAGACATCACAAGCCGCCGATTTTGATAAATCCACATCCAAACCCACAGGTAAAACATGCACATTTTGCGGAAGATTTGCTTCGGTCAAATCCGTTATATAATATTACGATACGTGTGAATCCACCCTGTCAACTGGGAGGAGTTTTTTCCCCATCCTACCTGGAGTAGCACTGCATGTGGCTTTGACTTGGTCTTTTAAGAACCCCCCACCATTTAATTTTTTTAGTCATTCCTCGATGGATTTATTGGTATGTTTAGGGTCATTGACATGTTGCAAGGTCCATTTTCGGCTGAACTTCAATTGTCTGACAGAAGGTCTCACATTATCGTCGAGAATACAAATAATATTTCAGAATGAATTTTAGTAGCCATAACACGGGACTGTAGAACTGCACGGTTTCATAGCAAACAATGGAACCAGGCCCGACTTGTACCATATCTCTGTTTCTTGTAACTTTTGCTACTTCCCCATGTGCTCTACTTACATTTTCCCTATCTTTCCTTCTCCTGCACTCCAAATCTTTCACGGTTATCCTCTCTTCTCCGGTGTCAGTTCACTGACCCTCACATCCTGCACTTTTTGACAGTGCAGCTGGGCCACCTCAGCTCCTAGGCCCCATAGCAGTGGCTATGTCTGTAATCCCTCATTTAGATGAGCGTATAAATCGGCCATGTGACGGTCGTTTTTTTAATGGCCTCCACACGGCTGCATGTATTTCTATGGGGCTGTTCACATGGCCGTTGACTTAATGGACCGTGTGAAAGGCCCGTGAAAAAATAGGACATATCCTATTTTAGTCTGTTTTCACGGATCCCTTAATAGACTCAAGTCTATAAGGGATCCGTGAAAACTGCTAATTGGACGTGAAAAACGTTGGTTTTTAACGGCCCATCCGACACACACGCGTTTGAATATGGCTTTACCATTTAGTTACATCCCTTGACTGGGCATCACCTCCTCAATATATCACCAATAAATATACGGTTTTAAGTTGTTCTCTTGTCAATATTTTAAAGCGTCCCCCAGTTATACTTTCCCTCCCGAAGTAACATTGCGTGTGGAGAGATGCTCCTGCACACTGAGTGGTACCGTTGCAACCACTTTATAACCAGGATCACATACAACGTTTTTGTGGCAGGTTTTGGTTCAGTTTTTGCTAACCAAACACTGGAGTGGACACAAAAGACAAATGATGCATCCAACTTTTCTTTATACCCTTCCTTCTAAAAAATGGCACAAAAACTGCATCAAATCTGCGTGTGATCCTGGCCTTAGGCTTGGGCTAGACCTAGACTTTTCTTTTGTTGTAGGCTATAAATTGCAGTCGAAAAGGTATATCTACTCATACACCTTTTTCTATAAATAATATATAAAAAAGAAAAATATTTTCATAAAATTTAAATAAAAGTAATATTCATTATATATCATCCCAAAAAGTGTCCGCTTTTTTCTGGATCCTTTTTTTTTGTTCTCTATTTTCACTGCACATTTTGGGATTTCTATTAGGTATGGTTTAAACCATTTTCTTTTTAGTTTATAAATTGCAGTCCATAGGAAAGCATAAGTCTAGGGCAGGGATCTCAAACTCGGCTGGGTAAATGGGCCGCACATAGAAAAAATGTGAAGTTGACGTGCCGCATTACTTTCAAATTTGATGCAGTACAAAAGTATGGTTAATCAATTAGTTAATCAAACTACTATAACAATACTACATTACCAGTGGCGTAACTACCGCCGTAGCAGCAGTAGCGGCTGCTACGGGGCCCGCGGCATGAGGGGGCCCGTGTCGCCCGCCGGCACGGGCCCCCACCATGGCCGGAGGCTCCGCTAGCAGCTGCTATGGTTGCTACAGCGGGACGCCACTGAACAGTACGGCAGAGCAGGGAGGTATCTCCCCGCTCTGCCATTAACTGGTTCCCGACCGCTGGCTGTATTTTTACGGCCAGCGGTCAGGGTCCTTAAAACCCGAGCCCTAGACTTTCTACGGCTCGGGTTTTAACATGCTGCCCGCGCGATCGGGCAGCTGAATGTCGGGTCTCCGGCTGTCAGTGACTGCCGGGGACCCTGAGGAGAGGATAGAAGCAGCTTTTGCTGCTTCTGTCTTCTCCGATCACTTGTACACAGCGCTGAATGCGCGCTGTGTACAGGAATAGAGACGACAGCAGCAGCAGCGGCGCTGTCTCTATTCCTCCCGGTGATCATGTGACTGGTCACATGATCGCCGGGTGCCGTTAGTGGCAGGCTGCTGCTGGGTCTTACTAGACCCAGCACAGCCCTATTAGTGACAATCGTCACTATGAGAGGGCTGATTTCCCCTGTAACTGGGGCTGCTGTGCAGCTCCAGTTACAGTGAAAAAACATGGTGTAAAAGAGAGGAAAAAAATATATAAAGTTCCATAGTAATAAAAAAAATAGTAACGTAAAGTGCAAAAAAAATTTAAATTATAAATACACATAAAATACCCACCCCAAAAAAAAAACATTCCCCCCGCCAATCATTGTTGTAACGCTAGCGCTGACCCAATTACTCTAATATAGACATGTAATATATAAAAATTTACGGTAGACAATGACGATCACAAATAAAAGGTCTATTTTAGGGTAAAACTATGTTATTACCCAAAAAAAATAGCTGAAACGTAAAAAAGCTTATTTTTTTACTATTATTTTCAAACTTTATGAATAAAAATTCTAAAATAGCAAAAAAGGTGTTTATAAAAACGATAAAAAATGAAACCTGCATTGTCTACGGAAAAAACGTCGCAAAAATCACGTCGTTAGCCCAACAAATAAAAAAGTTATAGCCATTTAACTAACACGTGCTAAAAAGGGCTAAACGGTGTCTGGTCCTGAAGGCGCAAAATAGAGCAAAAGACATGTATCCCTCTCCACAGGATCTCCACTTGATCTCCACAGGACAGGTGATACATGTGTGATCGCTGGCATTGATAGGGAGAACGGGGGACTGAAAGTCCCCTGAAGTTCTCCATCACAAACCTCGGACTTCCGGGGTCTGTGTCGGCAGCTCCGTAGAAATGAATGGAGCGCCGGTCGCGCTTGTGCGCATGTGTGACCAGCGCTCCTTTCATTTTTATTGAGCTGCGCAGACGCCGGAAGTCAGAGGTTAGTCATGGAGAAGTTCAGGGGACTTTCAGTCCCCCGTTCTCCCTATCGCTGCCAGCGATCACTCATGTATCCCCTATCCTGTGGAGATCCTGTGGATAGGGGATACATGTATTTTGTAGGACACACTGTAGGTCGCATTTTTTTGGAAGGGGGGACGCTGTATGGCGTTCCCTACAGGGGGGGAACGCTGTATGGCGTTCCCTGCAGGGGGGTTGCTGTATGGCGTTCCCTACAGGGGGGGAGCTGTATGGCGTTCCCTACAGGGGGGGAGCTGTATGGCGTTCCCTACAGGGGGGAGCTGTATGGCGTTCCCTACAGGGGGGAGCTGTATGGCGTTCCCTACAGGGGGGAGCTGTATGGCGTTCTCTGCAGGGGGGCTGTATGGCGTTATCTACAGGGGGGCTGTATGGCGTTATCTACAGGGGGGGCTGTATGGCGTTATCTACGGGGGGGGGGCTGTAAAAAAGGCACTATCTACAAGGGGGGGGGTTGTGTGACACCCAGGGGAGGGGGGGCCCCAGTCAAAAGTTTGCTATGGGGCCCAGTCTTTCCTAGTTACGCCCCTGTACATTACTATAATAATACTACACTACTATAATAATACACTACTATAATACTACACTACTATAATAATACTACATTATTTTAGCAATACTACATTACTATAACAATACTACATTACTATAATAATACTACATTACTAGAACAATACTACATTACTATAACAATGCTACACTACTATAACAATACTACATTACTATAATAATACTACATTACTAGAACAATACTACATTACTATAATAATACTACATTACTAGAACAATACTACATTACTATAACAATACTACATGACTATAACAATGCTACATTACTATAATAATACTACATTACTATAACAATACTACATTACTATAATAATACTACATTACTATAACAACGCTACATTACTATAATAATACTACATTACTAAAACAATACTACATTACTATAAAAATATGATGTTACTATAACAATACTACATTACGATAACAATACTATATTACTATAATAATACTGCTACACTACAATCAAGTTTTCCAGTGTAAGTGCCACAAAATGCAGTCTGGCTGCTCAGATGGCAGTGTTTGGCAGACACAAGAATATCAAGATTGGGCAGCCCCTTTTTAGATAGTGCCACAGTGTCCTCTGTAGATAATGCCACAGTGCCCTCTGTAGATACTGCCACACACCCACCCATAGATAATGCCACAGTGCCCTCTGTAGATAATGCCCCCTGTAGATAATGCCAAACCATCCGCTAAATAATGCCATAGTGCCCTCTGTAGATAATGCCACACACCCCTAGATAATGCCACAGTGCCTTTGTAAATAATTCCACAGTGCCCTCTGTATATACTGCCACAGTGCCCTCTGTAGATACTGCCCTCATCCCTAGATAATGCCACAGTGCCCTCTGTAGATAGTGCCACACACACTCCCTATAGTGTCACACACACACACACACACCTTCCTGTAGATAGCTCCATTGGGACTCCCTTTAGGAGTGGAATCCCCAGCTAGAGCGTTGGGACTCTTAGGCCGGGGATTACTCTGCTGGAGGAGCCCCTGACGTCACTGTCCATAGACAGTGACGTCAGGAGATCCTCCTGGACCGGAATGTGATGTCAGGGGCAACCCCCAGAGCCGGAGTCGAAGAGCAGAGCACTAGTATAGGCTCCGCTCCGGAACTCTGGGGAAGCCCGACATCACAATCCATATATGGACAGTGATGTCAGGGGCAACCCCAGAGCTGGAGTCCCGGGCAGAGTGTTAGTAGCGCTCTTCCTTAGACTCCAGCTCTGCTCCTGACATCACTGTCCATATATGGACAGTGATGTCATGGACAAGCCCAGAGCAGCTACTAGCGCTCTGCCTGGGACCTATGGTCTAGAGCAGGGGTCTCAAACTCGGCCGGGTAAGTGGGCCACATATAGAAAAAATAGGAAGTTGACGGGCCACATTACTTTCAAATTTGATACAATACAAAATTATTGTTAATCAATTCGTTATTTGAACTACTATAACACTATATTACTAGAATAATAATACTACATTACTATAATAATAGCGCTAGGTTTAAAATTTGAGATATTTCTCCACGTGCTTATTTCAACAATCCAGCTTTCCAGTTTAAGTGTCGCTAAATGCAGTCCGGCGGCTCAGTTAGCACAAATGTCAAGATTGGGCAGCCCCTATTTAGATAGTGCTGCAGTGCCCTCTGTGGATGCTGCCGCAGTGCCCTCTGTGGATGCTGCCGCAGTGCCCTCTGTGGATAATGCAACACACCCCTAGATAAGGCCACAGTGCCCTCTGTAGATAAGGCCACAGTGCCCTCTGTAGATAAGGCCACAGTGCCCTCTGTAGATAAGGCCACAGTGCCCTCTGTAGATAAGGCCACAGTGCCCTCTGTAGATAATGCAACACACCCCTAGATAATGCCAGTGTCCCCTTCAGATACTGTCACACACCCACTTGTAGATAACGCCACAGTGCCCTCTGTAGAGGCTGCCACAGTGCCATCTGTAGAGGCTGCCACAGTGTCCTCTGTAGAGGCTGCCAAAGTGCCCTCTGTAGAGGCTGCCAAAGTGCCCTCTGTAGAGGCTGCTCCAGTGCCCTCTGTAGAGGCTGCCCCAGTGCCCTCTGTAGAGGCTGCCCCAGTGATGTCAGGGGCTTGCCCAGAGCTGGAGTCCCAGGCAGAGCGCTAGTAGGCTCTTCCTGGGACTCCAGCTGTGCTCCTGACATCACTGGGACTCCTGCTCTGGGGTAGCCCCTGACATCATTGTCGATGTATGGACAGCGATGTCAGAGGCTTCCCCAGAGTCCCGGAGCAGAGCCGATAATAGCGCTCTGCCCGGGACTCCGCTCTGGGGAAGACCCTGACACACTGTCCATATATGGGCAGCGATGTCAGGGAATTCCACAGAGTCCCAGAGCAGAGCCGACACCAGCGCTCTGCTCGGGACTCCGGCTCTGGGGAAGCCCCAGACATCGCTGTTCATATGTGGACAGCAATGTCAGGGAGAATTCCACAGAGTCCAGGAGCAGAGCCGACACCAGCGCTCTGCTCCACTCTGGGCAAGACCCTGACACACTGTCTATATATGGGCAGCGATGTCAGGGAATACCACAGAGTCCCGGAGCAGAGCCGACACCAGCGCTCTGCTCCGGACCCCGGCTCTGGGGAAGCCCCAGACATCGCTGTTCATATGTGGACAGCGATGTCAGGGAATTACACAGAGTTCAGGAGCAGAGCCGACACCAGCGCTCTGCTCCGCTCTGGGCAAGACCCTGACACACTGTCCATATATGGGCAGCGATGTCAGGGAATTCCACAGAGTCCCGGAGCAGAGCCGACACCAGCGCTCTGCTCGGGACTCCGGCTCTGGGGAAGCCCCAGACATCGCTGTTCATATGTGGACAGCGATGTCAGGGAATTCCACAGAGTCCAGGAGCAAAGCCGACACCAGCGCTCTGCTCCGCTCTGGGCAAGACCCTGACACACTGTCCGTATATGGGCAGTGATGTCAGGGAATTCCACAGAGTCCCGAAGCAGAGCCGACACCAGCGCTCTGCTCGGGACTCCGGCTCGGGACTCCGGCTCGGGACTCCGGCTCTGGGGAAGCCCCAGACATCGCTGTTCATATGTGGACAGCGATGTCAGGGAATTCCAGAATCTCGGAGCAGAGCCGATACTAGCGGCTCTGTGTCCAGCGGGCCGCAGATGACAGCCCCAGGGGCCGCATGCGGCCCGCGGGCCGCGTGCTTGAGACCCCTGGTCTAGAGCTATTTATCTCACTACAAAAAAAACGCTCTGATAAATCGCTCATTATAGGAATGGATTGAGTAACTTGAATATCTCTACAAAATCGCTCCTGACAAGAGATTTGCTAGCGACTTATTTTATTTTCGCTACATGTGTGAATCCAGCCTAAGGCCTTGTTCACATAGTACATATTTGCTGCTGATTTTGCTTGCATTTTTAGGCCAAAACTAGGCTTCGAGCCAGGAGAGCAGACCTATAAGCCATTCCTTTATATATTTTTTCTGTTTTGATTTTGTTCCTGTTTTTGGCTTGAAAAAGTACTGGCAAAATCTGCAACAAATGTGCACTCTGTGAACAAGGCCTAAAGGTGTTGCATGAGACTAGAAAAAGGTCAGCTTTTGGCCAGGATCACACACACCGTTGTGGCTCAGTTTGTTTTTTTTTTTTAGCAAAACACAGTAGTGGACACAAAATAAAGGAAATGTATAAGGCTTTTCTTAAAGAGGCTCTGTCACCACATTATAAGTGCCCTATCTCTTATATAAGGAGATAGGCGCTGTAATGTAGGTGACAGTAATGCTTTTTATTTAAAAAAACGATCTTTTTTCAGAACGTTAGCAGCGATTTTGGTTTATGCTAATGAGCTTTCTTAATGCCCAAGTGGGCGTACTTTTACTTTCGACCACGTGGGCGTTGTACAGAGGAGTGCATGACGCTGACCAATCGGCATCATGCACTCCTCTCCATTCATTTACACTGCACTAGCGATATAGATGTATCGCTATGTGCAGCCTCATACACAAGCCCTAACATTACTACAGTGTCCTGATAATGAATATACATGACCATCCAGCCTGGACGTCATGTGTACTCAGAATCCTGACACTTCTGAATCTTTTCTGTGAGATTCTAGCAACGGATACGAAATCTCGCGAGATTACGAGATAAACGAGATTTCGTATCCGTTGCTGTAAATCTCACAGAAAAGAGTCAGAAGTGTCAGGATTCTGAGTACACATGACGTCCAGGCTGGATTTCATGTGTATTCATTATCAGGACACTACTAATGTTAGGGCTTGTGTATGAGGCTGTACATAGCGATATATCTCTATCGCTAGTGCAGTGTAAATGAATGGAGAGGAGTGCATGATGCCGATTGGTCAGCGTCATGCACTCCTCTGTACAACGCCCACTTGGTCGAAAGTAAAAGTACGCCCACTTGGGCATTAAGAAAGCTCATTAGCATAAACCAAAATCGCTCCTAACGTTGTGGAAAAAAATCGTTTTTTAAAAATAAAAAGCATTACTGTCATCTACATTACAGCGCCCATCTCCTTATGTAGGAGATAGGGCACTTATAATGTGGTGACAGAGCCTCTTTAATACTATTCCTTCCTCTTGGATGCACTTGGCTCTCGCTTTGGCTCAAAAAATTAAGACAAAAATCGAAATTGAGTGTGTCACCCTGGGCTTTTTTAAAAAAAACAAAAAAAAACAGTGCCACTTTGGTCCATGGGTTGTGTCTGGTATAGCTTGAGTGGGGTTGAACTGCAATACCAGACATAGCTCATAATAAAGTGTGGCAGAGTTGTTGTAAAAAAAATAAAAATAAAACTGACTTTTTTGGTCTAATCTCTTACTAGACCCAGCACAGCTCTATTAGTGACAATCGTCACTATGAGAGGGCTGATTTCCCTTGTAACTGGGGCTGCTGTGCAGCCCCAGTTACAGTGGAAAAACATGGTGTAAAAGAAAGAAAAAAAATATTAAAAGTTCCCCAAAGGTCTTTTTTGACCTTTGAGGGACAGACCATAGTAATAAAAAAATAGTAAAGTAAAGTGCAAAAAAAAATTAAATTATGAATACACATAAAATACCCACCCCCAAAAAAACTTTCCCCCTGCCAATCATTGTTGTAACGCTAGCGCTGACCCAATTACCCTAATATAGACATGTAATATATTAAAATTTACGGTAAACAACGACGATTACAAATAAAAGGTCTATTTTAGGGTAAAACTATGTTATTACCAAAAAAAATAGCTGAAACGTAAAAAAGCTTCTTTTTTTACTATTATTTTTAAACTTTATGAATAAAAATTCTAAAATAGCAAAAAAGGTGTGTATAAAAACAATAAAAAACGAAACCTGCATTGTCTACGGAAAAAAACATTGCAAAAATCTGTCTTCTCTGATCTCTTTTACACAGCGCTCAATGAACGCTGTGTAGAGGAATAGAGACAGCAGCAGCGGCGCTGTCTCTATTCCTCCCGGTGATCATGTGACTGGTCACATGATCGCCGGGTGCCGTTAGTGGCAGGCTGCTGCTGGGTCTTACTAGACCCAGCACAGCTCTATTAGTGACAATCGTCACTATGAGAGGGCTGATTTCCCCTGTAACTGGGGCTGCCGTGCAGCTCCAGTTACAGTGGAAAAACATGGTGTAAAAGAAAGAAAAAAAATATTAAAAGTTCCCCAAAGGTCTTTTTTGACCTTTGAGGGACAGACCATAGTAATAAAAAAATAGTAAAGTAAAGTGCAAAAAAAAATTAAATTATGAATACACATAAAATACCCACCCCCAAAAAAACTTTCCCCCTGCCAATCATTTTTGTAACGCTAGCGCTGACCCAATTACCCTAATATAGACATGTAATATATTAAAATTTACGGTAAACAACGACGATTACAAATAAAAGGTCTATTTTAGGGTAAAACTATGTTATTACCAAAAAAAAAGCTGAAACGTAAAAAAGCTTCTTTTTTTACTATTATTTTTAAACTTTATGAATAAAAATTCTAAAATAGCAAAAAAGGTGTGTATAAAAACAATAAAAAACGAAACCTGCATTGTCTACGGAAAAAATAAATAAATAAAAATAAAACTGACTTTTTTGGTCTAATCTCTTACAACCCCTTTAAAAATGTATTCAATTATTTGGAGTTTCTAAAAAAAAAAAAATGTAACAAATAAATAGGATTTTTTTTTTCCATTTCAGGCAGAGATACTATTTATATGTAATGATAGGTAATGTACGCTTTTGCAACCCTTTATTCCTATTGCTCCGATGCATCTAAAATAAAAAACAACTTGGCAAACAGTCTTAAAATATTGTACCATTATGTGTCTCCATGGTTATTACAGACTTTAAACAAGTCCCATGAGTGGTCTGATCCTGCAGTTATATGTTCCCCTACTCCCCTGTCCGCTCTTACCTACCAACAGTACTTTGGCCCTGCATTGTGAGAAACTAGACATGGACCGCACATCCACAATATATACGTTGGTCTGTGCCGATAGGCATAATTTATAAACATGAACATGAGATTCTTTGTTAACATTTTGATCAAACTGTATAAGCCCACTTGCCACTTCACGACGACCTCTTTCAAAGTGGATCCCTACTCTATCGGTTGCAGCACCGTATGGCGGTCACTGCCACTGCAGCACCGTTCCTGCAGAGGGAGCAACCCAGGGGCCCAAAAGCACCCATGCTATCAGGCTGTGCCAAGTCTTCTTGGCTCTGGGCCACGTCCCCCCACAGGTGTAGCACTACAGCAACAGATGCCACCCCACAGCACCACAACATGTGAACAGATGTAATAAGCTCACCTTACCATGCATGAGTACTTTGGCTCCCATCTTTACAGCAGCCAGGACACAATCGCCAGTACTTGATCATGTATAGTATTCCATGCTGGATTATACATTTTTTAGTAGGTATTTGTGGGGTTTTTTTGTTTTGTTTTTTAAATGCTGCAGTTTTGGGGTTAGGGGGAATAGTACCAGTAAGGGACATCATGCCTCCTTTATTTATTTTAGTAATGTTTTGTAATGATGCATTGAACTCCCTATGTCCTAGGTCTGGTCCTTGTTTTCTGGTAATCTCTGTGGTATCTCTGCATGCAACACCGTCTCTCCCTGTCTTCGCATGAGTTCTAGTTTCAAGTGTAACTGATACATGTGAATAAGAGCTCAGTCTGTGTATGGAAATAGTATCAGCAGATAAATAATTCCTTACATCTCCCTAAAGCCTAACAGCTTCTTATAGCAATAGAGCAAATATATACATATAGCAAATATACAGTGCACTGATAAATTAGGAAAAGTCCCTTTCAGTCCGTTAAAGGGTTTCTGTCACCAGAAATGTACCTATCAAACTAGCAACAGAGTAACATTATTTTTCTTTTTTACATGGGTGCCTCCTTTATAGAGAAAATAATTTTATTCAGTATATGCAAATGAGCATTTTGGAGCAATGAGGGAGTCACTGTTGCTCCAAAATACTCTCTCTTCTTTCCCCACTCCATCCCTCCCTCCCTCCCTTCTTTCATTGATTGATGCGGGCCAGACAATTTAATAGACGAGTTCACGTTTGACCCCGTAGTCTCCTGAACGCGTGCTTTGCTTTATAATCAGTGCATGCGCAGTACTGCTGATTAGACTGGTAAACCGTCAAGGCTGTGAAGCGCTCCGTCCGTCACAGGAACGGGGCAAGGTAAGTACAATTATTTTTTTTGAGTCGAGTGCTGTTGTTTGGCACTATATACAAGGGAGGGGGTTGCTGTGCCACTATATACACGGGGGGCTGCGTCTGCTACATCTTGTGTCTGTCTTGACTATTACAGGTACTCTTGTACTAAAGACTTTTACACAGACTGTTGTTTGGCCAGCTGCCACTCCGCTACTGAGGAGCGGCCTAGTGGGTCCACATACCCCAGGACCGTGACAGTTATTATTCAGTAACACTATGGGACAGTGGCGGATTATCATATGGGCGGTTCGGGCGGCCGCCCGGGGCCCGAGGCTCCCAGGGGGCCCATGGCAGCCCGAACCGCACATCGTCTTATAAACCTATTCAGCGCGCCAGCGCTGCTAACTGCCGAAGATGGGGAGGAGCAGGGAATTGGCCGGGATAGGGGTAGGACACGCCTCCCTGACAGTGCGGGCGCCGCCATTGAGTAACAGAACAGCGACGGACGGCTGTTATGTTACTCCAAAGCTGGAAGGGAAGAGCCGGGCGGGCGGTCACCGGCGCTGAGGTTAGTTGGCTTATCCTCCTGCCCAACTGGTTCCCGACCGCTGGCTGTATTTTTACCGCCAGCGGTCAGGGACGGGTCCTTAAAACCCGAGCCATAGACTTTCTACAGCTCGGATTTTAACTTGCTGCCCGCGCGATCGGGCAGCTGAATGTCGGGTCTCCGGCTGTCAGTGACTGCCGGGGACCCTGAGGAGAAGACAGAAGCAGCTTTTGCTGCTTCTGTCTTCTCTGATCTCTTTTACACAGCGCTCAATGAACGCTGTGTAGAGGAATAGAGACAGCAGCAGCGGCGCTGTCTCTATTCCTCCCGGTGATCATGTGACTGGTCACATGATCGCCGGGTGCCGTTAGTGGCAGGCTGCTGCTGGGTCTTACTAGACCCAGCACAGCTCTATTAGTGACAATCGTCACTATGAGAGGGCTGATTTCCCCTGTAACTGGGGCTGCTGTGCAGCCCCAGTTACAGTGGAAAAACATGGTGTAAAAGAAAGAAAAAATATATATAAAGTTCCCCAAAGGTCTTTTTTGACCTTTGAGGGACAGACCATAGTAATAAAAAAATAGTAAAGTAAAGTGCAAAAAAAAATTAAATTATGAATACACATAAAATACCCACCCCCAAAAAAAATTTCCCCCTGCCAATCATTGTTGTAACGCTAGCGCTGACCCAATTACCCTAATATAGACATGTAATATATTAAAATTTACGGTAAACAACGACGATTACAAATAAAAGGTCTATTTTAGGGTAAAACTATGTTATTACCAAAAAAAATAGGTGAAACGTAAAAAAGCTTCTTTTTTTACTATTATTTTTAAACTTTATGAATAAAAATTCTAAAATAGCAAAAAAGGTGTGTATAAAAACAATAAAAAACGAAACCTGCATTGTCTACGGAAAAAAACATCGCAAAAATCTGTCTTCTCTGATCTCTTTTACACAGCGCTCAATGAACGCTGTGTAGAGGAATAGAGACAGCAGCAGCGGCGCTGTCTCTATTCCTCCCGGTGATCATGTGACTGGTCACATGATCGCCGGGTGCCGTTAGTGGCAGGCTGCTGCTGGGTCTTACTAGACCCAGCACAGCTCTATTAGTGACAATCGTCACTATGAGAGGGCTGATTTCCCCTGTAACTGGGGCTGCTGTGCAGCCCCAGTTACAGTGGAAAAACATGGTGTAAAAGAAAGAAAAAAAATATTAAAAGTTCCCCAAAGGTCTTTTTTGACCTTTGAGGGACAGACCATAGTAATAAAAAAATAGTAAAGTAAAGTGCAAAAAAAAATTAAATTATGAATACACATAAAATACCCACCCCCAAAAAAACTTTCCCACTGCCAATCATTGTTGTAACGCTAGCGCTGACCCAATTACCCTAATATAGACATGTAATATATTAAAATTTACGGTAAACAACGACGATTACAAATAAAAGGTCTATTTTAGGGTAAAACTATGTTATTACCAAAAAAAAAGCTGAAACGTAAAAAAGCTTCTTTTTTTACTATTATTTTTAAACTTTATGAATAAAAATTCTAAAATAGCAAAAAAGGTGTGTATAAAAACAATAAAAAACGAAACCTGCATTGTCTACGGAAAAAAACATCGCAAAAATCTGTCTTCTCTGATCTCTTTTACACAGCGCTCAATGAACGCTGTGTAGAGGAATAGGGACAGCAGCAGCGGCGCTGTCTCTATTCCTCCCGGTGATCATGTGACTGGTCACATGATCGCCGGGTGCCGTTAGTGGCAGGCTGCTGCTGGGTCTTACTAGACCCAGCACAGCTCTATTAGTGACAATCGTCACTATGAGAGGGCTGATTTGCCCTGTAACTGGGGCTGCTGTGCAGCCCCAGTTACAGTGGAAAAACATGGTGTAAAAGAAAGAAAAAAAATATTAAAAGTTCCCCAAAGGTCTTTTTTGACCTTTGAGGGACAGACCATAGTAATAAAAAAATAGTAAAGTAAAGTGCAAAAAAAAATTAAATTATGAATACACATAAAATACCCACCCCCAAAAAAACTTTCCCCCTGCCAATCATTGTTGTAACGCTAGCGCTGACCCAATTACCCTAATATAGACATGTAATATATTAAAATTTACGGTAAACAACGACGATTACAAATAAAAGGTCTATTTTAGGGTAAAACTATGTTATTACCAAAAAAAATAGGTGAAACGTAAAAAAGCTTCTTTTTTTACTATTATTTTTAAACTTTATGAATAAAAATTCTAAAATAGCAAAAAAGGTGTGTATAAAAACAATAAAAAACGAAACCTGCATTGTCTACGGAAAAAAACATCGCAAAAATCTGTCTTCTCTGATCTCTTTTACACAGCGCTCAATGAACGCTGTGTAGAGGAATAGAGACAGCAGCAGCGGCGCTGTCTCTATTCCTCCCGGTGATCATGTGACTGGTCACATGATCGCCGGGTGCCGTTAGTGGCAGGCTGCTGCTGGGTCTTACTAGACCCAGCACAGCTCTATTAGTGACAATCGTCACTATGAGAGGGCTGATTTCCCCTGTAACTGGGGCTGCTGTGCAGCCCCAGTTACAGTGGAAAAACATGGTGTAAAAGAAAGAAAAAAAATATTAAAAGTTCCCCAAAGGTCTTTTTTGACCTTTGAGGGACAGACCATAGTAATAAAAAAATAGTAAAGTAAAGTGCAAAAAAAAATTAAATTATGAATACACATAAAATACCCACCCCCAAAAAAACTTTCCCACTGCCAATCATTGTTGTAACGCTAGCGCTGACCCAATTACCCTAATATAGACATGTAATATATTAAAATTTACGGTAAACAACGACGATTACAAATAAAAGGTCTATTTTAGGGTAAAACTATGTTATTACCAAAAAAAAAGCTGAAACGTAAAAAAGCTTCTTTTTTTACTATTATTTTTAAACTTTATGAATAAAAATTCTAAAATAGCAAAAAAGGTGTGTATAAAAACAATAAAAAACGAAACCTGCATTGTCTACGGAAAAAAACATCGCAAAAATCTGTCTTCTCTGATCTCTTTTACACAGCGCTCAATGAACGCTGTGTAGAGGAATAGGGACAGCAGCAGCGGCGCTGTCTCTATTCCTCCCGGTGATCATGTGACTGGTCACATGATCGCCGGGTGCCGTTAGTGGCAGGCTGCTGCTGGGTCTTACTAGACCCAGCACAGCTCTATTAGTGACAATCGTCACTATGAGAGGGCTGATTTGCCCTGTAACTGGGGCTGCTGTGCAGCCCCAGTTACAGTGGAAAAACATGGTGTAAAAGAAAGAAAAAAAATATTAAAAGTTCCCCAAAGGTCTTTTTTGACCTTTGAGGGACAGACCATAGTAATAAAAAAATAGTAAAGTAAAGTGCAAAAAAAAATTAAATTATGAATACACATAAAATACCCACCCCCAAAAAAACTTTCCCCCTGCCAATCATTGTTGTAACGCTAGCGCTGACCCAATTACCCTAATATAGACATGTAATATATTAAAATTTACGGTAAACAACGACGATTACAAATAAAAGGTCTATTTTAGGGTAAAACTATGTTATTACCAAAAAAAATAGCTGAAACGTAAAAAAGCTTCTTTTTTTACTATTATTTTTAAACTTTATGAATAAAAATTCTAAAATAGCAAAAAAGGTGTGTATAACAACAATAAAAAACGAAACCTGCATTGTCTACGGAAAAAAACATCGCAAAAATCACGTCGTTTTTATTTTTTTTTAATAAAAATGTGTGTTTGGTTTAACTTTGTAATTACATTTACTAAAAACTATTTTCACTTTTTGAGATACAGCTGCTTTGTATCCTGTATCCGTCAGGTCAGCAGGACTGACGGGATCAGTGAAACGGGCCCTGCGCTAAATTATAATCTTAGATGTGATAGATTTGAGGTGGATCCTGTGTGTCATTGATCCTGTCAGACCTGCTGACCTGACGGATACAGGATACAAAGCAGCTGTATCTCAAAAAGTAAAAATATTTTTTAATAAAATCAATCAATCACACTGATACTATATATATATATATATATATATATATATATATATATATATATATATATATATATATATATATAATTATATTATAAAGTTTTTAAATGTGTACATAACCTTGTGGCACTATATACAAGGGGGAGCGCTGTGTGGCACTATATACAAGGGGGAGCGCTGTGTGGCACTATATACAAGGGGGAGTGCTGTGTGGCACTATATACAAGGGGGAGCGCTGTGTGGCACTATATACAAAGGGGAGGGCTGTGTGGCACTATATACAAGGGGGGGGCTGTGTAGTGCTATCCACAGTGGAATGTGTGAGGTGCTCTTTATAGGGGGAGCTTTTTGGTGCTATTTACAAGAGGGGGAGTGCTGTGTGGCTCTCTCTACAGGGGGGCTGTATGGCACTATCTATAGGGGGCTGTGTGTAACACTCTCTACGGGGGGGATGTGTGATATATAGAGGGGGCTGTGTATGGCGATATCTATGGGGGTGTGTAATATCTACAGGGGTTGTGTGTGGCACTATGTACAGGGGGCTGTGTGTATGTGGTGTTTTACAGTCTGTGGTATTATTATATTCAGGCGCGCAGTGTTTGGTGCTATTATATTTAGGGGTACAGTATGTGGCACGATGATAACTTTATTTTCGTTTATATGTGTGGAAATGTTGGAAAAGTGAGGAGACGTCTGAGTGGCAAATTCTGCAGAAATGAGTCATGGCCGGGAGAAGTCGTCATGAGCGCTGGACCGGATGGAGAATAAAAGAGGAAAAAAACTACTAGAATCTGAGACGTCATCACCTGTGAGTCACTAGATTTATAGAGAATCTGTCACCTCTCCTGACATGTTTATTATAGGAAATTCTTGTATTTCACAAAATGTCTTTCTGCAGTCCAGGACTGATAGACAATTCCCCTTGTCAGAAGGTTGTGTCCCTGCACAGTGTGATACGGTCAGTATGTAGGGACACCGCGCTGTGACAAGGGAAATCGTAACACTGTTAATGCTTGCCAAAAAAGGTAGTGTTAAAAATAGTTACGGCGCGGCAGGGCGGCGGTGAGGAAGGGGGGCCCAAGTTTGGGTAACAGCCCAGGGCCCATGGTCTACTCCGCCACTGCTATGGGAGTATTATTCAGTCACTATGTGATTATGGTGTGGCAGTATTATTCAGTAACAGAATGGGGGTATTATTCAGTCACTATGTGGCGGTATTATATCGACCTTATATTGTGTTATTATTGATAATATTGGTCTTATAATACATTTTGTGCCTGTCTTGACTATTACAGGTACTCTTGTGCTAAAGACTTTTGCATAGACTGTTGTTTGGCCAGCTGCCACTCCGCCACGGCAGAGCGGCCTAATGGGTCCACATACCCCAGGACCGTGAAAGTTATTATTCAGTAACAGTATGGGAGTATTATTCCGTCACTATGTAATTATGGTGTGGCGGTATTATTCAGTAACAGAATAGGGGTATTATTCAGTCATTATGTGGCGGTACTATTTGGGCCTTATATTGTGTTATTATTGGTAATATTGGTCTTATAATAGTGAATTGTGTTCAGTAACAGTATGCAGGTAATATTTAATCTGGTACAGTGGTATGATTTAATAACTGTGTGTATGTATATATATATATATATATATATATATATATATATATATATATATATATTGTGAGACAGTGACAGGTAAAGTCATTGAGGGAAAGTACATTTCCCCTAGAATCCTGTCATATGTATCCTAGGCTCCAGGGAATGAGTAGTTCTTGCAATAGAAAGCTCTAGCTTTCCAATCTCGGCTTAAGGAAAAGCCGGAAAAAGGGCCTGGAGTTGGATTGGAGAAGAGCAGGGCGGGTTCTCCAATCCCTAGTCCATCTCTGTTTGTAGGACAAGGCTGCTGCTCAATTAGCTGCACCTGTAGCCTGTGTATAAAAAGGTGCAGACACAGTGTGTGTGAGTCTCACCCCTGACTCAGACTGGAGACTACTAAGGCTGGAGTAGCCTGTATTCTATGTGAGTAAAGACCTGTGTTACTTTGTGTCCAGTGCCTGGAAGGAAGGCACTCGGTATAGTTAGATAATATCTTGTTTACTTAGTGCTCAGACGAGCAGGATTTATTTTGTATTTTGCCTTGTTGTACTAGAGGCTGTTTCTTTGACAAGAATAAAAACACAGGCAAAGCCCTGTTATGACTTTTAATGCACGGTGTCCCTGTCTCTGGCTACAAAGAAACCGCTGTACCAACCTCTCCGGATGCTAAACCCTCACATATGGTGGAGAATGCAGGCACGGTCTTAAAGAGACATACACCTATTCAAAAGGACTTTTGCTGCTCCAAGTGGAAAATCGTTGCTAGGGGCAACAACACAATTTTTTCTCCCCGAGAGTGCTTGGAAGTGTATGTCTTGGGTGAAGGCGGCAACAGGGCTAAAAGAGACTGTTAAAATGGATGAAATACTTAAACAGCTGATTCAGGCTAATATCAACCAGGGGAAGATAAGCACAGCTCTGCAAGAAGCCAGCGCGACTCAGCGAATGGTGCATGAGGAAGCCATGCGTGCACAGGCTGAAACCAATATTCTGCTGGGTGAAGCCCACAGACTGGCCTTAAAAGAACAGCAGCAAATTAATCGCTATTTGCAAGACCAAATTCAGGCCTCAGTGGAGAGGTCAGCGGGGCCTCATGGTTTGCGCCAAACCACTCGTGCAGCGGTACAGACATCTCTGCAGAAGATGACATCCACCGACGACGTTGAGGCCTATCTCATGGTGTTTGAGCGAGTGGCAGAACGAGAGAAGTTACCTTCAGATCAGTGGGCAGCAGTGGTGGCACCTTTCCTAACCAGAGAGCCGCAAAAGGCGTACTTTGATCTCAATGAGAAGGATGCCAAGGATTACTCCAAGCTGAAGGGTGAGATCCTTGCCCGTCTGGGTGTTAATATGAATGTGCGTGCTTGACGGGTGCACAACTGGACTTTCGTGGAACACCTACCTGCGCGATCACAAATGTATGATCTTGTCCATCTTGCAAGGAAATGGCTACAGCCAGAGGAATCAACCCCTGCGCAGATCGTGGAGAGAGCGGTGCTTGACAAATACATCCGCTCCTTACCACCGAAGGTTCAGCGTTGGGTCGGTCAAGGAGATCCTACAGATGCGGAACAGCTGGTGAACCTGATTGAAAGGTACAGAGCTACTCAGGATCTACTCCAAGAAGTACCGCCTGGATGTTCTAACCCCAGCAACAGCAAATCGTGCGGAGCACCCGGTAAGACTGTTCCATTTACTAGAGGGGTGAGAAATGTCTTTAAGGGAGGTGGCTCAGAAGGGGAGCAGACGGAGGGAAGAAATCACAGAGAGACACTGAAGGCCAGACCAGGGTCTCAAGTTGGGGACCGGGGCCGCATACAGTGCTGGCGGTGTTATGGACCTGGGCATATTGCTGCCAATTGTCCCCTGACTACTGAGCCAATGGAGTGTGATGCAGCAAGGCGAATATCCTTGTTTGCACGTCCTGTTTGTTCTGCTGAGACTGTTTACGAGACTGAGCAACAAATGTGTGTCGTAAAAGTGGAAGGGTGTACTGTGAGTGCCTTGCTGGATTCTGGGAGTCTGGTTACCCTGGTGCATGCCAGCCTGATAGACCCTGGAACATTCAGCGGACATAGTATAGGGGTCCTGTGCATACATGGGGACACTAAAGAATACCCCACCGCTTTGGTCACTCTGGACTTCCTGTGGAACCGCTTGCCATGAAGTGGGTGTGGTCAAGTCCCTGATGCACAGTGTGATCCTGGGGAGAGACTTCCCAGTGTTCTGGGACTTGTGGAGGAAGAAAGATGTAACCTCCACTGTAAATGTTAATGATGGTATTAATGTGTGCGCTGTGATTAGCCCCGAACCCTTTAACGAAGATGCTGAGGTGCCAGCAGTAGGGGTGACCACTGAGCCTGATAAATTTCCTCTGGCTGTTTTTGCTGGTGAAACAGATGAGCAGGAGGAAATTTCTGAGATACCAGAGTTAAATGTATCACGTAACAATTTTGGGACCGCTCAACTTAGCGATCCCACATTGGTAAAAGCCAGGGAAAATACTAAGGTATTAAATGGAGTGCCTCAACATCCAGGGGCTGAAAAGGTGTTTCCACACATGGCGGTTAACCAGGATTTGCTGTATCGGATAGATAACGTACGTGGGGAGGTTGTTGAACAGCTGGTGATACCCCAACCGTATCGTAGAACGGTGTTGGACCTGGCTCATAAACACGTGCTGGGTGGACATCTAGGTTGCGAAAAGACCAGAGAGCGTATCTTACAACGATTCTTCTGGCCGGGGGTATATACGGAAGTTCAGAGGCATTGCGAGTCCTGCCCGGAGTGTCAGATAACGGCTCCTATGCCACATTTTAGGAGTCCGCTGGTGCCTTTGCCTATCATTGGGATCCCTTTTGAAAGAATTGCCATGGATCTGGTCGGCCCTTTAGTCAAATCCTCTAGTGGACATCAATATATCCTAGTGGTGTTGGACTATGCCACACGCTACCCTGAGGCAGTCCCTTTGCAAAATTCCTCTTCAAAAGCCATTGCAAGAGAGTTGTTTTACATGTTTTCCCGTACTGGTTTACCTAAGGAAATCCTTACCGATCAGGGAACTCCCTTTATGTCCAAAATCACCAAGGAATTATGTAAACTGCTGAAAATTAAACACCTGCGTACCTCTATATATCACCCTCAAACTGATGGTCTTGTCGAAAGATTCAATGAGACATTAAAAGGAATGTTGAGGAGGGTGGTTAGTAAGGATGGGAAGGATTGGGACTGTCTTCTGCCCTATTTGATGTTCGCTGTACGTGCAGTTCCTAAATCATCCACAGGGTTTTCTCCTTTCGAACTTGTATACGGCAGACAACACCGTGTTCTCCTGGACATAGCCAAGGAAACCTGGGAGCAAGAGTCCACACCTTATAGGAGTGTAATTGAGCATGTCACGTTGATGCAAGACCGAATCGCTGCGGTCATGCCGATAGTTAAGGAACACTTGGAGCAAGCTCAGGATGCTCAGAGCAGGGTGTATAACCGAACTGCTAAAGTTAGAAATTTTAACTCTGGTGATCGAGTGTTGGTCTTAGTGCCAACCGTAGAAAGAAAATTTCTTGCTAGATGGCAAGGGCCGTATGAGATAATTGAAAAGGTGGGGGATGTAAATTATAAAGTTTACCAACCAGGTAAAAGGAAGACAGTGCAGTTATACCATATAAACTTAATTAAGCCATGGAAAGAAAGAGAGACCCTCGTGGCAGTAAGGACCCCCTATAGTCCTAACCCAGATGTGTATGTGTCAGAATCCCTCGCAAAGCCACAGAAACAGGAGACAAAAGAGTTTTTGCAGAGAAACACAGACGTGTTTTCAGAACTGCCAGGACAGACCAGTATAATAAAACATGACATTGTGACCGAGCCTCAGGTTCGGGTCCACTTGAAAGCCTACAGAGTCCCTGAAGCTCGTAGACAAGCCATATCTGAGGAGGTCAAGAAAATGCTAGACCTTGGGATTATTGAAGAGTCAAAAAGTGAATGGTCAAGTCCCATTGTATTGATTCCGAAACCAGATGGGTCATTGCGTTTCTGTAACGACTTCCGCAAGTTAAATGAGATGTCAAAGTTTGACGCATACCCAATGCCAAGAGTTGACGAGTTAATAGAGAGACTGGGCCATTCAAGGTATTTTTCAACACTTGATTTAACCAAAGGCTATTGGCAAGTACCCCTCACGGAGGGCTCCAAAGAGAAAACTGCGTTCATCACCCCGGATGGTCTGTTTCAATATATTTGTTTACCATTTGGGCTACATGGGGCTCCAGCGACCTTTCAAAGGTTAATGGACATAGTCCTCAAACCCCATCGTCGGTATGCTTCGGCATATCTGAACGACATTATAATCTTTAGTGATGACTGGGAAAGCCACTTACCAAAAGTACAAGCAGTACTAAACTCCCTCAGAGCCGCGGGGTTAACAGCAAACCCAAAGAAATGTTCCTTAGGCTTGGAGGAAGCACGGTATCTAGGGTACATAATTGGGAGAGGGGTGATAAAGCCACAGGTCAACAAAGTTGAGGCTATCCAAAACTGGCCCCAGCCCTCAACCAAAAAGCAGGTCAGAGCTTTTCTAGGAATTGTAGGTTATTACCGCAGGTTCATTCCAAACTTTGCCAGCACAGCAGCGCCCCTGACAGATCTTACCAAGGGAAGTAGGTCTGTCATGGTCAAGTGGGACACGAAGGCTGAAAGCGCCTTTCAAGAGTTAAAACTGGCCCTGTGTAACCAACCAGTCTTAGTCACTCCTGACTTCAAAAAGGAGTTTGTTGTCCAAACTGTTGCTTCTAATGTGGGGCTCGGAGCAGTTCTGTCACAAGAGGTGGGTGGTGAGGAACATCCTGTCACCTATTTGAGCAGAAAACTTACCCCGGCTGAGAAAAACTATAGCATAGTTGAACGGGAGTGCTTGGCAATTAAGTGGGCACTTGAGTCCCTGAGATATTATTTATTGGGTCGTCGGTTTAGGTTGGTTACAGACCACTCTCCTCTTACGTGGATATGTCAAGCTAAAGAGAGAAATGCAAGAGTTACACGGTGGTTTCTTACTTTGCAGAACTTCAAATATACTGTGGAACACAGAGCAGGAAAACTGCAGGGCAATGCTGACACTTTGTCTAGGACACACTGCCTTGTAGCTAAATGTGTCAGATCCCACGGGCTCGAACAGAGGAAGAAGGTATGTGAGATAGTGACAGGTAAAGTCATTGAGGGAAGGTACATTTCCCCTAGAATCCTGTCATATGTATCCTAGGCTCCAGGGAATGAGTAGTTCTTGCAATAGAAAGCTCTAGCTTTCCAATCTCGGCTTAAGGAAAAGCTGGAAAAAGGGCCTGGAGTTGGATTGGAGAAGAGCAGGGCGGGTTCCCCAATCCCTAGTCCATCTCTGTTTGTAGGACAAGGCTGCTGCTCAATTAGCTGCACCTGTAGCCTGTGTATAAAAAGGTGCAGACACAGTGTGTGTGAGTCTCACCCCTGACTCAGACTGGAGACTACTAAGGCTGGAGTAGCCTGTATTGTATGTGAGTAAAGACCTGTGTTACTTTGTGTCCAGTGCCTGGTAGGAAGGCACTCGGTATAGTTAGATAATATCTTGTTTAGTTAGTGCTCAGACGAGCAGGATTTATTTTGTATTTTGCCTTGTTGTACAAGGGACTGTTTCTTTGACAAGAATAAAAACACAGGCAAAGCCCTGTTATGACTTTTAATGCACGGTGTCCCTGTCTCTGGCTACAAAGAAACCGCTGTACCAACCTCTCCTGATGCTGAACCCTCACAATATATATATATATACACACATACATACATCTCATTGTTTTGTGTGAGGGGGGGTACATATGCTTTGGGGCTTGCAACACTCCTGGACACGCTAGAAATCAGTGATGCAGTTCTCTGTACACCGCCTTCTGAATTGACTTCATTATTGATACAGTAATTCATAATTTGGGGCCCCAATTTTATCTTTGCCTAGGGCCACGCTTTGTCAAAAACCAGCCCTAGATGTAAATAGTAGGCTCATTATTTTACTATTATAAGAATAGCTCTGTTTTGGCCTTGCTGAATCAAGTGGCTTGTGATATAAGTGGAGGTATTAAACCGGTTTGTGTTGCTGTGTTCCTGTGTGTGATACTGTGCGAGATAACTGAATTGAGTGCTTACAAATAGAAGATAGCAAAAACTGACACAATTGAAAAAACTTTTTTTCTTTGCAGCTCCTTTCCAGCTGAGCAGATGACTAGGGGGAGGGGTTAACTGCTCTCAGGTGATCTAAATTAGCCTGCAGGCCCCAGTTGAGCTTGCTCAGTTTGGCCTTGCTGAATCAAGTGGCCTGTAATATAAGTGGAGTTATTAAACCAGAGTTGAAAAGAGGAGTTAAAGAGGCTCTGTCACCAGATTATCAAATCCCTATCTCCTATTGAATGTGATGGGCGCTGCAATGTAGATAACAGCAAAGTTTTTTTTTGTTTTTTTTAAACGATAATTTTTGCCCAAGTAATGAGCAATTTTATATTTATGCAAATGAGCTTTTCAATGGACAACTGGGCGTGTTTTCTCGTTTTACCAACTGGGCGTGTATTGTGTTTTTACCAACTGGGCGTGTATTGTGTTTTTACCAACTGGGCGTTGTGAATAGAAGTGTAGGACACTGACAAATCAGCATCATACACTTCTCATCGTTCCCACCCAGCTTCTTTCACTAAAGACACACAGCGTGACGTCACCCACAGGTCCTTCACCCTTGTCGTCGGACAAAGAAGATACATCGGCTCCAGGCGTCCAAAAGGTTAATATGCTCATCTCTAGGGAGTTTACTATGCTTACCTGCACATGGTGATGCTGCTGCAAATTCAACTGTACGCCTGGAACTGTGGTGTCTTCTCTCTTCCGACGCCAAGGTTGAAGGACCTGTGGGTGACGTCACGCTGTGTCTGCAGTGAAAGAAGCTGGCTGGGAATGATGACGTCACCCACAGGTCCTTCAACCTTGGCGTCGGAAGAGAGAAGACACCACAGCTCCAGGCGTACAGTTAAATTTGCAGCAGCATCACCATGTGCAGGTAAGCATAGTAAACTCCCTAGAGACGAGCATATTAACCTTTTGGACGCCTGGAGCCGATGTATCTTCTTTGTCCGACAACAAGGTTGAAGGACCTGTGGGTGACGTCACGCTGTGTCTCTTTAGTGAAAGAAGCTGGGTGGGAACAATGAGAAGTGTATGATGCTGATTTGTCAGCGTCATACACTTCTATTCACAACGCCCAGTTGGTAAAAACACAATACACGCCCAGTTGGTAAAACGAGAAAACACGCCCAGTTGTCCATTGAAAAGCTCATTTGCATAAATATAAAATTGCTCATAACTTGGGCAAAAATAATAGTTTTAAAAAAACAACTTTGCTGTTATCTACATTGCAGCGCCCATCACATTCAATAGGAGATAGGGATTTGATAATCTGGTGACAGAGCCTCTTTAAAGCCCCTGTAAGTACTCGTCTTTTCATTTACTTTAACAGTTGTTCACAGGTTTTTTTGTAACTGGGATAATGGATAGCAAGATTGGAGGTTTTCTTCAGTGCACAGTTTGCCATATGTATGCACAACTGGAGCCGGAGTTCCAGGGTGAATACCTCTGTGGCAGATGTGAGCATGTTGTTCACCTGGAAGCTCACATTAGAGGTCTGGAGAAGCAAAATGCAACACTGAGGGGGATAGACAATCTTGAGCGGAGCATGCTGCTCACTGAGCAAGCAGTTAGTGGGGTAGAACTGGAGGGTGAAGACATGGGTCAGCAGGATCAGGCAAGTAGCTGGGTTAATGTAGTTAGGGGCAGTAGAAAGGGGTCCAAGAAAAGGAAGGCCAATCCTGTTTCTGATATTGCAAGCAAAATTGCCAAATTGGGTGATGATGCGAGGGAGTCGGTCTCATAAATGGCAGCCCTAGTGGATACTGATCTCCCTAACAGCCAGGAGAACAGCCCAGCTAGTAGTTGACGGGATGATAATGCAGGTAAAGCAAGACAATTGGTAGTTGTAGGGGATTCTATAATCAGGAAGACGGATAGAATAATTTGTCACCAAGACTGCCTCAACCGAATGGTTTGCTGTGTCCCTAGTGCCAGGGTTCGGCATGTGGTGGAACGAGTGGAAAATTACTGGGAGGGGCTGGTGATAATCCACCTGTCGTGGTCCATGTGGGTACCAACGATAGAATACATGGTAGGTTAATGTAGTTAGGGGCAGTAGAAAGGGGTCCAAGAAAAGGAAGGCCAATCCTGTTTCTGATATTGCAAGCAAAATTGCCAAATTGGGTGATGATGCGAGGGAGTCGGTCTCATAAATGGCAGCCCTGGTGGATACTGATCTCCCTAACAGCCAGGAGAACAGCCCAGCTAGTAGTTGACGGGATGATAATGCAGGTAAAGCAAGACAATTGGTAGTTGTAGGGGATTCTATAATCAGGAAGACGGATAGAATAATTTGTCACCAAGACTGCCTCAACCGAATGGTTTGCTGTGTCCCTGGTGCCAGGGTTCGGCATGTGGTGGAACGAGTGGAAAATTACTGGGAGGGGCTGGTGATAATCCACCTGTCGTGGTCCATGTGGGTACCAACGATAGAATACATGGTAGGTGGAGGAACCTTAAGAATAATTTTAAAGAACTAGGCTACAAGCTGAAGGGAAGGACCTCCAAGGTAGTATTCTCAGGAATACTGCCTGTGCCATGTAAAATGCCAGTTAAATGCATGGCTTAAGTCTTGGTGTAGACTAGAAGGCTTTGGGTTCCTAGAGCACTGGGCTGACTTTTTATTGGGGTACAAACTGTATTCTGCTGTGCAGGGGAATTCTAGCTGGGGTGACGGAGCATTTAAACTAGGGCTGAGGAGGGAAGTGTCACGGTTTGTGGGTATGTGGACCCACTAGGCCACACCGCCGTAGCAGGGAGACAGCTGGCCAAACAACAGGGAAACCCCAGCGATACAAATTCCTGCACAAGGGTACCTGGATAGTCCAGACAGTGGCTGCAGCTCTGGCACGGATGGAGATGGATGCAACAGGTAACAGTATCCTGTTACAGTACAGCTACACTATCCCCTCTCTTACGCCCCCTCTTCTTGGGATCAGAGCAAGAGAGGAACTTCTTAACGAGAGAAGGGGCATCGAGATACTCCTTCGGCTCCCATGACCTCACCCTCTCCAGTCCACCAAATAGAAAGTCCTTCCTCCTACACTCTTGCAGTCCAGGATCTCCCTCACCCCGAACACATCAGAAGAACCGCTGGGAGCAATTGTGGAGCAGGAAGTCTTGCTGTAGCGGTTCAGGACCACTGGTTTCAGGAGGGACACATGAAAGGAGTTGGGGATTCTCAGGGTAGGAGGCAGCCGCAGTTTATAGGAGACAGTGTTAATCTGTTGCAGAATCTCAAAAGAACCGAAGAACCTGGGAGCAAACTTTATGAAGGTACCTTCAAACGAATGTTCCGTGAGGACAGCCAGACTTTGGTACCTGGAAGATACTGATGTGGCTCTCTTCTTTTTGTATCCGCTTTTCGCTTCATGCGATCAGCTGACAGCAACATAGTGGACCTGGTCTGTTTCCAGATTTGCAGAGTCAGCAGCGGGTACCTGAGAAGTAGTAGACACTGGAGGAGGGACTCTAGGATGTTGACTGTACACAATGTAAAACGGAGTGGAAGTGGTGGACTCACTTGTGTTGTTGTTGTTGTGCGAGAACTCGGCCCATGGAAGAAGCTGTACCCAGTTATCATGCTGTAAGGAGATGAAGTGATGGAGGTAATTCTCCATGATCTGGTTGATCCTATCGACTTGCACATTGGACTGGGGGTGATAGGCTGAGGAAAAGTCCAATCTCACATCCAGGAGTTTACAGAGAGCCCCCCAGAATTTCGAAGTAAACTGAAACCCCCGATCGGACACAATGTGAAGGGGCAAGGCATGCAAGCGGAAGATGTGCTGAATGAAGAGACTCGCCAGTCGGGGAGCAGAAGATAGGCCGGTCAACGGGATAAAATGTGCCATCTTCGAGAACCGGTCCACCACCACCCAGACAGTGTTGCATCCTGCTGAGGGAGGAAGGTCAGTGACAAAGTCCATCACAATGTGCTGCAAGGGGGCATTGGGTACAGGCAGAGGTTGAAGCAGGCCGGCAGGCTTGGAGTGAGTAACCTTGTTAGAAGCACACACCGTGCAAGAAGAGACAAAGTCCACAACATCCTTGGGCAGCGTGGGCCACCAGAAGTGACGAGCAATCAGGTCTCTGGTTTTACGAACACCGGGGTGCCCAGCCAGTTTAGAACGGTGTCCCCATCGGAGAATTCTTCTCCTGTCGGCCAACAGAACAAAAGTCCTCCCCGGAGGGATGTCTCTAACCTGCAAAGGATTGGCAGTGACAATGCAGGACGGGTCTATGATACTTTGAAGGGACTCCACTGTGTCATCCGTCTCAAATGACCTGGACAGGGCATCGGCCCTCACATTCTTGTCAGCGGGACAATAGTGGAGCACAAATTGGAAACGGGTGAAGAACAGCGACCACCTGGCTTGACGGGGATTCAGTCGTTGTGCAGACTGAAGGTAGGTGAGGTTTTTGTGGTCGGTGTAGATCAGGATGGGGTGAGTTGCGCCCTCCAGCAGATGTCTCCACTCCTCCAGAGCCAATTTGATGGCCAGTAGATCACGATCCCCAATAGAGTAATTGCGCTCTGCAGAAGAAAAAAGTCTCGAGTAGTAGCCACATACTACTGCCTTTCCTTTGGAGCTCCTCTGGAACAGAAGTGCACCTGAACCAACAGAAGAGGCGTGCACCTCCAAAGAAAACTGCCGAGATACGTCAGTATGATGGAGGATCGAGGCTGAAGTGAAGGCTTTTTTGAGACTAATAAATGCCTCTGGGGTCCACACCTTGGCGTTCACACCCTTCTTGGTAAGGGTGGAAATGGGAGATGTCAGTGATGGGAAGTTTGGGATAAACTGCCGGTAGAAATTGGCTAATCTCAGGAAACGCTGTATGGACCTCAGGCCTTGAGGACTTGGCACTCCAGGATAGCTCTCACTTTCTCAGGAACCATCTTGAGACCTTGATCCGAGATGATGTAGCCCAGGAAGGGC